>NC_056732.1:265118942-265178942 GCF_019279795.1 Protopterus annectens | reverse complement strand
TGCTCTGTATATGTATATATCTGAGTCTTTGTATGTATATCTATGTACATATACATATTCATCTATGTATGTCAATATGTATATGTGTATATATCTATATAGATATCTGGAGAATTATATATACATAGATGCTCACCATATTTCCTGAACATGGAGTTGAGCCCTACCTCAGCCCCTATAGTCCCAACTTCATATTGCAAGGGGATGTCAGGTATGTATTGCAGGTATATTTGTAGACTATTGCCACTGTAATAGGGATTGTCTTCACAGACATGGTGTGTGTGGGAAGTCACATCTACCTTTAACATGTGCGCCATTGGCTACTGACAGACATCCTATGGACATCATAGTACAGTACCACTGCTAGCAGAGTAATGCACCTGTGGACTACAGCAGAGATATTGCCCAATATATGCAGAAAGTCTGACATACCCTGACAGTCCAGAGGTATACACAGAACCCCTTAGTGCAAGACATGTGTTCCAAGCCTGACAATATGGATGTTAACAGCCATGTAGATGGGTATAACATGTACCTACTGGTATACATTTGCCCCATGGGTTATGCAGTCACACATCCCTGTCTGTCCTGACTTGTAATAACCATTGGTACAGAGGTGCCATGGCCACATACTACCCACTATATATTGACATACATCTGTACAGCATCCCACTGCTCTGTCTGACATACATGACTGTTATGGTGGCCCAGCAGCAGTACATCTGGCAAGTGTCTGGACATGTCATCTCACTGGGTAAGTGCACTAAGCTGCTAGATATGTAACAAAGCACTGTGCAGGCTACAGGCAGACTGGCTCAACACTGGCCTACATTTCCTATGGGGGAATGCACATGTACCAGCATATATAGCAGGCTCTACAGGCATGTCACAGCACAGATTATGATATACTTGTGTGAAAGTGCATAACCACAACCAATGTGAACACAACCACAGCCACATATGGTAAGCTAGTGTAATATTATGGTATATAGACTATCTGTTCAACACCATCTTCATATGTGCCACTCACACACTAACCCTACATATACTGGGCCACTACACAGTGTGGTCCGATGGCTGTCTGTGGTATGGGACATGTGTGTGCATGGCCCTACAAACATGTAAGCCAATATGGTAACATACAGTGGAGCAGCATGTAACATCAGACAGAACAGGACCCAGAACAATGACATCTACCACAGTCTGTACACAGGTCAAAGTACATATTAACAATACACACACTGTTGACAATCACCATAAGTACACAGACCTCAGTACTGTACACACAACCACAGAATGTTCAGGTTATGTCATAAACCCCCTACTATACATAACATGTGTAGCATTCTGATCTCTCACTGGCTTGTTATCACATATGATGTCACCAATTATGATGTATAGCACATACGCAACTCTTACTGCATGACATATGTACAAAGGTTGACAGAGTTGCGGCTGGAGGCACATACACAGAGCCAATATTGACATGTTTCTGCGATAACCTCATACATTTTCTGTTGTAACAGGGTTTGTTGCAGCCTGTGTCCTATGAGGGATATGAAGTCAGTAACTCTCACGGCTGTCCATCTACAGACTGCAGTCCTCACACTACCTTCTGCAGTTCACAGATAGGTGCTCTGTGGGTAACACATGAAATAAAAGGCACCACACACTGCTCAGCCTGCAGATGACCCTACAGATGAGGGTTCCTCATAAACATAGCACTGACATGGCAGGCATTAAAACATGTAGGACAGCCATATCCACACACACACCCTGTTAAATCAATATTATTCCAAATGCAGTATAGTAGCACTTACAGTCTGTAGTCAGGTCAGGCACATCTCCCTCCTCTGTGCTGCCCTGTCTCCACGGTGTATGTTATTAGAGGTAAATTCCCAATCCATCTGAAATGCTGTTTGCCAAACAAATTGAGTTCCTGCTCACAGTGAATGTAAAGACCCAACACCAACATGATGTTCCTAGATATTGGAGTATGTTTCCATGCAATTGACTATGGGAATGTTACCGCAGCTGTTCCACATGCAATCAGCTAGAGGAGGGCTGCAATTCGTGCAGAGGCCATCAGCTGATTATGAGAATCACTAAAATACACATACTACTGCCTAAGCAAAGCAGGTGTAAGTCTCCACATCCACCAGAGAGGGAGTGAGAGAGGCAGACAGAGGCAAATAAAAGTCAGGGAGGGGTAGGTGAGTAAAACTTAAGCATGTTTGTGTCACACACCTACCAGTACAGGGTATCAAACCCCTGAGACTATGTAGTGCTATCACATGTCTATGCAGTTATTGGATGCACCACATAGGTTACATGTTCAAGAGCCCTCAAAACGTATATGTGATGGTGAGTGACATCTGCAACAGGGATATGGTAGCTATACGGTAGGTGTAGTACACATGCCTGTCCACATGAACAGATGCCAACATCAACACAGCCACGCTCTCACAGGGATGCACACACATTGGCACACTTGGCAGGGCCAGGAATATAACTCATCATTAGTAAGATTACCACAACACATTACTGTGTAGTTATCACATGCACCACAGGGGTCATATGGAGGTTATATGGGCAAAGGGAATGTGGAGGTGTCTAACATCAGACAGCATGCTTCAGCATGCCAATGGTGGTTGTAGTGAGTGTGAATGTGGTCATACACATCATACAACACACACACAGACACAGGGTGCCAGTACTGACATGCATGGGTGCATTGCTTCATGGGTGTGTAGTGGTCGACTGTGGCAGATGGCTATACAAGCCTAGGTTATGGATATACCTTGGCATCAGGCCACATGACAATGGCCTGCAATGTGGCTCAGGGGTGTAGTGTCTGGATTTGCCCACACAGGTTGGTATTGTATTCACCATCCAGTCACCTGGGTGACTATTGTTTGTGGTCAATGCTGTGCATTGCTTGCCATGTATGTGTTCCTTAGTCCATGACATGGACAGTGTCTGGGATATGCACACCTCCCACATGCATGTACAATGACATGTGGAACTATACCTGGGGTGTCTGGCCCATGTTGTGTACACAGATTGTTATCATCAGATGTGCCAGTCCTGGCCTCATGTGGCAGGAACTGTTAATAGACCAGCACCTTCATTGATAGCATGATACTAGTATTCCTGGTGTCAGTGGCATCTGTCCATACAGGGAATGTTTGTCAGGCATGGTATGTCCTTTGTGGGTCACATCTGATGGCAGCACAGGTGTTGTAGGTGTCCAGTGGGGAACATGGGGAAGGTTACTGTCGGCATGTACATGCATGCCTATTGGACTGATGGATGGGGTGTCATGCCCTCTGTAGCCCACTGCAATCACACCAGGGTTACTATCAGTGGGCAATATGCAGAGTACTAGCAACATAGCGGCTGTTGCCTAGGCAAGTGTATGTCTGTATGAGACATGGGTTAAAAGTGTTCTCTGGGTAATACTAGAGTTGCTCACTTTGTTCACCTGGCCTTGATGTCACATGTAGGGGTATGGATTTGCACCCCAGCCTCTTGGCTATTTCACATCTGTTATCCCTTGATGGTGGACATTGTGATATATACTAAGGCCACCATATAAGAAATTTGCAAAACCTGCTCCACATTGAGTCCAGTTTTTACACACTCACAACCACCTCCTCACAGGATACGAATTACAAACACAGACACATACAACTGTCATGTCTGGGATTAGAACTCCTACCTAACTAATTTATTACACTGCAGCACTACGCAGCTATAGGACACACCACAGACATTACTGGAGCACTTTTTCCCCAAAGGTGTATTTCACAGTGAATGAATGTAGTGAGTGTGACTAGCCTAAAATGCATTGCTCCCTACACAGACATAGAAACACATGCAAAACATCCTGTTGCATTCTGTCAATCCTACAGTCTCAGACTGCCATACAGTATATTCCCCTGGGGTGACAGGATAGGTGTGCTAGGTGTTCATGCCAATACCTTCTATCAGTCTTGATCAGGTGGTGTGGATGCTTGCAGGGTGCTACCTACAGCTGGCAGCACACCTGCATGGGACACCTGCACTGCGTGCTGCATTCTTTCACTATTGCCATATACAGGTGGGGTCATAGTGTACTCATTCCCCACAGTAGGGGTACAACCAGAGAGGTACCTGTGGGTGGTGTTTGCGTGAGCTGGGTGCATGTGTGCTATGGACACTACTTGCATCTGACACACAGATATGCATTGGGCATTCCAGTTATGCTTGCATGTGCAGGTACATCAGCTGTTTCCCTATATGTCAGTCCTACCTCCTTTGTGATCCACGAGTGTTTGGCAGACAACACTGGTATCCTCTACTGCAGGACCAAATAATGTGATGCATACCTGTATGTACAATTCCAAGGGTGTATCCATTTCACAGTGACACAATATATACTGTATGCCTGGGGTACTTTCCCCTGTGTACTGCTTGTATATCTAGCCCAACAGCCATGCCATGTCAGTCTTTCAGATGGTGACGCATATTGCCACCATATATTTACAATGGCTTACTGGTAGCATGTGTTATACTGGTGGGTATTGTCTTTGGCACTGCAGGTGTGAGGACTTGTCCCTCTCATCAGCAGTAGTGGGCAATGGCCACCAGGTCTTACCTCAACATACATACATACTGACCACTCTAACACAATATGAAACACACACCAACCTAACACACACATACCTGCATATTGTGCAGATGCTACAACCTATCCTGCTACCTTGGCCACCCCTGTGGATCTGCGCTCCACTGGTATTATACCTACACATACACATACTACATTTATACATAGGGTTGCGGGGGGGCACAGCTGACTGTTATGACATGTGTACATCGGATTGGGGGCACACACCAGACTGTTACTACATTTCTAAATAGGTTTGGGGGGCACACCTGACTGTTAATACATTTCTAAGTAGGGTTGGGGGGAGCACACCTGACTGTTTTTACATTCCTACACAGGATTGTGGGAGGGGGGCACACCTGACTGTTACTACATTTCTACGCTGGGCGGGGGGAAGGGACACACCTGACTGTTCCTACATTTCTACATAGGATTGTGGGGGGACAGACCTGACTGTTTCTACATTTCTACACAGGATTGGGGAGGACACACCTGACTATTTCTACATTTCTTCACAGGAGTGGGGGAGCACACCTGACTTTTTCTACATTTCTACACAGGATTGGTGGGGGCATACCTGACTGTTACTACATTTCTACACAAGATTGGGGGGACACACCTGACTGTTTTTACATTTCTACGTAGGATGGGGGGACAAACCTGACACTTGTACACATTTGCTATGACTGCACTGGTATGCCAGGTACTCCATTTCATTCTGTATTCTAACTTATCATGCTGACTAGAGGCGTATCAGTGTACTACAGGTCTTAGCTTTGATTGACCTACATATTAGTTTTTGACTTCCTACCCTTCAGAACTAACATCCCACTGCCTAACCTGATGTAGTTTGTCAGTGTAGGCCTGGGGGAAAGGTAACCAATAGGAATCATTCAGAGACCATAGCACAGTCTTTGTTTGTGTTTGTCTACACCTGTCCTGCTGGCTGAGACTGTTGTTGGGTATGTGAACCTCCCTGACTGGCATGTGTGAGTCATATGGACACACATGTGGCCCAGCACATTTCCTGCAGTGGGTTTTGTTGCCCTGTGAAGTACCAGCTACTATGGTGACAACAGTATTTGTTACAGATCTCATGGTGCCACTATAGGTGTCTACTATCTGCTGGCATACCATTCAGCTACCCGATTCCTTTGCATGCTCACATCCATACCATAGATACAGGTAACAACACATTCTACTCCATTCGTCAATTGGTAGGTTTAGTAACTTACCTTGTGGGAGTCCCAGTATTGAGGGTGGTGCTGCAGGGCTGCCTATGTCAGATGCACATAGTACACTCCCTGCACATGGTTGAGCACAGGTAGTGTCATGTTTGGCATCCCTTTTACTGTATGTGAGAGTCAGAGAGAGGTGTTATTCCCTGGGTCCCTCCTGTGTCAGTGTATGTGCTATGTGTTGCCACTTTGCCAAGGCCAGGGCATACTGGGCATACCTCCTTCTGCCTACTGGGGCAGTCTCAGGTTGTTCCTCTGTGCACTCTGTGCCTGTGCAAGCCTTGGTAATGGTGGGGGGCTGAGTGGGCCTGCCTGATGCTGTTGCTGCTACAGATGTTTCTGCAGGATCATATTGTGTAGCATGGCACATATGATGACAATTTGGGTACATGTAGCTGGTGAGTACTGCAAGGCTCCACCGGATTTGTCCAGGTACTGGAACCATGACTTGAGTATCCCAAACACATGCTCTATTATAATTCTGTTCTGTGCGTGTTCCTCATTATGGAGTTCTTGTTCGGGTGTGTGTGCATTTCTGATGGGTGTCATCAGCCACGGCTCCAGTGCGTATCCAGCATCCCCCACTATATGACCATAAGGGATGTCCGCACTGGCAAATCTGTGGCACAGCTGTGTCAGATGCCAGATGTGGGAATCATGATAGCTTTCAGGGCAGCCAGCACATACATTCATTATTATGCCCTGGGCATCACACACAACCTGGCAGTTGATGGAGGTGAAGCCCTGGCGGTTGATGTAGAACCTACCTCACTCATTGGGTGGTGCTTTGATGCATATGTGTGTACAGTCTATAGCACCCACTATGTCAGGGTATTCTGCTATTTGGTACAACAGTTGCATATTGCTGGCCAATACCTCACGGGTGTTAGGAAATATATGTGCTCACCAGCATGTGCTGACATGGCATCCAGGAACTGGTGGAGAACCCTGGATGCTGATGCCTGTGAGATCCCCATCATATCCCCAGTTGGCCTTTGAAAGGTACCTGTAGCTATTATTCTTAGGCCTACAC
The DNA here is from genome assembly GCF_019279795.1 of Protopterus annectens. Taxonomy (NCBI): domain Eukaryota; kingdom Metazoa; phylum Chordata; order Ceratodontiformes; family Protopteridae; genus Protopterus; species Protopterus annectens. The sequence continues at coordinate 265,172,023 of NC_056732.1, read as the reverse complement.
ATACCTTGGTATCCACTGGGATGGGTTCCCCTCTGTTAGTTTTGTGTGTCAGGCGTGGCCGGCACAGCTCAACAATTTGCTGCAGAAGGTCCCTGTCCACCATATAGTGCGCTCCACTATCTCCAAATCATATAGCCCTTGGTAGGTTACCCTGGGTCTGTACACTCTTCTCTGTCTCCTCACTGTGGGTTGGTCGACAGCATTCACATCCTCACCACCCTCAGCCTCTTCCACAAGTTGTTGTATGACAGCTATTGCAGCCCCTATCATTTTGTTGTTTTGTTTGTTAAAACTTTCCTGCTTGTATGCACCGGTGGTGTAGAGTATGGGAAAAAACAGAGGGGAAGGTGTTTGCATAGTTTATAGTAGTGTTCTGGGCTGCGCTGGTCTGCTGCCTGTGTAATTGTCTGATTCTGATACATTTCACCTGCCAGCTGTGCTAGTTCTCCTAGATTAAATTCCTACTGCTGTTTTCCCTTCCCATTGCCTTCCTGTTTAAGCCCAGGGGTGCGCCATTCAAACACAGTGCTCAAATGTGCACAGAGCTGCTATTTCCAGGTTTACTTTTTTTTCTTTAAAACCCGGTGCGCAGCGGGCACACCTGCTTAGACATTGTAAAGAGTGCTAGGAAGCCTCAGAGACACCTCCTTGCCTAGCTGTGCTAAGCTAGGAGCAAACCTGAGCCACAGGGCTCCAATCCACTTATAGTATGCCTGATACACCACCTCTGAGGTCAGCTAACTCCTTGACTTGCACCAAGCTATTCCTGCTCTTACACTGTTGGGAGCTGACTAGCATGCTGGGGAAATCTGGGATTCACTATCATTCCCCTCATTTGCAACGGATTGCCTGCTAATGCATAGTTGCATGTCTCACACTGAGCCTCCCTCCTTAGAAACCACTATTCACTGGCCATGTTGTCTTCTGCCTGCCATTGACTATAATGGCAGAATAGTGATTTTAATTAGAATGCTTATTTTAGGTTTATTTTCTTATTTTCCCCTCGATCCTGTTTGTGCGCCACTGCCCTACGCTTAAACAGCCGAGAGCGGCTAAAAAAAAATAAAAGTTTATTTTTTTTCAACTGTTTTCCATGCCAATGGCCTTATACTTGGCCATTGGCATGCTTTCTAAAGATATGCATCCTTTGTTTGGAGCTGTCATGGCTCCGTTTTGGAATTTGCAGAAATGTGCTCCGTTACTGGCAGAGTACATTTCTAAAGATTACACTAATCCTGCACGGCTGGTTTCCAGCTTACTGGATCACAAATTCACCTCACTTGCATGGATTTGTCCTGCAAATGGGGTAATTTGCATACAGGTGCTTAATCTGTGCAGGAGCACTCGTGCACAACCCCTACAGGTTATTCCTGGATCGCATGGCAGACATATTGCCTGCTGGCGCTCCTGCACTAATCCTGCATGCCATGCAGGCCTTGCAGAATCTGGGGGAAAGTGTTAGTCTCTATTTTATGTATTATTAAAAATGGTGTTCATAACATCTCTTTTTAATTAATGTTCTGTCTCCCCTACATAAAATGCAGTGTACTGCTGTCAGCACACAAAATAAATAACACTGTTTTATTTTTTCACAAATATTAAAGTGTGACGATGCTTTTGATTATTTTTTTTTTTCCTCCTGCATAACATAAAACCAACAGCACCAGAATGAACTCTTCTAAAGACCTAAACCTTGCCTGTTATATACATCGGACCTTTATGGAGAGACAAATATGTGTCCCAGAGACTACCCCTTCTCTGGAACAGGCTCTCCATCCATGTGAAGCAGATATCCTCCCTAACCCAATCCACGTGGTTCATCTCCCAAGCCCCTGCTTATACTTATCAAGGGTAATGGAGCTTGCCAGGAATTTGAGCTAGGTTTAAAAATGCCCAAGTGGTCATCAGCTTAGTATACACCTATGGACCTATGAACCTGTAATTATTTACCTGTGCTGTTAAGGTGTTAAATTGCTGGGCATTGTACTTTCTATTTTTTGACAGGATTTTCTTCCTCTTGTTATACAATCTACTGATCTAATTCCAGATTGAGTTTTTTTTTTTTTTTTGAGTTTGTTGAGAATTTATTTCAGAAAACTACCACAGCCTCTATTTGACTGTATACAGGAATGTGAAGGGTTGTTGTAAATAGCTAAATGTAGGCAGTGGTGTTCCCTGGGGTTGTGTGTATGTGAGGGGGGGGCTTAAAATTTTGCCAGGGTGTTATTAGAAGTTGGAAGTTTGTTTTGCAATAATTTTAAAAAGTTTCAGGGTTATCTGATGTCCTAGGTTTTATTTTTATTTGAAAGCAGACAGCGTTATGATCTGTCCTAGTTAGGACAGTACACTTTGGATGGTGCAGCATTCCCCTATGTTGGTGTGGACTAGAACTAGGATCTCAGTGTCCTTAGTGGGAGGAATCTTTGGGCCTGCAACTTTTGGGTCATGTATGATTTGACGTTTATAGAAGGATAGCCAAAGTTGCACATCAGCATGGTGTTGGGTTGAATCTGGAGAGTCCCCAATATGTATAAGTATGTGTTATGGTTTCCTGGATCATAGAGGGGGACTTATATCTTGCAAAGATATGGCATGAGACTTAGGCTGTGAAAATTTGAACATAAAGAACCTTAAACATGCCATACTGTTTGACTAACCCTGAGGTGTATTTCTTTTATATGAAAATTGAGACACCTCAACCTTTTGTCCCTTCCTGAACAGTAACAGATCTAAATGTGTGGAAGGCAGATAGCCCTGCACTGCTGGGATGTTCTCTGTGACTTTAAAACATGTCTAAGTAACTACACATATGTTTATATGGTGCAGAGTAAGGGCGCTTGCAGAGAGTAGAGTTTCTTGTTTACACTCCTCACATTGAGCAGTAAAACATTTAGATTTACTGGAGTTGATTTTGCTATTTCAGAAGGTTTATTATGTTGGTAATACCTAAAAAGACATTATGGGGTGGTTAAGATTTTAGCTAATATTCAAAAGCCTGGAGGAAATGGGAGCAGACTATCTCTGGCAAAGCATCATGGTCTGTCAACCATACTCTCCCAGGCTGACAAATATTGTAACCTCTTCCAAAGCAACTAAGCCAATTTATTACCTTCTGTTCATATCATGACATCATCCTTGAAGAATGTACAATACTGCTCTGTGCTAGGCACATACCAGCCTGAGACACAAAGTCTGAGAGCTCCATCATGTCTCTCTCACACAAACTATTATAGAGTCATACTGGTACCTGTGGGCCACTGACTGGAGTGCATGTGTAATCTGGTGGATACTTGCCCTTGTGAGGCAATGAATTATATCCTTCTCCTTGCTCAGCCTGTGTGTGGGACATCAGTATACCTCACAATGGTGTATCCTATGTCTAATGTATTGGATTGTGTGGTGGTCTTCCTTATGGGCTTAGCTGTACAGACATTGTGAGTTGCAGCTGAATGTGCCATGCTGGGTGTTGCTTTGATTGCATGTTTTTAAAGCTTCCTGAGGATGTTTATTGTAATTATTACATCTAGAAGGTCTTTTAGGTTTTGGATTGCATAGATTAGTAAGAGCCTCAGTATATGTAGGTCTATGCATTTGCACTGTAGTGTGTGTGACTGATATAATGTTCTGTTGTGAGTTTCTGACAACCTGTTATGTTGTTGAGTCTGTGTGTGAGAGATTTTCCTCTAGAGACAGGGTATAGGTACATCTCTCACATAATATATTAGATTGTTGAAGATTAACATGGCTGTCAGAAAACATGAGATAATTGTTACATTGTCTCAGGACTCCCATTTCTGCCAGTTCTGTTACAGAGATAGTAGGAAAGTGCTGACTGATGGCTTCAGGTTTGATTGAGAAGTACAGACTTAGTCTAATTTTATGGAACCATGTTCCTCTTCTGTGTTTTTTCAAGCAACTGTGTGCTCAGGATCTCAAAGGAGGTAGTTTTTATAGGCAATTTGCATTTTTAAACACCTATGTCTACACATGGTACTGCCAACCATGGCTGTGTGATGAGTAGCATTGTGCAAGAGTGACAACTTTATATACCAGAGCAAACCAACAAACAAATAATGTAGGTCTCTGACCAATAGCAAATACACACATCTTTGAGGTCACAAAACAGTGATTCCCAGCTCAGAAGAGACATGGCTACCCTCTTGTGCCACTAAGGTGCAGACTAAAATATTCTTACTCTCAAAACACTGTCTAGTGCTCCCAAAATACAGAAAATAACCATGTTACAACTATAAAACACAAGAGAAGTGCAGCAAATCACAGAAAACAGGTGTGGAAATAATCCAAGGCACTAAAAGTTAGAACATAGAGCAAGAATGTAGCACATAATGCACAGATAGTAAAGTAGCACAAGCAATTCACAAAAAAGTTCAATTCAGCAATCTGGAATAAATATTCAGATCTGGATGGATCTGAATTCAACACAGCAGTCTAATGAAGTGGTAAAAGCAGTAATCTTTAAATGAAGTCTTAAAGTACAAAAGCACTGTAAGAAATGCACAAATATAACAGCAACAATGATATATATGGTTTACTTTCAAAATTTTGAGATTGAGATGTCCATAGTTTGAAAATTCAAAACACAGATGTTCGAAGTTTCATCTGTCTGAACAGCTCAATGTTCAAAAGTTTATATTAACAAATGTACTGTGCATTTGCTAATAGAAATTCGAAGAACTGTCCAGAGATTGTGGTACAGTGCGGTTTGGGAAAGTCATCCTTTTCCTCACTGTTGTGTGATCTCGGAGTTGGAATATATAGTTAACAGGGGGTGTGGGGGGAGCAGGCGGGCTTGCTCCCCTGCAAAAATGTGATGTTAGGTATAGAAGTTTACTTTAAGTGAGCTCCTATATGGACATCATATGATGTGTTCAAAAACAATGTTGAATCTGCTGAATTTAATCAGTGGATTCGACATTGTGACTTCTTTTTTTTGACTTTCGAGTTTTGGTTTTGATATGTCAAATGCAAATTATTTTGACGTTCGACATATTGATAGAAAACCGATATATACATATATCAAGACAGACTGCAGAGCTGCACTTTAAAGTGCTTATTGAATAGTGGATGGATCTGGATTAGTAAAATGCCCCTGTAGTCAATGCTACATTTCCCCAGTGAGTGAAAGCTCTGATGTTATGCAGGCTGAGAAAACAAACAAGCTAGCCTGCTGACCACTATCAAACACACAGAGGCTGAGGTCATAGACAGTGATTGCCAGTTCTGAAGAGACTTGGGTACTCTTTCCCACCATCACAGTGCAGACAAAAGACCTCTAAATGTAAAAACACTCTTTGGGGCACACAAAATGCAGAAACATACCAAGTTACAACTATTTTTTTTGTTCAAACAGAAATGCAGGATCTCACAGTAACAGCTGTAAAATGACCCAAGGTACTAAACTATGAAAAGAGAGCAAGTACACCAATAGCCCATAGGATGAAAACATGGAGACCATGTAGGTGCAGCAAACCATACAGTAAAGCTGCAAGGGTACAATTAACCATGCCAGTCCACCACCTTCTCAAACTCAGGAAACCCACACAGCCTTCCTATTGACTGAAACCAACTAAATGTCTCTTCACTGCACCCATTACTGGGTGACTTAACACTAAATCACAACTTCTGGGAACATTACTCAAACCCAACACACCTAGCCCAAAGGTTCCTTGAGTTCATAAAAGAAAATGGATATGGTTCAACAGTCATCAGGATCAACAAGAGGAAAATATACTAGAAAGTATCATCATCAACATGAGACCTGATCATCACACGAACATGACAATCCTCACCCCGCCACCCAAGGACATAATAGAATGGACCTGGAGATCCATATCATATTACCCCAAGCGCACTTCCACACATGCCCCCCCCTCCAAAAGGAAAAAGACACCAGTAAAGACTGGAGTGGCAACCAAAATCCCTCAAGGCCCGGCGCCAGTGGAACCAGTCCAGGGCGGCTGCTGAAACCCTTAATGCTAATAAAAACCTCAAGCTCATCATGGTATGGATCAAGCCATCCCAATCCTCAATAAAATCTTTACCCTTACAGGCCGGTCTGGTGACCTCAGCCATATAAACAAACTCTACAACAATAGGAGAAAGCAACTCGCTGACACTCAAAAACCCTAGTAGGAGGCTAAATAATGTCAAAACTAGTAAAAAGCCAACATCTGAAAGAAAATCATCCAAGGCCAACAAAGAGAGAAAATCCGCTAATGACAGAAAAAAGCTATCAAAACAAAGACAATCATAAAGTTAGCTTCGGCTATGTTAGAAACCTGGGGGGAAACTCCCCCAGAATCATGATAAAAGAACTTGCCAAAAATCTCAGAAACAACAGTGGAGCAGACCAGAATTGTCCCAAATTGGAAGAAATCTCCCCAAAGAGAAATGTCTAAAGCAAAAGCCCTCATATGCCCAAGACCAAGCTGCATCTCCTGCCAGCAAAAACTCTCTAACAGAAAAAATAGACATCACCCCGACCCGGTGGGTGATTGTCCCCGGCACAGTTTAACCTGCTCTCTGTGCAATGAGGAACTAAACCCGCACACTTACTACGGACGTTTGAGCGGCGCTTTACCTTCGGATCGGATCAAAAGAGGCCGATGCGGCTGGGTCCCTGGGACTCTGCAACAGTTCCCCAACTCCTCTGGGTGGAGGAAATTACAAATGGAGAAGCTTGGCCAGTCATTGTCAGCAAAGTGATTCAGGGGACCTGGATGGAACTCATAAATTCATAATTGGGCTTGTCTGAAAAGACCTCCAGGCCTCTTTGGCTACTAATCATCAAGATCCTGGGACTTGGCCTAGGTGGAGATCACAGCACACCCACTTTAAGCACCTTGGAGGTAAGCCAGTTCACACAGCATACCCACTCGAGACAAAAAGCAAAACTCACAATACCCCAAAACCCATATGTCATCCTGCTCACATTTACAAGCCAAAACCCAAATGTCACAAGTGCCAGGGGTAGAGCTGAGGGTGCCATGTCAGACTCACAGGTTAGAGTTGGGGGTTAGAGTTGCTGGTGCCATGCTAGGCCCCCACAGAATGCACTCAGTCCTGGGCCCCTCTTGCAGGGCATTTATTTTGTATTGCATTGATTTGGTATACAGGGGGTAAGGCAAACGGCATAATTGACACTGAGGCTGCAACAGACACACCCTAATTGGGGTGACAAAGACACAGACATCCTCCAGAGCCAGAGCCAGAAACTTATACATAGTGCCAAAGCCATGGCCTTAAGCTAATGGCCAAAATGTATGGTCACCCCCTTTGTAGTCATACCCTTTGGGAAAAAAAAAAGGTTGTAAAAGTAAAACATAGGGAATCTGCCATAGTTATCAGTAGTAACCTCTCCATTGATGACAGAAGTTGCTCTTTCTCTCGCTTAGACCCAAAAGTACCATTCAAGACCTTCTGAAGAGCCCACTCACCTGACAGGAGAGGGCATCACCACCCAGAGGTCAGGAGGTCATTGTACCAATGATCTTATCAGACCAATGATTTGAACAACACTTGCAGCCCCTGTGAATGACCCCAACACAACCAAACCAGCAGAAGACCCCAAAGACAAAAGAGTCAAAGGATAAATAAAAGGAAAGCCCACATATAAGTCACGATGCCCGAAGAAGCCAGCCTACTCTATTGATCTGCTCATACCTGCTCAATGATCCACATACAATGCCCTGTATACAAAGGCCATGTCCAACCAGGAATTAATCCACTCCTCAAAAAAAAATCCAAATCCACCAGAGCCTTAAACCCAAGAGACTTATATAAATGGGGATATAAATAGGGACATGATCATGGAGAGAGAGATTCATCACAGAGAGACTCAGAATCTCAGTCCACAAGAGCAGGAGCCCGAGCCCTCAGAGCCTCACTGGAAGGCGTCAAGAGAAATCTTGGGGAGTGGATGGGAGATACCCGGGGAATCATCTCTGTATCACTGCTGGACAGTGGCACAGCAAACTAATGGGTATAGTATTCTCATCCTCATGGGTGGTGGTGGGCCACACCACACACACTCTGGCTAGGCTTATAAATGCCCTAGGGCAGATAGCCTAGTATGAACCTATGAACCTATGAACCTAAATAATGCAAAGGTATTAAAGCAGCAACATTCTTCTTTGACAAAGTTACTGAAGAAATGGATGAGGGCATATCAGTACACAATTCATATCTAGACCTTGCTAAGGTGTTCAATACCATCACATACTTAGGTATCATAGATACACTATCTCTGATAAATATAAATCGCTATGAAATTAATTCAGCAGCAAATAGGCTCTCAAATAGAGCCAAGAATGTAAGTGTGAGCAGCTCCACCTCATCCAATAAACCTATAAACCTATCACCAATCGTGTACCCCAGGGTTCAGTCCCTAGACCACTTCTCTGTGCCATTTACGTCTTGGTAGTCAGAGCTAAAATTAAAGGTTTATGGATGACCAAGTTTGCAGATGACTGTAAACTTGCTGCTATCATAAGCCTCACAGAGAATGCCAAGATTCTCCAAGAGGACCTTTCTCAAACCAGTAACTGGTGAAAAAAAAACATGGACTAAAACTGAGTGCCAAGAAATATATACTAGTATCGTTCAGCCAGCAAGGGCCATTGTAATTATCATGCTGACTACATAGCCTTGCAAATTAATCCAGTATTTAGGGACTTGAGAACCTAGGTAGAAAACAAGCTGTCCTTCAATTGCTGCACATCTCCTATTGTAAGAATGTGCTTTCTTCATTTTAAAGCTTATTACTAAGGGGTTGGCGTCCAGGTCCAGAGATGTGATCATTACACTTTATTTTGCTCTCCTTGGACCAATCACTGAGTATAATGCCCAATTCAGAATATACATGTCCAAACATTTGTCACAACCTGAACACCTGCAATGCTTTTTTACTAATAAAATCGAGGGTCTAAATCATAAAAAATATGCAGACCACCTCAAAGTCTTATTCCTCTTCTTGGAGTTATACAGGAAACTGAAGAGTAATTATAAAGAACCAAACACATTTGATAAACATTTTTAAACTACAGACATACCCACATGATTCACCATGTTATTCATCCTCTACTGAAGACTGATCCCTGCTTCACATGCAGATCCTCAACAGACCATATCCTGTCCAAACCTACTGCACACTCACAAATCCAATAGGGATATGAACACTCGCTCAGGAGATCTAAATCTCTTTTTCACCATAAATAGAACATGTAAAAGGGATAACTATATATCACAAAGAATGCAACTTTTTTGGAATTGTCTTCTTCTTCACATAAAGTAAAATATGTCTCATACACTTTACAAACATAATCTGGACAAATGAGTGGGTAACCACAACTTTACTGCTAGTTTAGCATGCTTGTCTCTCATGGACAGGGGACAACATATAAACTTTCTGCTCATCCATGGGTTACTTGTACTTTAAATATAAGGGCTAAAAGTTTCATGGGAATGTAGGGCTAGGCTTCAAATGATCCTCATGGATCAATAGCCTAGTGAGGATTAATGAGCCTATGAACATGTGTGTGTGTGTGTGTGTGTGTGTGTGTGTGTGTGTGTGTGTGTGTGTGTGTGTGTGTGTGTGTGTGTGTGTGTGTGTGTGTGTGTGTGTGTGTGCGTGTGTGTGTGTGTGTGTGTATGTGTGTGTGTGCATGTGTGTGTGTGTGTGTGTGTGTGTGTGTGTGTGTGTGTGTGTGTGTGTGTGTGTGTGTGTGTGTATGTGTGTGTGTGCACGTGTGTGTCTGTGTGTGCATATGAGAGAGAGGGAGGGTCTATTTGTGGAAGTGTGTACTTGACTTTCTACTGACATGTGCTAGGCAGATAGATTCACCTATTCTTCTGCTAAGCATCTCGGTATTTTCCCTGCGAGTGTGTAGCATAGGGTCCCCTTAGTGGACCTTCCCTGCTGCTTCCTCCATGCCACTGAAAACAATATCCTTGCTTGTGAAACTGATCCCCTGACATCCATCCTCGGTGTTTTCTGCAGCCGTCCCACTTGCTCTGCAACCATATAATTTGTACCCACAAAGAGGTCCTAACCCTTAGTGGATCTTCCCTGCTGCTTCCTCCAGGCCACTGAAAAACAATATCCTTGCTTGTGAAACTGATCCCCTGACATCCATCCTCGGTGTTTTCTGCAGCCGTCCCACTTGCTCTGCAACCATATAATTTGTACCCACAAAGAGGTCCTAACCCTTAGTCGATCTTCCCTGCTGCTTCCTCCAGGCCACTGAAAAACAATATCCTTGTGTGTGAAACTGATCCCCTGATGTCCATCCTCGGTGTTTTCTGCAACCATCCCACTTGATCTGCAACCATATAATTTGTACCCACAAAGAGGTCCTAAGTATGTGTCTGTAGAAACAATTTAAAAGACTTGTGTGTGAACCTTTGCATCAACAAAGATTTTACCATTGTACAACCTGGGGTAGTGTTTCACTGTGAAACAGTCAGTGTAATTATAGATTCTCTAGAAATGTGCTAGTCACTTACGCTGATACTAGCAAGTGGAAAAGAATAAAACCCAAATAGGCCGGCAACCCTAACCTGTTTATATACCTCTTTCTTTCTTTCTTAACTGTCCTTTTTGTGTTCTCTCTCTACCTTTTCTTCCCAGTCTCATCACCTGTACTGTCCTCTGCAAGCAGTCATACTGCGGATATATGTCACTTGCTCTGCTCTAGCATTATGCTAATATAACTCCTGTACCTACAATCTGAGCCAACTGGGCAAACGTTTCTACTACTTCATTCCTGTCTGGCACAACATAATTTTCTCACTGCTTACTTCTCTCTGGCTTTATCTTGTTGCATCTACCTTTTTCTTCTCTCACACTAGCCAGTCATACTATGTCTTCCTGATTGTTTATGCTTTCTTTGATTGTGTGCTAAACTCAGACCTGGGTGCTAGCCCCACTCCATTCTGCCCTCACTACGCTTGGGCTCCACTTTGCTCCCCTACCCTACCCCCATTCTCACCCACCCCATTACAATTACCTTTATACCATCCTCTCCCACCCCTTCCTTCCCCAAACATCCAATAATAAATAACTTCCTTGTCTAAACCTCCTGTTTCATCACTTCTTCTATTCAGTTACTTTCACAGCCACTCCTCCTCTACTTTCACAGCCACTCCTCTTCTCCCCTCCCCTTCCTAATAACATGAAACACCTTATAATTACCACTTCATTCCTCCTTATACTCTCCACGCTAACAACTTATCACACCTAATTCTCTCATCCATTACTTCTCTTCCCCACCTCTTCCACTACAAATAGCAACACTTCTTCCTTTTATAATATCTCCTCTACCCTTTTCAATCTCCCCACCTCTTGCTATCATAAACTAAATAGACTGCAAACACATCCCCCTACTTATAAACCCAAACTAAAGCTGCACAAACTGCATCTGCCCTTGCTTGTATCTTCTCAATTCACTAACATCTTACTTGTCTCTGGGGACATCCACCCCATTCCTGGTCCCTCTGCCTCTCCACATAACCTTTTACCTCCCTTAACTACTCCCCACTAGGTAAAAATGTCTCTCTCCCCGTTAACTCCCACAAACTCTACCTCCACTAATCACTTATCCATATATTCCCTAAACATCCAAAGCCTATCCAACAAAACTACTGACTTCCATGCATGGGTTGCCCACACTAACCCTCACATTATATCATTATCAGAAATATGGTTGAAGCCACATATCTCAGATAATGAAATACTCCCACCAGGCTATAACATCTATCGCTCAGATAGGTTATCTAAAAAAGAGGGGGTGTTGCCATCCTATACAAAACACTCTCAACCTCTCCCCACTACCCACACCCTTATCTAACATCCATCCTGCTGAACTCATAGCACTAAACTTCTACCTTGGCCCCCATAAGAAGCTAGTTATTGTTTCTATCTATATGCCTCCTGGGAACAACTTAGCAATCCTTGAAACTATCCTATCCTTGTTTTCCCTCAACATTCCATATGAAACCCTCATCTTGGGTGATGTCAACTTTGACTGGTCCAAACTGAAAATAGACTCTCCCCAACTTAGTATTAACCTCCATGGTTTTAAACAACTTATATAATCTCCAACTCATTATCACAAAAACCCACAGTCTAGCTCAATAATTGACTGGATACTCAGAAATTCCCCTCAACTATACCTCAACCCTACAACACACCCTGACTGACTTAGCGACCACCTACCCATCTCTGTCCTTCGTGTCCCCTCCCAACTTCCCAAATCCCACATCTATAGAGTCTGCCGCAAACTCTCTAACTTCGATCTCGTCCAATTTAACTCTATTTTATCTTCCATAGACTGGTCCATCCTCAAACATATCCCTCTAAATGACGCCATACATAAATTTAATAATATTTTCCTAGACACCTTTAACTCACTGGCCCCCTCTAGAAAGACCAGACTAAAATCCAAGTATGCTCCCTGGCTCTCAAAAGAAACAAAGTCCCTAATGCTAGACAGAGACAAAGCTTGGAAAGCATGGACAAAATCTAAGGACTTACCCCTACTCCATAGCTATAGACACCTGAGAAATCTTGTCAAAAAGCACACCAACAATGACAACAGGTCTTACTATAACACTGCCCAACTTAATAACAAAACCAACCCTCAAAAGTTCTGGGCCTCCATTAATAATATTATTTCCCCTGGCTCCCCTGCAAACCCCCCTACCCAAACTCATTATCTCTTGAAACAGCTGTTCTACTCAAGGGTTGGAAGGGTGGCCTAATGGTTAAGGTGTTTGCCTTGCAAGCACAAGGTGCAGGATTTGAGTCTCACAAGGGATAATTGGCTAGGCTTAAAATGGCTCGCAAGGGCAGTTAGCTTAGTACTAATCTATGAACCTATGAATAACCACTTCATTGATACTATTCAATCACACATGGCTCCCACCAGCAATTCTACTCCTCTGCCAAACCATCCAAAAACCCACCTTTTTCTTTGCACCCTGTTTTCACTTCCTACATCAGATCACTTCTTCTGAAACTCAAACCCTGCTCTCCCTCCACTGATAACCTACCTTCTTCTTTCCTTAAACTTGCTGCGGATTCTATTGCCTTTCCAGTATCCATACTTATAAACAGATCTATACATGAGGCTACTGTCCCTATATCATGGAAATCTTTTTACACTATTCCTTTGCATAAAGGTGGAAACTCAACTGACCCCTCTAACTACAGACCTATAGCCATCTTATCCCCCCTCTAAGATTCTTGAAAAATGCATCCACTCTCAACTACCTTCTTGAACACAACCTTCTAACTCCCACCCGGCATGGCTTCCATACTAAACACAGCACAACTACTGTCCTCTTATCTTTCACTCATACAATTGCTGAAGCCTTTGATAATAACACACTGGTATCTTGTCTCTTCTTTGACTTATCTAAAGCTTTTGATAAATTCTCCCACCCTCTCCTACTATCCAAACTTGCTAACCACAATATGAGTTCCTCCTCCCCTTGCCTGGTTCTCTAGCTACTTATTCTGCCGGCAACAATCAGTAAAATGGCTCTCCTCTTCCTCTCCTTTCCTATCTGTCCCAGCTGGGGTCCCACAAGACTCCATCCTGGGGTCCCACAAGACTCCATCCTAGGGCCCCTTCTCTTTAATATGTTCACCAATGATCTTCATACAGCTTGCAATACATCTTCCCTCATCCAATATGCAGACGATTCTATGCTCATTACTACCTCAGATAACATCTCCATACTCCAAGATCTCACACAACAGGTCTTCCTAGCTACTGAACACTGGTTATCTAGCAATCTCCTCATCCTTAACCCAAAAAAGACCAAACTACTACTATTCCTGCCTCAATCATTATCCCACCATAAATCATCTTTTACCTTTACATCCTCAAATAACACTACTATTCAACCAGAATCCCACACTAAACTCCTAGGGGTCATCATTGATGAAGAACTCAGATTTAACTAACACGTTCTACAATGTATAAAAAAGACAAACCAAAGGTTTGGTTTACTATATCGCCATACGAAATTCTTAACAACTAATTCCAAACCCACCCTTGCTCAAGCCCTCCTTCTCCCCTCCCTTCTCTATGCTGCTCCCATGCTCACCCATATTCAAACTAATATCTTAAACAAACTCCAGCAGACATCATAAGATAGCTCAATTTATTACTAACTCTCCCTTTAATACTCATAACTGCCTATTTCTAAACTCTCTCAAATGGCTTGAATTCCCACATTTATTGTTAGTAACCCAACTGCAAATGTTACACTATAGTCCATAAACCTCTAGCATGTCCTGCTCTGTCTTCCTTCATTACTAAGTACTCTCCACCCCGTACCCTTAGGACATCAAATCAACAACTACTACAAATATACTATCCCAAAAAAGCAGTAGGTAAACTCCTTTACAAGTAATCTATGGCCCAAGCTTGGAACAAACTTCCTAGAGACATTTGTAGCATTGTACACCTATCTCACTTCAAGGAGAAACTTAAACTTAATTTACTTAACTCCAAAACATGCCCCTGTCAAACCCCAACTTAACTTAACTCCTACTCCTTCATTTCTTTCCTTCTATACAGGGTTTCCTCAGCTTAGTATATGCCTACTTGCACAATGTATGTCTAAACATATCTGTTGAATATTTCTCTGTTGTACATATTGTATATATTTCAGGTACTTTACAGTACTAGAATTATCTACATATGTCAATTATTACAGATGGCAGGTCTAAATATATTCTGCCCAAATGCTTTTTATTTTTATTTTTTTCGTACATATTGTATATACTTTGGTACTCTACAGTATTAGAATTAGTGTTTTCTCTTGACTTAAGTATTTTTTTCTCTGTAAAATCTCCATATATCAGCTATTACTTATGGAATTGTAAAACTGTCCTTGCATTTATTTTTAAACTGCTTATTCTTAAATTGTATTTTTCTTCTCGGAGCTTTTCTCTTCGGGTCTGCACTGAAAACGGGCCACAAACCCAGCTGGACTAACCCGGTTAACAAATGCCAATAAATAAATAAATAAAATATAGGCACGACATATTCATAGTTACATGTTGCAGTTTAAGGCACTGATCCCAGAAGTGCAAAGGAAAATATATGTAAATAGTTGCATAATGATATATAAATTAAATGTCATCTTATTCCTAGTAGCCATGTGCATTTCTTTTATATGTACACTCTTGACAAATCATCATCAGTTTATGTACTCCTTTGGGAAATTATTGGACTATTACAATGCTCCTATACCTCTTATACTTGCACTAGCTAAAAAACTAAAGTAAACATTACAAAGTGCACACACAAAATATAAATGTTGAAATACCCACTAATACCATAACTCACCTAAAATATTCCTTAAACTTGTCTGTACTTATTTTAACAAAAAGTTAAAATATATAAAACATAAAGAAACTTTAGAATACACACTGCTGAGGTATGTATGGATGCACACACACACACACACACACACACACACACACACACACACATATATATATATATATATATATATATATATATATATATACATATAGAAACACACACACACACACACACACACACACACACACACACACACACACACACACACACACACACACACACGCACACACACAAGATCAAAGTTTTGAAACTTTGAACCATTTAAATGGAGATTGCCATACAGTGCAGAACAGTATATGTACTGTTTTCCCCGCTCTAGTGTGAACTTGGAGTTGCTATATTTAATTAGAAGTGGGTGAGGCGGTGTGGGGGATTTGCCCTCCTCCAAAAAAAATGTAAAAAAAGAAAGTTTTTTTGTTTTTATTTTTTTATTTACATTTTGAAGTTTCAAAACTTTGAACTTATGGTATTGACCATAAGAAATTTGAAGTTTTGAAACTTTAAAATGTAGAAGACCTATATATATATATATATATATATATATATATATATATATATATATATATATATATATATATTAATATGTATATAATGGGTTCACTTAAAAATCCTGAAAGCTCAAAATCCTGAATCTCAAATTCTCTAACTCAAAATTCTGAAAGCTCAAAATACCGAAAACTCATAATACTGAATCACATAATACCAAAAAACATACAGGACAACAACACTGATGTGTGATTGTGCAGACATTTGGGTTAGGGCACGGGTCAGGTAAGTGTGCGATTGTGATGGTCATTAGGGTTAGGGGCGGGTTAAGTGAGTTAGGGTTAGGGCGCGGGTGAGGTGAGTGTGTGATAGTGACAGAATTTGGGGTTAAGGGCAGGTTGAGTGAGTTAGGGTTAGGGAGCGGGTGAGGTGAGTGTGCAATAGTGTCGGACCTTAGGGATAGGGTCTGGGTTAAGGTAAGTGGATAGATAGTAGTGTATGTGCAGTGTAGTGTAGCTGCAATACAGTCAGTGTTGGTGTCCTGTATGTTTTTCGGTATTATGACATTCAGTATTATGAGTTTTCAGTATTTTGAGCTTTCAGGATTTTGAGTTTGGGATTTTGAGATTCAGGATTTTGAGCTTTCAGGATTATGATGTGAACCCATACATATATATATATATATATATATATATATATATATATATATATATATATATATATATATATATATATATATATATATAAAATACACACACACACACACACACACACACATGCATACACACACACATGCACACACACACACATGCACACACATTCAAACATATGTGTAAACAAAAATAGTAAATGAAGAATAAAGGTGTGATAAACTGAGAGGCTGCCAGCCCAGCCAGATAGTTTTTTAAAATAATTCTATGTTACTGTAAATATTAATATGATTCACAGGCTTGTTTCCAAAATATAAGAAAACTGTGCTATGTGTTGAACTTCAAAAATGTAACCACAGTCCACCCTGCTGGAAGATATCAGAAATGTGTATATACTCTATGCCTATGTAATGTATGATTTCATGGTAGAAAACTGGGGCATACAGAGTTAACTTGCAAACTCTAAGAAAATAATCTGATAAGTAAAGAATTTTATGACTGTGTGTGATCTCAAGCTAAGAGACAGGCTAGGAGTTTCTTTCTATTGTCTTAAGACAGATATAATTATAGGTTTCACATGTAAAGTGTCTTTTATAGCTCTGTGACTTCCTGGCAGTTGCAAATCACAAAGAAATGTTAAATGTTAAGTTCTGTTTGCCTGGGAACTAAATCAGAGCTGACAAATATGATGTAATCTGAGATGAGTCACTAGTAATGTGTGTTATAGGTTCATAGGTTCATAGGTTCATAGGTTCATACTAGGCTATCTGCCCTAGGGCATTTATAAGCCTAGCCAGAGTGTGTTTGGCTTTCGCCACCCATTTTAAATTAATTTTGCTATGCCCTTTTTCGAGGATAGTATACTGTGCCTCTGTCTAACAGTGACACAGAAGTGATACCCGGGGTAAACCTACGATCTCCCATCCACTCATCAGGATTCCTCTTGAAGAGCGTCAATGAGGGACTCTGCCTAACCTGGACTGGAATTTTATTCCATAGTGAAGGGAGCCTCTGGGTTATGAATCTGTCCCTCCAGCATGTCCTATTTATTTCAATGCTGAGGTTCAAGTCTCTCGAGCACGTAGCTCGATGGGATTTGGATTTTCTGAGGCGCAGCATGTCCATTAATTCCGGGTTGGACATGGCTTTATATGTCAGGCACAGATCGCCTCTGAGCAGGCGGTATGCCACTGAGTAGAGCTGGAGTTTCTTTAACCGGGCAGCATATGGCATCTTTTTGAGCCCTTTGATCCTCTTGGTGAGGTACTTTTGGGGTCTTTCCAGTTGCTGCAGGTGTCTGGTAAGGTACATCCCAAAAGGGGCATTGCACTCAATTATGGGCCTGATGACGGATGAGTAAAGAGGCACGATGACCTCCCCTGATCTAGATGTGAATCCCTTCATGATTAGGTGGGCTATATAAAATGTTTTCTTAACCACTTTGGCCACGTGGTTGTCAAATGAGAGATTGCTATCAACTTGGGTCCCCAGGTCCCTAATTACTTCTTCTGTACTTAATGGATTACCACCTATGTGGTAATTTGTACGCACTTTGTTTTTGCCAAAGGGGATGACTATACACTTTTTGGCGTTTAGCTTGAGGCCATGGCTCTGGAACCAGTTGTCTGTTTCTATGAGGCCCTTTTGGAGGATTTTTGTGTCGGATGGAGAGTCGATTATGGCAACCAGTTTGCAGTTATCTGCGAACTTGGTCAGCCACAGTCCTTCCGTGTTGGCCTGTACCTCTGAGAAATATATACCGAACAAGAGAGGTCCCAGGACTGAGCCTTGTGGGACACCACTTGTAACTGGTTTGGAGTCTGACATGGCTCCAGCAGTTCTAACCATGTGGGTTCTGTCCTTGAGCCAGTTTGCAACCCATCTAGTGACATAGGGGTTTATATTTAAGCTGGTGAGCTTATCTATAATGCCAGAGTGGGGTATTGTATCAAAGGCTTTTGCGAGGTCCAGGTAGGCTGTGTGGACCACCTTCCCCTTGTCAATGGCCTTGATGACTGTTTCAAAGAAGTCAACCAGGTTTAAGAGGCAGGATCTGCCCTTAACAAAGCTGAACTGGGTAGGATCCAGTGTCTGTAGGTACCCAATATCTTTATTTATGAGGTCCATAATGATCCTTTCCATAGCTTTGCAGACCAAGCTAGTCAGGCTTATGGGGCGATAGTTTCCAGGATCCATTGAGGCACCACCTTTGTGGACAGGGACCACTGCTGCTGTACTCCACTCTTTGGGTACATATCCTGTAGTAAGGCTGAGAGTGAACAGTAGTTTTATGTTTGGGTTTAGCTCTTCTTGGAGTTCATGTAGGATGCAGCCCGGGACACCGTCTGGTCCCATTGATGCTGTGTTTTTTGCTTTGGAGAGGGCAGCTCTTACCTGAGCATCTGAGATGTCAGGTGGGCAGCACTCTGCTGGGATAGATATTTGCCCTTTTGGTGGGGAGGGGGGGAGATGTTTGCGCTGAAACTGTCAGCTAGGATGTTGGCAATGTCTGTGGGTTCGGTGTATTTTTTGTCATTTTGGACTAATTCTGAGCATATCTGGGAATTCCCACCCAGGTTCCTAACATAACTAAAGAAAGCCTTGTGATTATCCTTAGTGTCCTGTGCAATTTTTCTCTTGAAGCTGGCCTTAGACGATTTTACGAGTGCCCGTAGTTTTTTGCTAATACTGATCAGAGATGCCTTCCCTTTTTGGGATTTTGCTCTATCATGTAGTAGCTTCATCCTTCTATTGTATAGTTTGTTTATGGCTGGGGTCCACCAGACAGGACGTCTGCCTTTGGAGGATTTGGTCTTGGTTTTATTTGGGATTGCATGATTCATGCATTCCAGAAGGTGTTCATAGAATGCGTTTATAATGGATTCTGCAGTCTGGGCCGTATTTTCCACAGGCCCGGGGGCTTTGAAGGATTCCACCTCAGTTTTGAGGAGTGTGAAATTTGCTTTAGAGAAGATTTTCACTGTGGTTTTCAGGGAAGGGGGTGTAGTCGGGATGTGAATATCCAGTGAGATTAGTTTATGGTCTGATCTTACCAGTGAGGGATACACTTCTGGTCTGGAGCATAGAGTCCCCATGTTGGTGATGATCAGGTCCAGTATGTTTTCCCCTCTGGTGGGAGTGGTAACAAGTTGTTCTATATTATTTGAGTTTATAAATTCTAGGAACCTTTGGGCTAGGGTGTTTGAGCTAGAGTAATGCTCCCAGTCTATGTTTGGGTAGTTGAAGTCACCCAATATAATGGTGTTTGGAGAGACCTTCATATTTTCCAGTGTTCTCAGGAAGGCCGAGTGGGGTTCCTGGGTTTGGGAGGGTGGTCTGTAGCAGGCTATAAACTGGAAGGCAGTTTTACCCACTGTTAGTTGCACATGGATAGTCTCTGATGCTTCGTGCTGTGCCACCAACCTGGAGGTGTGGGTATCTTTGACAAATATTGATACTCCCCCTCCTTTTGTGGTTCGGTCCAAGTTTTGGGGCCGAAAAGCATGGTATGAGGTATAACCTGGTAGTGTTGGGGTGCTCTCGGGAGCCTTAAACCAGGTTTCTGTTACTGCACAGATATCTATGTTCTCCATGCTAAGGAGAGTTTCGAGTGCATGCATCTTGAGGTTTAGACTTCTGGCGTTGAATAGCATTACTCTTAGTTTTTTATCCCTTGTGATACCTATGGAGGTGGGTTTGTCTTTTGAGCCTTGCCTAAAAAAGGCACTATGGGGGTAGCAAGAGCCTTTGCCAATATTCGAAAGCCCAGGGGTGACAGGTGCAAGCCGTCCCTAGCAAAGCATCGTGGCATGTCGAGCATGTCATCCCAGGCTGACAGGCATTGGATCCCCTTTGAATGACACCAATACTTAAGCTAGTTGTTGAAATTGATCATCTTGTCTTCATATTGTGGCATCATTCTTGGTGAGGGTAAGATGCTACTCAAGGTCAGGGTCATACCGGCCTGGGCTACATGCTCAGAGAGCTCCTCTATGTCTCTTTTCATGTAGTCCAGGGAGGTACGTCTCAGGTCATTCACACCAGCATGGACAATGACTGAGTCATATTTGTACTTGCCTTGGAGTGAGCTGAGTGCTTGTGTTATGTGGCGGATCCTAGCACCCGACAGGCAACACACCATGACCTTCTCCTTGTTCAGCCTGGTGAGCGGGACATCAGTGTGCCTGACGATAGAGTCACCTATTACAAGTGCATCAGGTGTGTTGTTTAGCCTTAAGGGCTGTGACTGTTTGGCACACTGGCTTTGTGAGCTATGTGTTGCACGTGTTTTGTTTTGGGGTAGCAGTTGCTTTGGTGTCTGCTTTGGAGGTCTCTGCTGCTAAGGCAGATTTTTATTTAGAGCCTCCGATTATGTTTTTGTGTGTTTATGTGTTTGGTTTGCTGTCATGGTAGGTCTATGTGAGACTGGAATTGTAGTGAGTGTGGTTTCCTTCTCCTCCTCACTGGTTTTGCCAGTACTGAGTTGAGAGAGCTTAGCCTCCAGTATGGCTATATGGTTGCATCTCTCTCATGTGCTGGAATTTGTTGAGAGGAGGAAAGGATTGTCTGTGTACATGAGGCAGTTGTAACATTGCCTCAAGATTCCCAGATTCACCAGCTGGACTGGAAAGGAGATTGACAACTGACCTTTGGACATGCTAGAATAGTATTGGGAATTCCTTTATAATTGAAAAAAGGGCCAGTGGAGAACAAGGTACTCAAGGGGAGTTTGTGAGGGTGTAGTGCTTTTAATATTTTAGTGCTGACTTATATAATTGCTTTAGTGAGCAAGTGCCTGGTAACTTAAATGCAATGTGTTACAGGTAACTTAAATGCAAAAATGACAAACAGTAACTTTCTTTCAAGTGAAACAAGGAAATAAGTACAGTAAGCAATGCAGATATCACTAGGGATCCACAGAAGCGCTGAAAAGCCGCGTTTTAGGTGGAATTAGCATTTCAGGGAAATAACAAGCAAACAAACAACAAGCATACAAATAAAGCTAGATTCAGCAGGCCTGGATCTAGTCTATGCTACAGCAAACAATGTGTACCAATTTCAGTAAGAAGCAGTTTAAATATGCAGGCACTATAAGCCTTTAACCAGAAATTCCCAGCTAGAAGGGCAGAGTCCAGCCTCTCCTCCCACAACAGTGCAGACCACAGAGGGAATATCTCAGAGGGAATGAGGTGCATTTTGTATTTTGTCCTGAAGCTGACAACAACTCATCAGCACTTGCTTTGCTCTGTAAGTAAGACTTAGATCTTAGTAATTCTCTTAGAGATAGATAGGAATATAGCCAGATTAGTGTTGATGTTTTCTATATTTAAGTGAGACTGTCCTGCAATGTTGTTTTTAAAGTATTTTCTGTGATTTCTGTACTATCTATGGTCACTGTGTTGAATTAATGAGTATTGTCTTGTGTTTTTATTATTTATTATTAAATATTTGTTAAACCTTTTAAATGTGGCTTTGTGTAGAGATACTTAAGCTCTTAAAGTACTTACATATATTTGGTAATACTGTACAAGCACTCCTAAATAGCCTTCAAGTCTCAATTACACTTACCATTTGGATAATAATAACACTGCACAATAGAATTGGACACCCTTTGGTAAGGGCCTTTAGAGTAGCTGATAAGAGTAGTTGGTGGCAGTGATTACTACCTTATAGCCTGGACAGAAGAGGACATATCTAGTGAACCTGTGTCAGCCTTCTCCAAGAGTGTCTGTGTGTTTGTATATATCAAATCTCAAAGTGTGTGTGTGTGTGTGTGTGTGTGTGTGTGTGTGTGTGTGTGTGTGTGTGTGTGTGTGTGTGTGTGTGTGTGTGTGTGTGTTTGTGTGTCAGCTATTTGAGCAGGGATCCAAAGCACTGGTTGGACAGAGAGGGTACTGGAGGTTTTGGCTTTTCTACTCGGCTAAGATCTGAACCCTATAGCTGTGCCGGGGGGGGGTCTTATTGGGAATCTGGAGAGACCAGGGAGAAACTGACTGTGATCTCTGTGTGCTCTTAAGGGAAATATTACTTTACTGTGTGTGTACTTATTATCCTTCTAATGTGCACATCCCTCACTGGTCTTAGTGTTGAGGATCGAGGCTCCTTGATTACTGGGCCAGTGCATGTGCTTCACAAAAGGCAATGCAAGTTAATGTGCTATCCAAGACACCCCAAAGCATGTAGCACAGTGGAATCTGTGCATCATGATACTTATTGACTAAATCCACACCAAAGTAAGACCCTGACACAAGTTTTCAGACAGAAACCTCATTATTGCATACTGGATTATAAAAAAAAATGTTCTATTTATAGTCTGTCAGATAACTAATCAGCTGATTGGGATAGATGACTAGTGCTAAAATAAAATGCAAACTAAAAAAAACATCTCATTTAATCCTTTCTTTCTTATCCAGAACTCATTTTATTTTTTTTACATTGGCATTCTTTGTTTTACATGTTACTTTATCAGTAGCCATAAAAGTAAAAATAGATCTTTTGTATACAACAGTGTGCTTAAAAACTGGGCTTCATGTTTTTAGAACATCAAGTGGCATTAATGTGAACTCATACTCTTGAAAAAAAGGACAAGGAATCTTTCCCACAAGAAATACTACATAAACACAGGTAGAAAAATAAACAAAGAAATCTATACTACTGTTGGCAAAAATTCATATATGTACTATCTCAGTGAATATTGTTGAAAAAATAGTTTTCGATAATGGAAGACACACGGATCATGAGCTTCAAGTGAAACAACCAACTCAATCATATAATAATTTCTGGATACCCTGTGACAAAATTCTCCTCTTGAAACTGTAAAAATATTGATACAAAGTAAGATTGTTTCTTTATCTAAACAAGCACTGGTTAGGTAAAAGATTCCCCAATACTTAATCAGTAGTTAAAATAGTACAGATTTAATCAATCAATCCTTTGATCATCAAATAATTGGGACCAAAGATAGTGGCAAATCTAACATTTCAACAAATGGAAGGAAAATGTTAGAATTATTATACAGTAAATGTAACACTGCATAGCATATGTACAATCCGCATAAATGGAGACAAATATTGTCAGAAAAATAAAATACATTTTCTCAAGAACTAACCTTAAAAAAAAAAAAAAAAAACACTGAACTCTCCAGAATACAAAACAGAAAAACCCAGCCAGTATAGTATAGCTTTTAATCCAGTTCCAATATCATGTAGAATCAAGGTATTTAAACTTTCAACAGTCAATGTACACAAATAAATTGAGGGGTCAAAATGAACCTGTTTCATAAGTTCAAAAAAATGAACAGTCTCTTATTCCAGACCCAAAAACATCCAGGAAAGGATTTAAATACAATGCCATATGGTCAGAAGAGGGTTCAGCCAGACACTCATAATCAGAAACAATGTGCCTTCCCAGTATAGATGTGGACATTCAGTGTATTTTTGGAAGTAAATAGAAAAGCTGGTTAACTGGTTCTTCTGCCATCAACTGCTACCTAATATAGCAGTAATAAGAACTTGTTCATGGGACAGCCTCAGAACATGGTCAATATAATTTTAAACTTAAGGTTAGGATTAAAATCAAGTTATAAATTAAAACAGAAAACAACTTACTCAATTTTCTAATATCCACTAAAAGATAATTATGTTTGACCAAATCATAACCTCCCCACCCTTATCAACTTCCACAATGATCAGATCATCCCACAAAGATGAAAGCTGACAGAATAACAGGTTCAGCATTAGTATGGGTATTCTGAAGGGTACAAATAAAAAAAAAAATAAAATATATTTTTTTTAAACATGCAATAAAGTTTAAGCGTATCTGCGTGGGTGTATGGCAAGTGTTGGTGAGGGCATGCTCTTCCGGGCACAGTGCTGGGGCATAAAGGAGTCCAAGGTAATGGTAGGACTCCTGATAAATAACCACAACAAGAGACTGCTGCAGGGCCAGTACCAGGGTTCCTAATATAAAGCGGAAGCCTGAGACCATCTCGCCCATGATCCCACCAGTGTCACTGGTATTCCTCGGACTGGTGGGCAGGCCCAGCACCACTATGCTGACCTGAGGCAGAGGAAGAGGGAGCTCTTGGACAAGTGGATCCAAGAAGCAAGTCATTGGGGTAATGTCCCAGCAATGTGTAAGTATTCATATCAACAACTGTTTACCAAAGTCCAGCCTGTGTATGTGATGGATAGGTATGCCTAAATATTTCTCTATTCCCTTTACAGCTGCAGCTGAGTGGGCTGTGAATCAGAAAGCCCATGCTAGTAGGTTGCAAAGGCTGCGTCACGAGGCTGGTGAGTAACAATCCTGCATGTAGTAGCCATACCAAATAAATATAAAATAGAAAGTCAAATGGCAGTATAAAAAATGTGTATAGGTTGTACTAAATAAACCACACAATATGACAGTAATAGTCCCATATAGATGATATTTAAATAAAACCGTAACTGCCTGGCAATAAAGTTCTAAATCCTGAACTGGTTGTGTTTACTCTGGTATTGTATGTCATTTAGTGTTGCATTTTCTGAATAGTAATGCTGTGTTAACCACGGTTACCCACACTGTGCTACATAAAAAATATGTCTAGGAATGTCTGTATAAGACTGTTGTAAGTACAAGGTTAGATTGTACAACCAAGAGAGACTTAGACAGAAAACGCTGAAGGAACAAACAGCAGTTTCTAAATAGCTCACTCTGCTGCAACACACATTGTTCTATTTTTAGCACACATAGCCATGGTTCAAATCCTGGGAGTGGTAGTAAGCTGTATGCATAATCATACCTCTCAAATGTACAGATTATCGCAGAATGTCCAGATAATTGCCTCATATATCTGGCCTGTTCCTCTCACTCCCTGGCAAATCATTTGGATGATATCAGAATTGTAGTCACTAAATAATGACAGACATTTCAGTTTTAGATGTCTAATCCATCTGAAAATGCATATTAAAACAAATCATGTCACTCTAGCAACTCTCTAAGTTTATAAGAGCAATATTCAAAATATGTCCCTATTTGTACCCCCATGTTGTCAATAGTTGTCCAGAGTTTGTGCATTAAGAGATTGAGAGGTATGTTCATAATTTTAACTAGGAATCTGGGAATATGTCTAGAAACAGTCAGGTAGTGTTAACAAACATTCCCCCACAGGTCTTTCAGATAAGAAAACTGTAACTGCCTGGCAATAAAGTTTTAAATCCTGGACTGGTTGTGTTTACTTTGGTATTATATGGCATTTAGTGCTGCATTCTCTGAATGGTGATGTTGTGTTAACCACTGTTACCCACACTGTGCTACATAAAAATATGTCTAAGAATGTCTGTATAAGACTGTTGTAAGTACAAGGTCAGATTGTACAACCAAGAGAGACCTATACATAAAACACTGAAAAACCAAGCAGCAGTTTCTAAGTAGCTAACTCTGATGAAGCACAGATTGTTGTATTTTTAGCACACACAGCCATGGTTCGAATCCTGGGAGTAGTAGTATGCTGTATGCATAATCATACTTTTCAACTGTACAGATTTTCCCAGAATGTCCAGATATTTGGCTCATATTTTTGGCCAGTCCCTCTTTTTTCCTGGCAAATCACTGGGATGATCTCAGGATTGTAGTCACCAAATAATGACATACATTAGAGTGTCAGACTTCAAATCCTTCAGAAAATGTATATTAAAACAAATTATGTTACTCTAGCAACTGTCTAACAGTTTATAAGAGCAATATTCAAAAAGTTTTCCTATTTGTACATCCATGTTGTCAAACTTTGTCCAGATGTTGTGCATTAAGAGATTCAGAGGGATATATTTTTAGAGCATCACAAGTTCAAATCTCCAAAAAATTCTTCAAACAGCTTCATACAGAACTAGCTAGATTTCTATGGGAACCTAGAAAAGTTAGGATATCGTATGATAAATTGATGGCTCCAAAAAATAGGGGAGGGTTGGAGCTACCTAATTTCGAAACATATTATTTAATAATAAACACCAATAGACTTTTAAGAATAATTAACTTTGATGGGTGTAACTCGAAATGGGTTCCCAAATGGCTGGTTCTTAATCATAAACATGTCAAGGAATTGGATATTAACTGCAAGGCATTACCTTTTTTAAACAAAAATACTCTTAAAGTGTACTTCGTGTTGGAACATATCAAAACATATATAGTTTCAGTACAAAATCTCTTTAACTCATTAAATCTTTGCAAAGTATGATAATTCTTCAACCATTTCACAAAAATCCAAATCTGAAAATTGGTAACCAGCTGATAGACCTTAAGAAATTCCCACTTATAATTAATTTAACCCTACTTGATTTATATCCTTTTTAGGTATCGATTCACAATATTTTAGAAGAGTTGAATCTCCCAAATCGTATCTAATTATAATAAGACAATTAAAAGACCTATCAATAAGTTACCTTAGTAAAGGAAATGACATAATTAAAGAAGAAGATTTAAATATGTGTCTGAACTTATGGCAAACCCTTACACAGGAATGTAAATATATAACTGCAGCATATGGTTTGATTAAAGAAATAAAATATAATAATCAAATATTAATTTCCAAATACTGGAGAGAAATTGTTGACAATTGAAGAAAGTAAAATACTAAAGCAATTCACTTAACCATAAAATCTGTGTCCTTCAGAAGCTATTATTTACCCAATTGATGATATTTAATAATGTCTCACTCTACACAAATTTAACTCAAAGAACTCACCAAAATGCCCATATTGTATAGATCAAACAGTCGACCTCCTACATATGTTTTGGAGTTGTAAATGTATTTTCAAACTCTGGAATTCCTTGAAACTTCAACTACAAAATGGGATATCAACATTCCACACTCTCCTGGGAATTTACGATTTTACATATTCCACCACCCAACTTGGAAAGAACCCAAAGAATTATACTAGTCAATATTTTTTTGTTGATGAAGTTATATATAGCTTCCAATTGGTTGAACCCTTTACAGACATCATGGCAAAATTTCAAGATAGTAGCCACCAAACATATTCTAGCACATAAATTTCTAATTAGTGATCATAAGAAAAATGTAAACAATACAAAAATATGGGAACAAATCTTTAACATTGTATTAGCTTAAAGTTCCATTCCACTATTCGCTGGGAAAAACTGAATAACTGTTGAATTTTATTGAGATAAGTCTTATATGGTTACTAGTTCTTTTTTCTTCATTATTTTTTTTTTTAGAAGTGTATAGGTATGTATAATGATTCTATGTAACTGTTGGAAGCATTCATGTACATATTGTAAGTAGTTGGTAGTACTGTATTAGTTGTTTGGAAAAAATAAAATAAAGAATTATTATTGAAAAAAAAAGAGATTCAGAGGGTATGTGCATAATATTAACTAGGAATCTGGAAGTGTACAGTGTGTACAAACATACTACTGCCCAAACCAAGGCCACAGGGTATTGTAATAAAACCTGTAGAGTAATGATTAGAGCAATGATCATTAAAGTTGTGAGTACTGCAAGGATATACAAGTTGTTAATTGACATCTCGCTCTCCCCCCCTCCACCATATCTGCAACAATAATCTAAACACACAAATCAGTGGGTATGTTTACACCAAACCTACTGTTGGGACATATGTCCTATTGTTCAACAAATACTGAAATGTGTTTCTATTAATGTTCCATGTTGAAATACTATCATTGGTGGCCATTGCTATCAATGTAACCTGCATGCCATTGTAATGGCCACTGTGGTTCCATATATACATGTGTTCTGTTTGCTATGCAATTGTTCCAAATCTGTTGTTTTAGTTTATGGGAATATCTATGCATGCTGCTATAACTAATCCTAGCTTGGTTGACTATTACTAATCCACATATGTTCTAAAACTGTAACACCATAGCACTTTTGGAAAGGCCGGTCCCAGCGGATCCACCTTTACCACCTCATCTGGCTGTGGCACTGGGCCCCAGCATGTCTGGTACCCACCCCAGGACCTCCTCATCTGCTGGTTCTGCACCCCCTTTGGTTGGAACCACCTCAGGGGATGGGGCTTGCCCCCCTGGGAGTGGGCACAGACAGGATCCTGTCACCCGAAGCCAGGTCCAGGGTCTAGTGTGTAGCGGGCTCTGTGGAGAATTGGGAGATCTGCTATGCCAGCTTCAGGGCCATGTGGCGCAATTAGAGGGTCAGCCAACCCTCTTGCTCAGCCCCCAACACAGCCACCTTTGAGTCTGTGAAGGTGCAGTGGTGACTGCCCATGGTTGGGGACCTCAGTCCCACTGTTTCCATTTGGGGGCTCATGAGCTTCCGATTTCCAAACATCACTTCCCGTCAAAGGTGTTTACCCCTGACATGTGTCATATACTACCTCTGTATGCTGTCTTGTCTGTCTTTTCTGTCTTCATATCCAACCTATCTCCACAAATATACCTACTATCCTTCCCCAACATCCCACTTTCACCCTAAAAAAAAGGGCAATCTTTACCCCCAAAAAATTTCACCCTATACAAAGATGTCTATTTCACATCTGTGTCCACTGGACACATGTAATCTGGTTTAACTGGCTTCACAACATATTATTGTTGTCCTCACCCCTCTCTCAGGGGATTCAGTGCCCAAATATACCTCCAAATTCAGTATATATGCACAGCTGTTGCTGTAGAAGAAATGGACTGCTATGGATCTTCCCTACACCCATCCTGCACATCCCTAGCTACTTTCCCTACTGACTTTCCCTCTGCATGCCCCCTTGTTCACCACTTTTTTGTTTTCTTTTCCTTTAAAGAAACTAGCATGGGGTAAGTGGGAGTAAGCACTTTTAATCAGTAGTAAGCAGGATTAAGCCTGTTTGTGTGGTGCTAAGCAGTGCCTAAACATTTGTTTAATTGTTTAGTCTTAGTTTTAAAGAAGAATAATTATTTCTGTTTATTGTTGTTGTTTTAACAGCATGCTGTCTTCACAGTATGCTGTCTCATTTATTTCTAAGCTTGTTATTTGGTCATGCATTTTACTGTGTGAACTATTCTATCTGGCAGTTTAATGTCTCACTCATGTTATGCTTTGTGGTTGTTTTTATAACTCAGTAGTGTTTCTTTCAATTGGAATCTCTTGCTGAGTTGTAGTGACTTAATTAGTTTTAAATATTTTTAATTGTTTAATAGATAGGGTGGAGTTATATCTCCCGCCCAGGATGTATATTTAAGCACTGTTTTAATTTCCTGTTTTATATCCATGAGTCTGATGAAGCCAAGTGGGTGAAAGCGCTTACTCAATAAACGCCACGCTTTTATTTTATTACTATATGCTCAGAGGTGATTGATTTATCTACATGCTATGTTCTCTCCTTCGTATCTGACTTTTACCATTGTTTAGTTTTTTTATTGGGATACATTTGGAGGAGAGTTTACTCCACTACCACAAGTTTTCTTCCTTTATCACTACGTTATATTTACCAGTGGAGACATGGCAGAAGGAGTACCGAGCAGATTGAACTGCCGTATACTATCAAGGAACCAATGAGGAATTCAATGTTGTGATGCCTTTAACTGAACGCTTCAATGCGTTACGTGAAAGTGCTAACCCTCTAGCACTGTTTGAGGAAAATTGCAGGATTGGACACACCGGATGTAACATACAATAGGGAAGAGCTCACAGCTCTCAACAAGATCGAGAATGACTTCCTGAAACTAAAACGTCTTCAAACACAACGCCAGCATTTTGACGTTTGTATACAGAGGAAAGTCGTCCCGAGAGGTCTACGTGTGCTGAAAATGCCGACTACTGGCACTCTCTATCCGAATTACTCTTTCAATGGCAACAATTGAATCTAGAGGTTAGTTATAAGTATATGCAGTTGTTGAATAACTTTTCTCTCCTCTAGAGGAGTCGCTGAGATCGCTGATCTCAGACCAACAGAAGAAACTTTATGACAGCTTTCCAACGACTATTTTAGAGAACAGTTTCAGTAGTTTATTGGACAATGTCAACCAATATGAACGAAAGCTTCTTTCACAGAAGCGACACAAGCTGCAGAGAGACTTAACTGACTTCAGATTAGGCCATATCTTCACTTGGCCACGGACAATGAGCACTAATGTTAATAATGTGAACAATGTTGCAGTTGACAAAGTTAACAATGTTCCTGATGTTTCTGATGCTTTACATGTTGATTTAATTAATGATGGGGCACGGGTCTATAATACTCTAGCAGCTGGCAGTAGACCATCCCCACATGTTCAATTATCCGATGTTGTTGTTGGTGAAGAATGTGTGATTAAGCCACAAAGTTTAGTTTTACCACACCGCAATCACCAGTAGGTGTTTCTACCACTAAGATGAATGCGAATGGCTCTGATATGAGTGCAGTTAGTGTTTGTACCTCTGATGTTATAATTGTAGAACATAATACAGGTTGTCACACTGGTACAACTGATAAGCTACAACCAGTAGTGAGGAGCAAGATCAATACCTCCTCACAATCTTTTCACATACACAGGGTACAGCTTCCACGCCCGGTCTGAGAATGCTCCTATTTATGATTCAAGACACCCTTTTCCGATCAGAGTGGATTACAAGGGGGCAGGACGAGATCATTGAGCAGGGGCTTACAGAACGAAGCTATCGTTCGAACAACCTTCAACAGGAATATAAAGAAAATGTGGGAGAACAAAGGAAAGGGAAACCTTAATTTTCAACCTCTCCCAACGTACATTGAATAATGATGAGTTATCAGTACTATCTAGGGTCTCTCATTTATACCCACAGCAAGTAGTGTTTTTGAAGAGACGATAAGGGACTTCAAGGTATATGCGTAATTTATCTCTGAAATTATACTTTAGAGAGAGCAGTGAAGTGTTACCCATTTCAATTTTCATCGCCCAAGCTCGCTCACTCCCCTGCATCCCTTGTTGTCTGCTTTCAGCCAGTTGGTTGAAGATGATTTATACAGGATGAGGGATGGTGAGCATCAACACACATTGAGAAAATATAACCTCACCTATAAAGAAAATAGAGCTTTAAGAGGTTTGTCTAATGATCCTCCATATGTATTAGACCGCTGATAAAGGAGGGGCATTGTTATTCTGGGCCATGAAGACTATACCAATAGAATGTTAAATATGCTTGGAGACACATTGTTTTACCAACAACTGGATATAGATCTAGTGAAAGTTTTTCTTCATAGGGTGAATGGATTTTTATTGGGTCTTTTAAATAGCCACGCCATAGACAATCACCTTTTTCATTTCTTGATGTCAAGTCACCATTGATACCTTTGATCAGTGGACTCCCAAGATACACAAGAATGTGACAGATCCCCGCTCCGACCAATAGTAGCGGGAGGGATGGATCACTGAACCATCTTCAATCTATATAGAGCACAACTTAAGGCCAGTTGTGAACATGAATAAATTCATTCTGAGGGATACAAACAGTTCCTAATTGAATTGTATGACTGCCTGAAGGATGTAACAGACACATTAGATCTCATTTTTTTGACTATGGATGTGAAATCGTTATTCACAGTAATTCGAACAGTGTTGGTGTTGATTTTATAACCAAACATTTACACAGGGTGACTGAGTTCTCTGAATCTAAGATCATGTTAATTATTTCATTGTTAGAGGTTGTATTGCACAATAATGTTTTTTGCTTTCAGGATAGGTGCTTTTTATAAAGAGATGGCGTAGCTATGGGCACCTCGTGCCAATAGCTACGCCAACTTGTTTATGGCAGAATGGGAGAATACTTTTATGTATACCCTGCCAGGCTTTTTGGAACACATTGTGTTCTATAAGCGCTTTGTAGATGACCTCTTCTTTATTTGGAGAGGTTCCATACACCAGATGAATGTTTTTGTTGAACAGCTGAACAATGCCACCACCTACATTAAGTTTAGTCATGAGGCATCTGCAACCAGAATTACTTTTCTTGATGTATTTGTTGAGAAATTACCCAATGGACTTGTGAATACTGGTGTATTTAGGAAGAAGTGTCACATTAACACACTGTTACATCGTAGCAGCATGCATCCACAGTTTGTTTACAGGAATATTGTTAAAGGACAGGCAATGAGGGCCTCTAGGTATAACCCTACTTCACAGGGATTTATACAGGACCTTGATGACCTGTATACTCGACTATCTCAACGTTGTTACAACAACATTGAGATTATGAAGGGATTTGATAGTGTTCAGGGATCCAGGCAAGACAGAGCAGCACCCTATTTTTCACATCAGGAGAACATTAGTAATGAACCTACAGCACCTAGCACTTATACATCAAGTGGTGAAGCATTTACCATGTTTTATACCACTGATGCTTGGAGAATTAGGAAGTAGTTCAAAACATTGGAATGTCCTCACGGTTGATACCCATGTTAAGGAAAGGGTAGGTGATATTCCGTGCTTTAGGTACAAAAATAAGAAAAACCTGAAGAGGATACTGTGTGATAAAGAGAGATTAAGGAAGTCATCCACTAACAGTCTGTCTGGAACTCGAAAATGTGGTAAATGCAATTTCTGTTCATTCATCAGTAGTGAAGTGACTTTTGTTCACCCAGTTAATCATTATACTTATCATTTGAAAGCTCATGGTAATTGTTTATCAGCTAATGTGGTGTACATTGCCACATGTGGAAAATGTTCATCATTTTACATTGGGAAAACCAATAGATATCTGAAAGACAGAATACGAGAGCACTTATATGCGATTAGGATGCGACACAGTAGTAATGCACTTGCCAAACATGTTCTTGAAACTGACTCCACACATACTTTTACCTTTAGGATTTTAGAACAGATGCAGGTGAACATCAGGAGGAGACATAAGAATGCATACAGAAGGTAGAGAGAACATGTGGATTATCAAGCTCAGATCAGACGTACCCCCAGGTTTGAACGCTAAACTGTCTGTTAAACCATTCTTAAGGATGAGGAGATTAAAAGCATTTTAACAGGTACACAGTTCCAAGTTTGGTATGTTCAATTGTTTAGTCTTAGTTTTAAAGAAGAATAATTATTTCTGTTTATTGTTGTTGTTTTAACAGCATGCTGTCTTCACAGTATGCTGTCTCATTTATTTCTAAGCTTGTTATTTGGTCATGCATTTTACTGTGTGAACTATTCTATCTGGCAGTTTAATGTCTCACTCATGTTATGCTTTGTGGTTGTTTTATAACTCAGTAGTGTTTCTTTCAATTGGAATCTCTTGCTGAGTTGTAGTGACTTAATTAGTTTTAAATATTTTTAATTGTTTAATAGATAGGGTGGAGTTATATCTCCCCAGGATGTATATTTAAGCACTGTTTTAATTTCCTGTTTTATATCCATGAGTCTGATGAAGCCAAGTGGGTGAAAGCGCTTACTCAATAAACGCCACGCTTTTATTTTATTACTATATGCTCAGAGGTGATTGATTTATCTACATGCTATGTTCTCTCCTTCAGATCTGACTTTTACCATTGTTTAGTTTTTATTGGGATACATTTGGAGGAGAGTTTACTCCACTACCACAAGTTTTCTTCCTTTATCACTACGCTATATTTACCAGTGGAGACATGGCAGAAGGAGTACCGAGCAGATTGAACTGCCGTATACTATCAAGGAACCAATGAGGAATTCAATGTTGTGATGCCTTTAACTGAACGCTTCAATGCGTTCACGTGAAAGTGCTAACCCTCTAGCACTGTTTGAGGAAAATTGCGGGATTGGACACACCGGATGTAACATACAATAGGGAAGAGCTCCGTACAGCTCTCAACAAGATCGAGAATGACTTCCTGAAACTAAACGTCTTCAAACACAACGCCAGCATTTTGACGCTTGTATACAGAGGAAAGTCGTCCCGAGAGGTCTACGTGTGCTGAAAATGCCGACTACTGGCACTCTCTATCCGGAATTACTCTTTCAATGGCAACAATTGAATCTAGAGGTTAGTTATAAGTATATGCAGTTGTTGAATAACTTTTTCTCTCCTCTAGAGGAGTCGCTGAGATCGCTGATCTCAGACCAACAGAAGAAACTTTATGACAGCTTTCCAACGACTATTTTAGAGAACAGTTTCAGTAGTTTATTGGACAATGTCAACCAATATGAACGAAAGCTTCTTTCACAGAAGCGACACAAGCTGCAGAGAGACTTAACTGACTTCAGATTAGGCCATATCTTCACTTGGCCACGGACAATGAGCACTAATGTTAATAATGTGAACAATGTTGCAGTTGACAAAGTTAACAATGTTCCTGATGTTTCTGATGCTTTACATGTTGATTTAATTAATGATGGGGCACGGGTCTATAATACTCTAGCAGCTGGCAGTAGACCATCCCCACATGTTCAATTATCCGATGTTGTTGTTGGTGAAGAATGTGTGATTAAGCCACAAAGTTTAGTTTTACCACACTCGCAATCACCAGTAGGTGTTTCTACCACTAAGATGAATGCGAATGGCTCTGATATGAGTGCAGTTAGTGTTTGTACCTCTGATGTTATAATTGTAGAACATAATACAGGTTGTCACACTGGTACAACTGATAAGCTACAACCAGTAGTGAGGAGCAAGATCAATACCTCCTCACAATCTTTTCACATACACAGGGTACAGCTTCCACGTCCCGGTCTGAGAATGCTCCTATTTATGATTCAAGACACCCTTTTCCGATCAGAGTGGATTACAAGGGGGGCAGGACGAGATCATTGAGCAGGGGCACAGAACGGAAGCTATCGCTCGAACAACCTTCTAACAGGAATATAAAGAAAATGTGGGAGAACAAAGGAAAGGGAAACCTTAATTTTCAACCTCTCCCAACGTACATTGAATAATGATGAGTTATCAGTACTATCTAGGGTCTCTCATTTATACCCACAGCAAGTAGTGTTTTGAAGAGACGATAAGGGACTTCAAGGTATATGTACGTAATTTATCTCTGAAATTATACTTTAGAGAGAGCAGTGAAGTGTTACCCATTTCAATTTTCATCGTCCAAGCTCGTTCACTCCCCTGCATCCCTTGTTGTCTGCTTTCAGCCAGTTGGTTGAAGATGATTTATACAGGATGAGGGATGGTGAGCATCAACACACATTGAGAAAATATAACCTCACCTATAAAGAAAATAGAGCTTTAAGAGGTTTGTCTAATGATCCCTCCATATGTATTAGACCGGCTGATAAAGGAGCTGGCATTGTTATTCTGGGCCATGAAGACTATACCAATAGAATGTTAAATATGCTTGGAGACACATTGTTTTACCAACAACTGGATATAGATCTAGTGAAAGTTTTTCTTCATAGGGTGAATGGATTTTTATTGGGTCTTTTAAATAGCCACGTCATAGACAATCACCTTTTTCATTTCTTGATGTCAAGTCACCATTGATACCTTTGATCAGTGGACTCCCAAGATACACAAGAATGTGACAGATCCCCGCTCCGACCAATAGTAGCGGGAGGGATGGATCACTGAACCATCTTCAATCTATATAGAGCACAACTTAAGGCCAGTTGTGAACATGAATAAATTCATTCTGAGGGATACGAAACAGTTCCTAATTGAATTGTATGACTGCCTGAAGGATGTAACAGACACATTAGATCTCATTTTTTGACTATGGATGTGAAATCGTTATTCACAGTAATTCAACAGTGTTGGTGTTGATTTTATAACCAAACATTTACACAGGGTGACTGAGTTCTCTGAATCTAAGATCATGTTAATTATTTCATTGTTAGAGGTTGTATTGCACAATAATGTTTTTGCTTTCAGGATACGTGCTTTTTACAACGAGATGGCGTAGCTATGGGCACGTGTGCCAATAGCTACGCCAACTTGTTTATGGCAGAATGGGAGAATACTTTTATGTATACCCTGCCAGGCTTTTGGAACACATTGTGTTCTATAAGCGCTTTGTAGATGACCTCTTCTTTATTTGGAGAGGTTCCATACACCAGATGAATGTTTTTGTTGAACAGCTGAACAATGCCACCACCTACATTAAGTTTAGTCATGAGGCATCTGCAACCAGAATTACTTTTCTTGATGTATTTGTTGAGAAATTACCCAATGGACTTGTGAATACTGGTGTATTTAGGAAGAAGTGTCACATTAACACACTGTTACATCGTAGCAGCATGCATCCACAGTTTGTTTACAGGAATATTGTTAAAGGACAGGCAATGAGGGCCTCTAGGTATAACCCTACTTCACAGGGATTTATACAGGACCTTGATGACCTGTATACTCGACTATCTCAACGTTGTTACAACAACATTGAGATTATGAAGGGATTTGATAGTGTTCAGGGATCCAGGCAAGACAGAGCAGCACCCTATTTTTCACATCAGGAGAACATTAGTAATGAACCTACAGCACCTAGCACTTATACATCAAGTGGTGAAGCATTTACCATGTTTTATACCACTGATGCTTGGAGAATTAGGGAAGTAGTTCAAAAACATTGGAATGTCCTCACGGTTGATACCCATGTTAAGGAAAGGGTAGGTGATATTCCGTGCTTTAGGTACAAAAATAAGAAAAACCTGAAGAGGATACTGTGTGATAAAGAGATTAAGGAAGTCATCCACTAACAGTCTGTCTGGAACTCGAAAATGTGGTAAATGCAATTTCTGTTCATTCATCAGTAGTGAAGTGACTTTTGTTCACCCAGTTAATCATTATACTTATCATTTGAAAGCTCATGGTAATTGTTTATCAGCTAATGTGGTGTACATTGCCACATGTGGAAAATGTTCATCATTTTACATTGGGAAAACCAATAGATATCTGAAAGACAGAATACGAGAGCACTTATATGCGATTAGGATGCGACACAGTAGTAATGCACTTGCCAAACATGTTCTTGAAACTGACTCCACACATACTTTTACCTTTAGGATTTTAGAACAGATGCAGGTGAACATCAGGGAGGAGACATAAGAATGCATACAGAAGGTAGAGAGAACATGTGGATTATCAAGCTCAGATCAGACGCACCAGGTTTGAACGCTAAACTGTCTGTTAAACCATTCTTAAGGATGAGGAGATTAAAAGCATTTTAACAGGTACACAGTTCCAAGTTTGGTATGTTCAATTGTTTAGTCTTAGTTTTAAAGAAGAATAATTATTTCTGTTTATTGTTGTTGTTTTAACAGCATGCTGTCTTCACAGTATGCTGTCTCATTTATTTCTAAGCTTGTTATTTGGTCATGCATTTTACTGTGTGAACTATTCTATCTGGCAGTTTAATGTCTCACTCATGTTATGCTTTGTGGTTGTTTTTATAACTCAGTAGTGTTTCTTTCAATTGGAATCTCTTGCTGAGTTGTAGTGACTTAATTAGTTTTAAATATTTTTAATTGTTTAATAGATAGGGTGGAGTTATATCTCCCGCCCAGGATGTATATTTAAGCACTGTTTTAATTTCCTGTTTTATATCCATGAGTCTGATGAAGCCAAGTGGGTGAAAGCGCTTACTCAATAAACGTCACGTTTTTATTTTATTACTATATGCTCAGAGGTGATTGATTTATCTACATGCTATGTTCTCTCCTTCGTATCTGACTTTTACCATTGTTTAGTGCCTAAACATATTAAGCACTTTTCAAGCTGTCTGTAAATGTATTTCACTGGAAATTAGCATTGCTTACCGCCGCACAAACCCACGCAAACCCACTTACAACTACTTAAAATTGCCTTAATCACTCTGTATCCAACAGCCCTTGTTCTACCCAGCAACAAAATAATCAGCCCTTGCAAGTCTTGAACCCAGGATCCTGCACATCATAGCTACAGTTATTTACCACTAAGCCGTAGGTACATCTGAATTTTTCACAAACATATCATTCATGCAGCACAGTCATTCAACAGTAGGGAAAATGTATTTATATATGTATATATATATATATATATATATATATACACACACACACACACACACACACACACACACACACACACACACACATATATATATATATATATATATATATATATATATATATATATATATACATGTAGTGCATTCGGATATTGGGTAAACACTCTGAACCTATCACTGCAAATCATCTGACCAAAGTCACTATAAATGTTGGTGAAGGGGCCCAAAATAGGGACCTCTTGTAATCATTGCCATTATCCTTTCCTCCACAGTGGAACTGTTCTGCCTTGCAGCAAAGTAACCAGCCCTTGGAAGTCTTGAACCCAGGACCCTACATAACACCACCACAACAAGTTATCACTAAGCCATTTGAACTCTAAGATGCTGGGATGATTTCTCTAACATATCATGCAGAACAGTCAGTCTACCATAGAGAATGTAAAATGTGGAAGCACTAAACATTCTAATGATACACACACACACACACACATATGTATATATATATATATATATATATATATATATATATATATATATATATATATATATATATATATATATATATATATATATATATATATATATATATACAGAGAGAGAGAGAGAGTATCTATAGAGGGTGCACAGAATATCAAACAGCCACTACTCCCACAGTTGCCACCTTTTGAAATGGCTGATGTCTGATTATTTCTTACAAATGAGAATTATTGCATGAAACATATACCCACACACAATGCAAAGGACATGACACCACACAGTTTGCACACATATAAATGTTTATTTGTGTACTATTTCAGTTGTTTATGCCATGTCTTATAGCATTTAGGTGTTTGAAATACATAAATAACTGATTAATGCAACTCTCACAGAAAACACATCATACAGTAATGTGCAATGTATAACATACTTTGCTGTCTAGGCTAAAGCCTTCAAGTACTACAACAGTAAAAAAAAACACTTGCCTGAAAGACAAGAATCAATTAACACTTAATTATAGATGTAGTTCAACAGCCACCAATTACACTCTGTACTCAACCCCCTAGGAGGAAAAGTATCAATCGTCACAATGTAAATATATCTATTACATAACAATGCTTAACTTACAATGTCACTATCACACTGACAAACAGAACTGTGTGCAAGACATTAAGCTCTAGCCCACCACTGTTCCCATGGTGAAACATATGAAAATGTACATCCATATACCTTTATGTTTCTTATTACTGATATTCCTCACATGTTGTAACAGCCTAGGTTAAAAACATGTAATACCCCCATTAAAATGTCTTACAAGGACATATAACAGTGTTCTCTATGCATTAACTGCTTGACTGTACAGGGTCACACATGTTGTCCTGATTACTGCAGTGCCATGACACTAATACGGGTACTACAATATGCATGATTATCAGATAATAATCAGAGAAGTGTACAACTGTGTTATGAGCCACTGCCCATGCCTACCACTAACAGCTATATCCACACCCATATATACCGGATATCAAAAGTGTACACACCCCTGTTGGAATGCCAGGTTTGTGTGCTATATGTCAATGAGACCACAGAACATAATTTCAAAATGTTTCTGACCTCAAATGTGACCCATAACCCCAACAATCCTATTGAAAAAGAAATAAATCTGTTTAAAGCAAGGTGAGCAAGTATTGCCAAGTGGAGATGTGTCATGATGTTAAGAGTACAAGCTAAGACAAATGGATGCTGTAATCATCTTAGCATATGTTTACACAACATATCATTTTAAGGTTGTGCACACACATTCATCTGGATTACTGTAATGAGTATTGTTTCCCATATGTTTTCTCAGAACAGATTGTTCTGTTTTCAGTTGGAATGAACAGGCTATAGGTTACATTACAGGTTGGGAATTGCATTGAAATAAGCATTTGTGGGGCAATGTTTCAGTCGCACAAACACCAGGCATTATAACAAGGGAGTGTACAGTTTCTATCCACTGTAGCCAAATAGAATCAGCAATACCTGACATGTACACCAAGCTTCCACTAACGAGAGAGTAATCCCCCTTTGTGGACAGCAGCAATACACAAAGCACATAATAGGTTGTTATAGTGGCTGCACAGGGACACATAGGTGCAGACCTATTGCATAACCTATTATTCAGATGCACAGACCAGTATCTGCAGGACAGGGCTGCCCTGTGAAACGACCTTGTCCACAGAGTAAATGATGTCGGACTGCACGTCCGAAATTATGAGCAGGTGCGGCATCATTGTAGTGACTTCATCCACCATGGCCATACTTGAGCTGCTGCCGTTGCAAGGGAATGGCTAGCCACAAGTATGGGTCAAGTGTTCTGGCCTCCACTGACACATGCCAAGAATCTCTTTTCCAGCATCGGGGCACCCGCCCACCAGACAAGCCATGATGTGGAAGACAGCTTTGTGGAGGTGGGTGCCACCCACACAATGGATAAGGATCATACAGGTAAGGCCCCAGTGCACATCACTAGAACATTGTTGCTTATCCATCTCTATCTGTACAGTATCTACATGCATATGACAGATAAGAAAGTATGTTGCTGGAGTGAAGTAATGCACAGCTGTGCATAATCCTTAGTATTGTGGTTTGTACTGCTGATGTGCTGAAATTCTGCTTTCACCCTTTACCAATGCCAGAGGTATGCCTACTGACATTACTTCTCTTCCACAACTATTTAGGTCACTCTGGTATACAACTGGGACAGCAGCCTGTAGCTGGTGAGTATGGTGTTGGTTGTTCAGGTTTGCCAATACACCGGCCATGTTAAGGCCATGCTGTTGGCCATGCACACATTTAACACACCTACACATTATGCATGCTGTACATGTTCATTGTTGTTGGTGTTATCTGCACTGCATTACAGTGGTCACCATGGTGGCATATCTGCAGGGTATGTTACATTCCTGCAGTATACCTTATAACCTGTCAGTGCAAGATGTGTGGGCAGAGATAAACAAAATGGTGGGATGAATGGCGTACAGTAGCTACATGTGTGAAACATTACCCTCATACAGTGGATACGACAGTGTATACGCCACTATTACAATTGCAACTGTTCAAAAATATACAATGGCAGACCACAATTACACATTCCACACAATTTACAACATGTAATGTGGTCCTAACATGATCAATGAATGTGTAATATAGAATCCCATGTTAGGACAAGAATTATGGGGTATACAAACCATACAAAACACTGGAAGCATAGGTGTGCACACACGCCAAATGACATATTGTGGAGGCAGGTTGTCATGCACTGACAGCATTCACTATTCTTGACTATACACCTGTCATTGAGTACAGGGCCACAATGTCACACTAAATAATGGTTTGCTGTCCATAAAATTTGCCCAGTCACCTACAACAATGGCAGCCATAGCTTGCACACCTTACAAACCATGAAATGTATCCCATATCTGAAAGGTAGGAGTCAGGAGTGGTATAAGTAACCTTGCCTCACCTTTGCATATACCATGGCAAACAGTGCAGACAGTGATCTAGAGGTGTAATAAATATAGGACAACAGTGATGTAGAATATGAACAGATGCCCATCCAAAACAGATGACAAAACATGTTGCAAACAGGTCATGG
Source organism: Protopterus annectens (assembly GCF_019279795.1). Lineage (NCBI taxonomy): Eukaryota > Metazoa > Chordata > Ceratodontiformes > Protopteridae > Protopterus > Protopterus annectens. Next base: position 265,130,001 of record NC_056732.1, on the reverse strand, counting down.
AGGCTGGCCAGAGACATGCAGCAACACTGATGGAGTTGCAGGAATGTCTAGCAAGTACTGCCCGTGTAGTACATGTGTCAAGAATCAGCAGGATTCTGCATAAATGTGGCCTATGGGTTATGGTAATCAGATGGACGATTTGTCCCATATGAAACATCATCCCGGGATCTGTACAGGTAGCATAAGCATAACATCAAGTCTCCCAAAGGCATGTCTTGCAATGTGTAATGTCATGAGACCACGACTTAATCCTGCAGACAGTATTCATACAGATATGTGTGGTACACAAGCAACACCTCACGCTACCTCAGGGCCACCATCCCCAACTTTTAGCTTACTGGTGCCAGTGTACACCTTTAGAGTTGCTGTTCAGTAGCTGGGACTAGGCTGGTAGACATGGTGGGTGGAATGTGGAACACTGCAAAATGGCATTTATGTGTGGTGCATAGTTGTCAGGCATCTGCAGTAAGGCTGTGGATGGGGAGGGTTGTCATCTTTAAACATAACAGTGAACTGAAGCATACATGTAAAGTTAGCTAAGAATGGCTGTATCCAAACACAGACAAGGTTATGAATTGTGCCAGACATAACCCATACTCTACAGCAATAGTTAAGCCACTGTGTGACCTCCAAGGGCAGTGCACATGAGATGACTTTGCAATCTGGCAGAGTTGGGGGACCTTTGTAGGTCAGACAGACTAAATAATGCCAAGGAAAGATGGCCCATGGTAGTATACCCCTTCCAGGAATAGTGACTGCTGTAGGTCACTTAGGTTCTTCAACAAACCATTGTTTTAATGGTGTGCACAGTTATACAACCCAAATATTGTATGCATCTCATGCAGCATCTCCATGGCTAACACATTTGTTTGATACTGCATTGGATTATACAGGTCATATGTCACATATCTGGTGTGTGTAATGTTATCTGATGCAGTATTGTGGCCCCATTGCTTATCATAGAAGTTGGCATGTAAACAGGGGTGTGTACACTTCTCATATCCACATGAAGCTTTGAAGGTTGTCGGTGTAACTGGATGTTATTGTACGTACATGCATTGCTGATGATGACATCTGCAAATAAAAGGTCAGGCATTAATTAGTGACATCAGACCTCGTATCATCCCAGTTATGTGTCAGGCAAACACATAGGGGGTGTGAGCAACAGAGCAAACATAACTGCCAGACATCTGCACATTCAGCAATGGTCTGTACACATGTGAGGTATGGTGCACATCACATGCCAGTGTGCCGTACAGGTGCACAGCAATAATGTGTACAAGGGTGCAGTGTGTTCCATGGGAAGGGGCATCACCTATTAACACAACTCATGCATCACAGAAAAGTATACTGTCATAATGATGATTACAAATGTCTGCAGTGCATGCTGTTGAGTGCCATATGACATGCATGTCAACTGTTGGGTAATGAAAGGTCTGTGTAATATCTTTGCACCACATCACCTGTAAGTGTGTGTGTGGGGGGGGTGGCGTACAACCACACATAGTGTGATTAACAGCTACATAACCTATTAACATAAACTGGACAGTATAACAACGAACTAAGTAGGGACATACACACAACAATACCTACAATGTGAGTGGCTGTGACCACAACAACCACACCCAACTATGTATACCAACTCCAGTATCACTGTACAGCTGTACAGTGGGTAAAAGGGCAGGTACACATCCACTAATATTGTTGATGGAATGATTTTACACAAGATGATTGCTTTTAATGTTAATGTTAATTCTCGGACAGATGATCTCCTAGGAAATATATATTCTGCAAACTGAAGTAGATCCTTTCACATACACCCACACTTACTTGGAAACACTGAGATTAGAACCCCTACATAGGAACTTATTGCTACTAATGTGTTTTGCCTTACATGCACACAGCACAGAGCTTGTAGGGTGAGATATGTCCCAAGCTTCCTGTAAAGTGAACATAACCAGGCCTTGGACAGTATGGTAGCTGGGGATGTACTGTGTGTTAATGGACAATACATAGTATAATATGTTGTCATAAACACATACAGTCATAGACACATTTGACAGACTTGTGTTTAGCAGTGCTGACTACCTTGTTAGTGAGTCCATACTGTTACAGAGTTTGTGACCTCAGCAGATGCATCATTGGGCTGAAGAGTGTCATCAGTTGCCTGTTTGTTTGATGGTCACAGCGGTCCTCATACAGTGGACCTTGGGACATGTACTGGGGGTACCATGGTGTAATGACAGTATACCCAGCACACCCACCCCACATTGGATATTGTACTCACTGAAATCCATGATAATGCTCTGACATACCCACAATCACATATTGGCCAGGACTGCAATACAAACCAGTGTCTAATTATTGCTACTACAGAGATATGCATTTATTGCACATGCCACAGGGATAGTAAGCTGAGGGTTTTGTCATGGCTCTCCTAATGTCAACAACATCACCATCCCTTATAATGTATGGCAAGGTTTAGTTTATATGGAGTATATGGTCTCGGAATGCTGTCTTCTACACATATGCACACTCACACACAGAGACACACACACACACACACACACACACACACACACACACACACACACACACACACACACACACACACACACACACACACACACACACACACACACACACACACACACACACACACATGTGCCAGGGCTCATAGGGTAAACCACATTTATCTACATATTTATAGAACACTCAAACACTGTCAAACCATGTAATGCACACAAACACATTTGTCAGTATTGAGGTGCATAGGTGCAGTTGTTCCTAGGTGTGTACTAGGCTGTTGTCCAAGGATAGATGAGAAGAGTAGGGCATGTGCATACACTGGCATCATGGCACCTGATATTTGTCAGCAGGCCCTCTATCAACTGATGCCACTTGAGTGATCCGCAGGGAGACAGTTATATTCATCATCCACTCATCTGGTTTTCTTTTGTAGATGGCCAGTGAGGTGCTCCGCTTGACAAGTATGCATTGTCTGGGTTGGGACCTGTACTCAGACATGTTCTGCTGACTGTGGTCATCTGGTTGACGTATCCATGGCATGTGGTGCATACAGACTGGGGTTTTCCAGCTATGGCATGCATAACCCAGCTGGGCAGACATGTCATTGTCAGTCAATCAGAGATTGCCTGTATGCAGCCATGATGAATGCCTGACATCTGCACATATATACAGAGGACAAACAGACAGTAGATAGGCAACAGGTTATGCATTAGGATGAATGGTTTGACAGATAGACATCTGAGACTGATAGGTATGCCATTACTACATTACAGCAGTCCTAAATGACATGTCCATAACAGCATGGTAGTCTACAGTTACAATCAACATAGCATATTAATATCCACTAGGAGATACATACACACATGCAGCTCAGACACCAAGAACACGATAGTCAGTACTCAGAGTCCAGCTTTGCATGCAAGGGTGAATGTTCAAGTACTACGATCTGCAAACTACTCTTACTTGGGAAAGCACTGTTAAAAATTGTAACATAATGATACCATACATGCAAGTGTGCCTGCATATAATGTGGGATACTACCCAAGTATGAAACACATACACAGAGAAAGGATTGTGGTACTACACATGTATATGCAGATGTCCCATACGCAGTACTCACACCCCTTGCTACTGTAAAGACAGCACATGGAAGCATGCTATGTAAATGGACTTAAATACAGTTATTAAATATGATATTACCCTGATATTTGATCAGACTGGAATGTGATCATTGGTTTCCAGGGCTGGGCTATGCATAGGAGGTGTAAGCATTGCTTAAATGTAATTGCTAAGTGGATTTGTGCACTGGTAAGTGAAGCCTACACAATGTAAGTGCATATTAGTTTAACCGTACATTAGCAGAGCTTAGCTTTGCGCAAAACTGAGCAAACCTGCTTAAAGCCACTTTAAAGCACCTTAATCACCCTGTCCCCCTTGTTCTGCATAGCAACAAAATTAATAACCCATGCAGGTCTTGAGCTCAGAACCCAGCACACTATGCTCACAGCAATTAAGTACTAAGCCATCTGAGCTGTGAGAATGTCTGTGGCTTTTTCAGATATATCATTCAGTACACATACTGAATAGTAGTGAACAACTACTTTGACTACTACAATTGTTTAGTACTTGTAAGTGAAAATAGTATTGAATCAGTCATGTTCTCATATGTAAATATAAACATATCAGATTAATATGGTGGGGTACATCTGAGAAGGTTTTTACAACATTTGTGTATACATAAAGGATATGTATATACATATATATATATATATATATATATATATATATATGTGTGTGTGTGTGTGTATATATATATATATATATATATATATATATATATATATATACACATACACACACATACATACACACATCTCTCTCTCTCTCTCTCTCTATATATATATATATATATATATATATATATATATGTACATTTATATATATATATATATATATATATATATATATATATATATATATATATATATATATATATATATATATACATATATATATATATATATATATATATATATATAGATAGATATAGATGTGTATCTGTGTGTATAACATACATGTGGAGTCATACCTCAGCAACACAACTGTCAATCTCTTAGTGCACAGGAATGCAATGCACATATTGCAGTTATAAATGTAGAATGCTACTACAGTGACAGGCGTTGTGTCAACACACATGTTGTGAAGGAAGACTCTTCTGAAACTGACATGTACATCAGCAGTTACTGACAGATATCATAAAATCATCATACTGAAGTAACACACAAATCATACTAATGATCCTGTTTAATATAGTAGAAGTATGAGCAATAAACATGGGCAGTCTGAAACTATCTGGTCAGACATGAGGTAGACACAGAACTCCTTAGTGCAAGAAATGTGGAACAAGCCTGACAAAGGCAATGTTTAAACCCATGAAAAATGTGGATATATCACAAATGCTGGAGTAGATAAGCTCACGCAGTTGATGCATTCACACCATCCTGTCTGTCCTAACACATATTAACTGGAGGGGCAGCGGTACCAAGCCCACATAATTCCCACTAGCTAGTGACATACATTTTCATAGCAGCCCACTGCTTTGTCAGAAATACACAACACATATGGTGGGCAGACAACTGTACATCTGACAAATATCTGGACATAACATCACACTAGGGTAAATACACTGAGCTGCTTGGCATGTCACAAAACACTGTCTACACTACAGGTAGACTGCCACAACACTAACCAAATTTACCTATGGGGGAATACACATGTAATTGAAAATGTAGCAGGCAATACAGGCATGTAACAGCACGGAGTAACAGACAGTGTGAAAGTGCATACCCACAACCAATCTCAACACAGTCACAGTCACATAATGGTAAGCCTAAGTAATAGTACAGTATATGGACTGCATGAACAAAAGCCATCATTATGTTTGCCACTCACCCTAAACATACATATACTGGCCCAATTCACAGCGCAGTCTGATGCCTGTCTGTGGTATGAAACATGTCTCAGTCTGGCCCTGCAAACATATAGTCTGATAGGTTATCAGGAAATGAAGTGGCATGCAACATGAGATAGAACAGGACCAAGAACATACAGGCCAAATAACATATTGACAATACACTGCTACATAATACGGACACTCTGCCAACAATCACCATAAGTTCACAGACCTCACTACTGTACACACAACAGAATGTCCAGGTTTTGTTTGCAAATATTAGGCCTGCTATACATTACATGCCTGGCAGTCTGATATATCACTGGCTTGATATCAGGAATTATGTCAGCAAATAATGACATACTGTACATATCCACCTCTCAGTGCATGGCATATGAACAAAGGTTGACGGACTTGGGTGACAGAGCCACAAACAAAGGGCCAATATTGACATAGTTCAGTTATAAACTATGAACATTGCTGGTGTAACAGGGTTTGTAGTGACATATCCCTTCTGAGGGACGTGAAGTCAGTAACACACATGGATGTTACCATTTACTGACTACAAGCATCAGAGTATGCTACTGCATTTATAAAGACAGACAATGTGTGTATAACACACTAAATCTGAGACTCCAAACCCTGGCCAGTTTGCAGATAGCCATACAGGTGAGTGTTTTCATAACCACAGAACACTGTCATGCCAGACTTTAAATCATGCAGAACAGCCATATCCACACAACCCTGTTAAACCAACATTACTTCAAATGTTGAACAGCAATACTTACATTATGTCCCCATGTCTGCAATATCCTCCTCCAGTTTGTTGGCCTGTCTCCAGAGTGTTTGTTGTAAGAGGCATTACCAATTACCCTCTATGATTCTATTTGTCAGATATCCACATGAAGTCCTGCTCACAGTAAAGGAAAAGGGCAAACACCCACATGCAGTGCTTAGTTATAGGAGTGTGTTTCCATGCAATTGGCTATAGAAATGATACCACAGCTGTTACACATGCAATTAGCAAGTGGGGGACTCCAATTCATGCACAGACCATCAGCTTATCATGAGCATTACCTACCAAAGTGAAGCTGCTGCCTATGCAAAACAGATGCATTTTTCCACATCTACAGAGAGTGGGGTAGAGAGTGAGGGAGGCAGATAGAATGAAAGAAAGGAAGATAGAAAGAGCCAAGCATGTTTGTGTGTGATTCATGGGTGGGGAGAGTTCTCTGGGCATTATAATGCTTGGCTATATATACATTTATGGCTGTGGATTGTCTACAAAAACCTCTATGGTGTTTGACAACTATTGGCCTTGTAATGTGATGTTGGGACATATGGGTCCTCAACATGAAAATGTAGCAAAATCCACCCTGCAATGGATCCTTTTATTACACAATCACACCAACACAGGGCAATGAAGAGACACACACACACACATACACACTTGCCCATATTGAGGTTCAAACTCCTATCTAGTTATTGATTGCGAATACAGTGTTACACATTTATTGTGTACACCATGGAGCTCATATGTTGAAGAACTGTCTGAAGATGTCTTTGAAGGTGAGTGACATCAGCAGCAGGGCTAAAGAAGGGGTATGGGAAATGTAGTAAGTGTGTATGTCAACAAAATCAGGTGTAATCAAAGACACACACACAAAGACACCTATTTTCATAGTTGCCAGGACCAGGGTTAGAACTCCTCCCTAACAAGTTTGCTACACTACAGTATTATGCAGTTATTGCACATGCCACAGAGATTATTTGTTAGAAAACTGTCCAAAGGTATCTTTGAAGGTGGTGACATCAGCAACAGGGCTAAAGCAGGGGTATAGGAAATGTAATAAGTGTGTATGTCCACAAAATCAGGTTTTATCAAAGGCACACATTTTCATAGTTGCCAGGGACAGGATTACAACTCCTACCTAACTAGTTTGCTACACTATGGTATGTGGCACAGACACTGTCCAAAGGTATCTTTGAAGGTGAGTGACATCAGCATCAGGGCTAAAGGAGTGGTATGGGAAATGTAGTAAGTATGTCCACAAAATCAGGTGTCATAAATGACACACACATTCTCACAGTTGGCAGGAACAGGATTAGAACCCTAACTAACTAGTTTGCTACACTATGGTATTATGCAGTTAATGCCCATGCCACAGAGTTAATGGGTTGGGATTTTGCCAATGGGTTATTTCAAGGTGACTGACATCCATAGGAATGCTAAAGTAGGGCAATGGGAGGTGTAGTGACTGTGGATTGCCTCAAAATAATTTTTCTCCAAACACACAGACGCACAGTTGTCATGTCTGGGATTAGAACTCCTACGTAACTAGTTTACTACACTACAGTATTCCACAGTTATTGCAAGCACCAAACGGCAAAATCATTCTTCTCTAAACACACGGTTTTACAGTTGTCATGTTTGGGATTAGAGCTCCTACCTAACTATTTTATTACACTGCAGTATTACACAGTTATTGCAAGCACCACACCACTAACAGAGCTATGACTTGCCCAAGGGGTTATTTCAATGTGACTGACATCAGCAGGGGTGCTAACATGGGCAATGGGAAGTGCATTGTGTGTGAATGGGACATAAATCATTCCTCTGGAAACACACACATACATACACACACACACACACACACACACACACACACACACACACACACACACACACACACACACACACACACACACACACACACAACTTCACATTTGACAGGACTGAGTTTGCAAATGCTACATGAATACCTATTTGTACTATTGTGTTACACAGTTATCACAAGCACCACAGACACTATAGGGTTGAGGGCTACCAAAAGGAATGTCTACAGTGATTGACATCAGCACATTATATGATATAGGCCAATTGGATGTGTAGTGGGTGAGACATCCCTTATACTGACATTCTCTCTGTCACTGTTTGTCTCTCTGTTCCCCACATCTGTGTGTGTATATTTGACAAATTATAGTCTGCTGGCCTTAGATATGTGTGAGTATTCCTATCCAATGTGTGTGTGTGAAGCATAATTGTTGTGCAATTTGGTGTGTGTGCAGAGACATCTGCAGATGACAGATATGTATTGTCCACTGTGTTGTCAGACATGTCCTTCAGGTATCTAAGTGTAGGAGCATGCCCAGTATGACCTTCTGTATTGAGTGTGTGAATCCATTCCAGGTAGGGTTGTACTCCAGTTTATCCTTTGGTGTTCTACACCTACAGTTAGCAACATGTTTCTGCAGGATATCTGTAGATAGGTTGACAATATGGAGTCACAATGGGCAAAAGATCGGGGGATACTGTAACTATTGCTGTCTGTGCGCTTGTGTTACATGGTCAGTGTTAGCAGAGATATTTAGACATGTGTACTGTTTTACACTGTGATGTATTATGTCATCAAGTACTGACAGATAAGATTAATTGCTCACAGTTATTTACCATGAAACACAAGATGAATGCAGCTGAGTCCAGTACTGTGGTCCGCAGCCTACACATTCTTGCACACTCATGCCATTCTGGAGAGGTAGCTACAGACACTTGTTGGTGGGTCTGTGTAAATGGTCCAGCACCTTGGTAGTATGTTGGCTGAGGATCCCTTTCCTGTACATATATCAACTTCACAGAGTGGCCCTATCCTGCTGTGGCCATACCTCTCAACTGAACAGATTCACCCAGATTACCCAGAGGCAGGTCTCATATATGTTGTCAATTCCCCTTCACATTGTGTTTTACAAGCAGGTTTGTAGCCACCCATTCCTGGGTTTAAAGGCAGGGGTAGTATGGGCACACATCAGAGTTTCAGACTTCACACACTCCATGACGTCCATGCTTCAACACCCCCCACTTTGTTATTCTATCCTCTTCCTAAAATTAAGTGTGCAATATCTGAAAAGTATCCCTATAGTTGGCCCTTCATCCCAGTGGTATTTAATGATTGGTGCACAGTTCATGCAGTAGGACATGGGGGGTATGCTACTGTGATTTCTGAACATGGCCTTGCATTTGTGTTCTGGTGACTATGTTTGGTCGTTAGTTAGGACCCCATGAGATACCATACACTGGAAATATGGGTAAGGCACAGGCCTTTGACAGAGGAGAGGACTGTAGGCCATTTGGTAGTGATGCAGGCCATCTGTAGCAGGCCAGTGTCTTCTGTCACTCCTACATTCCCAGGCTGCAAGCCAGTGGATTTCCCTGTGGTGACAGGGTAAGTGTGCAATGTGTTACTAGCAATACTTCTTGTCCATATTGTTCCATTGTTCTGGATGCAGGCAGGGTGCTGCTTACAGCTAGGGGCACACCTGCATAGGACACCTCTTCAGCATGCTGCATTCTGTGGGTATCCCCATACAGATGTGGGGTCATACTGTACTCATTCCCAACAACAAGGATGTGACCTGTGATAAACCTGTGGCTGATAGTGGGGTGAGCTGTGTACATGTGTGGTATGGAAGCTACTTGCAGCTGACTCACAGATATACATGGGACATTCCCCTTATGCTGTCTTGTGCAGGGACATAGGAGATCTCTCATTACTTCATAACTGTGCCTTTTGTGGTCTGCCAGTGATTATCCAGACTACAAAAGTAGTCTATACTACACTGAAAACTGATGTGCTGCTAACCTGTATTTATAATTCCAGAGTTGTGTGCAGTTGACAGTTACATTTTATGCATTCCATCTGTGTATGTATGTACCCACATTCAGGACATGTCCATCTTTCAGACGGTGACAGATTTTGACATCTGGACAGTGAGTGTGGATGACTGCTGACATGCATATTGCTATGAAGCATTGCAGTTGTCAGGACATGGCTCTGGCAACCACAGTACTGCCCATAGAACACCAAGACACAAACCTTCATGCCTACATGCTGACCACTTTCATACAATATTGAACACATAACAACATAACGCACATACCCCTGCATATTGTACACATGCAACAACCTATCCTGTTGACTGAGCCAGTTCGGGTAATCTGTGCTCCACTGATCTTACTCATCACACTTACATGTTACTGCATTTCTACATAGGATTGGGGGGCACACCTGACAACTTTACACATTTGCTATAACTGTACTGGTATTTAAGGTACACCGTCGGCTTCCATTTCATATTGTATTCTGACCTATCATGCAGACTGGAGGCAAATCAGTAGAGCACAAACACGACATTTTATTCACCTACATTTCAGTTTCAGACTTCTTACCCTTTGGAACTAACATACAACTTGACAGATCTGTTATATTCTGTCTGTGTAGGTCTGGAGGGGACTGTGCACCATTGCCATCAATTGGAGGCCTTAGCCCATCCTTTCTTGATGGTTATCTACACCTGTTCTACTGGCTGAGGCTGGTAGTGGGTATTTGAGCCTCACTGACATGCATGTGTGTGTCCTATGGACACACACAGTTATTTGGGCCACTGATGTACTGTGGTGGGATTTGTCACTTTGTCTAGTACTGATTAGTATGTTGACACCAGTGTTTGTTATGGATTTCCTGCTGCTCATATAGGTGTCCAGTATCTGCTGCCATTCCATTCAGCCACCCAATTCCCTTG
>NC_056732.1:265101442-265113942 GCF_019279795.1 Protopterus annectens | reverse complement strand
AATGTTAGCTATACTTATAGCTATCTGCAGCTATCGAAATCCGTAATGTTGAACAAATCTATTTTGCACAGCCCTTCACAACCCCCTGCAATTTATAAATACCAGCTATGAGATCCACAACAGTAAAGAAATAGCAAATTACAAGTTTTCTATAATCTGAGTTTTAGATAATGAATATATATATATATATATATATATATATATATATATATATATATATATACATTTAATACCCATTAGCATTGAGTGTAATACTCTCAGGTAGCATGCAGTTTTATTTTTCCCCATGACACCCTGGGAAAACTGATTTTTCATTTGAGACATACAGGCAACATGTCAAAACTAATTAGGTTCATAGGTGTTTACTAGGCTAACGACCACAAGTGCCCTTCTAAGCCTAGCCATGCATCAAAATCTGACAAGTTCTGGTACCCTTGATAAGTGATAACCATAGGCCTGGAAGATGAAGCATTTACAGGTTACCTGTGTCCATTAGAAACAAAGGTGTCAAATCAGGGATGACTTTCTGGTTTCCCATCCAATTGTCCAAGTTGACCAATTCATTTAGGGAGGAACTCTGCTTCACATGGATGGTGAGCCTGTTCCACGGATGTGGTAGTCTCTGGGATACATACCTATTTCTCCATCAGGTCCTATTTATATCATAGGCAAGGTTTAAGTCTTTAGCATGGGCAATTCTGGTGCTGTTTGATTTGTTGATATGCAGGAGGTCCATCCGAGTGGGTTCTGACAATGCCCTCTATGCCAGGCATAGATCTCCCTTCAAAAACCTGTAGGAGACAGAATACAGGGATAGGGCCTTGAGGTGGTCTGCATAGGCCATTTTACTTACAACCTGTATTCTTTTAGTGAGGAACCTCTGGGGACATTCCAGTTGCTGGATATGCCTGGTTAGGTGCATACCAAAGGGGGCATTGTTCTCAATGATAGGTCTGATGAATGCCGAATACAGTGGAACAATGACTTCCATGGACTTAGATGCCATACCTCTGTTTATAAGTTGTGCAACATAGAATGATTTCCTCACCACTGTAAACACATGATGGTCAAAGGCTTGATTACTATCTATATGTGTCCGTACGTCCCTGACTACTGGATCAACTCTAAGGGGTGTGTTGTCAATATGATAGTTACCAGGGATGGATGACTTCCCAAAGGATACTGTTATGCATTTCTTGGCATTAATTTTAGTCCATGGCTTTGACACCAGTTGTTTGTCTGTGTCAGCCCCTCCTGGAGAACATTTGTGTCAGACTGTCAGTGTGAGATTTAATGACACTTCCTAATTTGCAATCATCTGCAAATTTAGTCAACAAGAGACTATTGACATTGGCCTTGACTTCTGAGAAGTAAATACCAAAAAGAAGTGGTCCAAGGACTGATACCTGAGGGACTCCACTTGTGACTGGCCTCTTTGTAGAGGTGGACTCCCCAATTCTAACTTCCTGGGTCCTGTCTGTGAGCCAGTTGGCTATCCAACGGGTGACATACACATTTGTTCCTACTCTCCTGAGTTTGTCAACAATGCCTGAGTGGGGTATTGTGTCAAATGCCTTGGTCAGGTCAAGGTAGGCAGTGTGAACAATTTTGCCCTCATCCATTGCTTTGGTGACCTTCTCAAAGAAGTACATCAGGTTCAGTAGGCATGATCTGCCCTTGACAAAACCAAACTGGGTTGGGCTAGAAGACAGGCAAGGTGACAAATGTAATGATTTCCTGAGAATGTTAATGCAGCTTTTGAAACCAGTGTTGTTGTGAGATAGTAATAAGTCAGTAAAATTATCTGTTACAAATGATGCTGCATACTCAATAAAATAGAGAATTATGTTGCAAATTCATTAAAAGTTTTTCACATGTGATATTAATAAGTAAAAAAGCTTTAATTTTGTTTCCCTATACAGACATTATTTTACTAGATATATCTATAACTATTTTGGGGTCAGCACTTCTTCATGATTTCCCTGAGCTGCTCAGATTACCTTAAAACATTATCTGTCTTCCCCTTCTTATATAAATTCCTCTGCCTTGCCTAAAAGGTCTTAAATGACTTAATGTGATCATTCATAAATCCTGTAACATCATGGACACCTGCTGAAATGATATAAACCACTGCCATAACATAAAGAGGAACATGCTGGTGGGATAGATAGATACCTCTCTCAAAGAAGTCCTCTCCACTGCAACAGACATCTCCATTATATTATGCAAAGAAGCCTCCAAACCCTCCTCAGATGCAGTCTAGACAAGTGAATGGGTAACTGTCATTTCATGCTTGGACTACTTCCTACATCCTTCATGGAAAGGAGGATTAGGTAATGGAATTTCTGGTGACTAGGCTGCAAATGATCTACTGAATCAGCAACTCAGTAATAACCTATGAGTCTATTAGCCCACCGAGCTGTTAAGAATATGCCTTTAGTTCAGTGCAAAAGTACAGAATATTATGTGAATTGTCAAAAGCATTATATTCTTAGAGATCTTCATGGATATTTCCCATGTTGTGTAAATATACATATATAACTGAAAGTGCCTTGACTCAAATGCAACTGCAAATGACAATGCATACAACACAAACAGCAGACATACTCTGAAAGTATATGGCAGTTGGCATTAACAGTATATAAAAGATGGGGACAAAAACTGAGTATATTTAAGTTAATTATTCCTGGAGATATTTTACAAATAGATCACAAAGCATCCATCTTACCCATATCTTACTGCAGCTACAGCTAGCATTCTAAGTGTTGATCAAACAAACAATGCACTAGAATATCAATATGAACTGCTTCGGAACATACAGATAGTTTTTACTTGAAGTCTTTCTCATTTCCATTTTTCATAGAATCATGATTGTCTTTTAACTGCATCATTTGCAAGAGTATGGGAACCAAGCGCAGCTTTCATAAACAATGTTTGACAATCATTGTTTCAACCCTTCTCTTTGTCATTTTGATTGCTGGCAGCATGCTGCCTGGTTTTGCATCCTGATATCTGGAAAGGCTGACTAACATAGCCTAGAGGGATCTGTCAGAAATTGTAATCTGAATCAGGGGACTTTACTTCAGCTTCTTAATGATACACTGCAGTGAGTGAATTAAATAAATGAGTAGCATGTGCCCTTTCTTCTGGAGGTGAAGATATGATTGCCATCTTGTAAACCTTAGTCTGACATTTGGGAGGATTAAGCATCCCTATGATTGTAGTGTTAGTTTCTAAGCACAGGAGCATTCTTGAAATCAGCGCTATGAGCCACGCAGCTTTCTGTTAGTCCTGTTTGTTAAAACTCTCAGCAGTATTTCCAGTATAAACATTCATCTACAGAGAACTTGTATCCTGACACTGACTGAAGAACAGAACCAGCTTCTTGAGTTTAATTAAAACCTTAAATAGAAAAGAAAGTCACAGTCAGTATTCACTAACCCCACTATTGATGTAATGCTACAATGAATGAATTTTCCATTCTGTGTTTGACTGACTTGTCCTCTCTGCATCAAGTATAAAGGTGTCATTGAAAAGTAAGACAGATTCAAATATATTGGTCATGCACATAGCTTAGTAACAAACTGAACTAATCCTAAATGGAGGCAGAGATTTTATTTATTTGTATTTATTTATTTGCTTCCAATTGTAAAGATGAAGGAGTTGTCAGATTGGTGAATAATACAGTGTGGCAGAGTATCTACTTATGTAGTACAAACAAATTCAATGAACCGGAGACACCAGATGCAAGGTAAAGGCTGGTAATCAAATGAAATATCCAAATCCAAGCAGACACAGATAACCAGACACAGCATAGAAAAATATATTGCTGTTGGATGCACAAAAACTTACAAAGCTTCCAAATATATGTACAATCAGCTTAATTCTTCATAAAACAGATTAAAAACAAAGATAAGCACTTCCACAGCCTTTTACTACCAGCTGCTTCATCAGATCTAACAAATACCAAACAGAAAAGCATTTAAAAAGGTACAAAGTTATCTCATCAAATCCTGTGACTTTAATAAGGGCCTTAAAGGGACCGTCTCATTTAAACCGATCCCCTTGTCAGCCTGTAATTCTAAATTCCACTTAGGTTCCATACATTCAGCCTTGGTTTTGTTATCACCACCTCTTTTGTTACACTTATACAGTCCCAGGACTATAAACTTGAATTGATATGAATTGCCATGCTTTAATATATGTTTACTTAAAGCATTCCTACTGTCCTGTTTCCGCATCTCATACAGATGGTCAAGTATCTAATCTTTCAAACATCTGTTAGCTTTGCCCAAATAATAACTTTTACAAAGCATACAGAAAGCTATGTAAACAATGTCACTGCTTTTGCAGTCAGCATAAAAATGAAAAGTGTAATTGTGTCTTTTGGTGGGTGCCAACAGGTAATGCTGCTATGTATGTTGTTGCAAAAATTACAGGTTTTACAAGCATATGTATCCTCTTTGTTCAACATTTTTTTTCTTTTTACTAAAAAAATTCAGAGCATTTATTGATTTATTTATTTATTTATTTATTTTATTTTATTTTACATTTGTTGACCGGGATTGTCCGACTGAGCTGAAAAGCCCTTTTTCAGCAAAGGCCCGGGGAGTAAAGCTCCAACATATTATACAATTTTCATTATAAATTAGTATTAAACAGCAACGTTAATAAGTAATGACAGACCTAGGATTCATAACATTTTTGGAATACCGAAAGTACATAAATATCCATTTGATCCCCCACTGAGGCCTATTGTTTCTGCAGAGGGCTCTAAAACTGCACCCCTAGCAAAATACCTAGACATTAGGCTTAAGCCTCATGGGCAAAAAAATAAACAAATATTGAAGAATTCTTGGGAATTTTTATGAAAAATTGACTTGGAATTCGATTACCATCAGGTATTATTTGTCACTATTGATATTAAGGACAGTTGGAATTATACCTGACTGAAGAGGTCCAGATGACTTACACATCATTTTGGAGCTTATGGATTTGGTCCTTAAGAACAACTTTTTATATTTTAGTGGCAAATTTTTTCACCAAATCAAAGGGGTTGCTATGGGGGCAAATTGTGCCCCCACTTACGCTAACATCGTTTTGGCTTGGTGGGAAAGAGTGTATATCCTCTAATATGAATATAGATCTTGTTGGACTAAATATGTTAGATTTTTAGACAATATATGTATTTGTTGGGCTGAGATGGAAGCTAAGCTAGAAGAATTCTTGAGGTACCTAGATACTACAACTGAATTTTTTAAATGTACGCATACCATTTCTAAAGACTTTGTGAACTTTTTAGATGTCACATTAGGAAAGACTGTGGATGGTAGTGTGAAGGGGTCTATATCAAAATACCCAAGAGGTGTTTAATCGAACACCTCTTCGTCAACACATAAACAGCGAACACACTAAAGTGCAAATGCTCAGAACAGCGATTTCTTTCTCTGGGAAAGAAATTGCTTGGCCTTCCCTGTGTGTTTGCCCCTTTCTCCACTGTAGTGCGATCTCGGAGTTGGTATATTAAGTTAGGGAGAGTGTGGGGGCACAACTCCCAACATTAGGGGGTGTGGGGGGAAACCCCCCACATTGTAATGTTTTAAAGTGTGTGTGTTTGTTTGTTAGTACTTCTGATTTCTTTCCCAGGGAAAGAAATCGGTGTTCTGAGCATTCGCACTTTAGTGTGTTTGCTGTTTATGTGTCAGCGAAGAGGCATTCGATTAAACGCCTCTTTGCTATTCTGATATAGACCCGTGTGAAGTCCAAGATCTTTCAGAAAAATATATACTCCAATTCTTACTTGCAATACACTAGTGTGCATCCCCAATTTCAGAAAAAGGGTATAGTTAAGGGCCAATTTATCTGTGCCTCAAGAATGACTTCCAGTGACAAGGATTTCAGAGATGAATGTGAGTTCCTACATCAGTTATTTTTGGAAAGGGGATACCCTGATGAATTTATTAAAAATATAAAAAATGAAGTTGTGGCAGGTAGAGATAAAAAATGTTTCCCTGTGCTGGGTGGTGATGGAGGTAGGGTTTTGCAGCAAAACACAGAGAGGCCAGTTAACTATGAGGCTAGTAGAGCCTTTATTATGGAATTTAATGTTACTATTCTTGGCCTTAATAATATTGTGAAAAAAGAATGGGAAAGACTTATGAAATTCACTGACTTGCCATTCCCAGAAAAAGGTCCCCTCAAATTTATTTACAAAAAAGGTAAGAGTTTGAAGTACCTTTTTGAGTTTAATAGAGGGGACAAGGAGAATTTTGGAAACAGACATAAGGGAACTTACAAATGTGGGGTGTGCCAACAGTGTCAATATGTGGCTAATAAGGAGAGTCTTGTTTTGACAAGTCGGGGCACAATGCTAAGTAGTTACAATTATTATAATTGCAACAGTGAGAGGGTGGTATATTTGGTGATGTGCAGCCAGTGTGCTTCATTTTATGTAGGTAAAACTGAGCGCAAATTAAAAAGGTGGATTTATGAACATATGTACAATATCAAGAAGAAGAATGATACCAATGCCCTTTTTAAACACATATCTACATGTAGCCAGGCCAGGTGTAGTTTCTTTGTACTTGAAAGCATACCCCTTGACATCAGAGGAGGACCCTGGGAGACCTGCCTGGAATATAGAGAACTGTACTGGCAGGTTTTTTTGGATGCAGGTAAACATCTGGGGCTCAATGGGTATATTTCCATTCTATCCCTACTAAAACTAAGAGCGGATAAGCTTTAAATATTGTCAATAACAGTTACTAATAAAATCCTTTGAAACACATAGTTTTGTTTCAGGAGATTATATTTTACTTGCAATTTTAGTTAGAACTTGATATTATGTAAAGTGGCCAGTAGATGGTGCTAACATGACAGAGATGGGATCACATTCCATGCAAATGTATTATGGCTTGTCCTAAGCTCAGATTTTTGTAATACATTTATTAGTATAAGCTATTTATTATTAAAGATTTTTAATGGATTTTAATTCAGACACATTATAATGTCATTTTGTACTCATAGTAGTGGATCATTTTTATATATTTAATTAAATGGTTTGTTTTTTATAGTGTGGCATTTCTGTGTAAAGGTTTGCAATAAATTGTTTTATTAAGTTGTAATGCTGATTGGTTAGGCAATTTATGTTAATTGTATAACTATATAAGGAGCCTTGATGATTTTGTATTGTATCTGATGAAGTCTGTTGGTGGACGAAAATGTGGTAGAATTTGTAGCGTTCAATAAACTGTTGGTGTATACTGTATGAGCTTGTCCATTAGACTCTTTTTTGATATTTATTGGTTTTATTTGTCGGTGTGTACCTCTCCGCATTTCGGATGAATGTTACAGGATTAATACAAGGCATTAAGTAGCAATACAATATTATACAGTGTCAATAATCTCGAGTATAGCATAAAATCTTCAAAGATTTGCCAAGATATCTACTTATGTAGTATGAACAAAATCAAACTTTCATTATATTGGCCATATTAAATTATGGAAAAAAATGCAAGGAGTCTTTTAATACCTCCTGAAACCTTTTAAAAGTACCCTTCAGTTTCATTCAATATTTGCTGGTCTCCTTTTTAGGACATTTGAAATGAATTAATATTCATTAATACCTGATAATTCATTGGCATCTAACCTAAGTTGCCATAAGTTTCCTGTACTCTACTCTTTTTTTCCCAGTCTCCGCGTTTTGGATTTGTAAATATCTTCTCACAAAAACAATCATATGAATTTCTTCTGATTAAACCATTTGACTGTGTGAAGAAAAGTGGCAATTAAACAATACAGCAGTTTTTTTTCCTGTTGTATATTTCAAACCTAGCAATTTTTCCTGTTATTTTTGTTTTGGTTGTGAGTTATCTATCTATCTACGTGTGTGTGTGTGTGTGTGTGTGTGTGTGTGTGTGTGTGTGTGTGTGTGTGTGTGTGTGTGTGTGTGTGTGTGTGTGTGTGTGTGTGTGTGTGTGTGTGTGTGTGTGTGTGTGTGTGTGTGTGTGTGTGTGTGTGTGTGTGTGTGTGTGTGTTTGTCTGTCTAATAAAAAATAGTAACAGATGCAGGACTGAAAGGAAAAACTGATAATCAAACAAATGGTCCAGGCAGCAGCAGGTGTCAGCCAGTAGAAAGGTTTATCACCCTGACAACAATACAGGTCTTTTTCAAGTGTAAATGCAAGCATAAAATCAGGTCTATAAGTACTCCCATTCATGAAAAATGTGCCAAAAATTTTAAAGAGACACTCTAAAACCATAACAAATGTTACACAACCCACAGGTAGATGTAATCAAAAGCACATTTTACAATCGTCCCTATGCATTAAGTAACATGTTATAAATTCATTACAAATATTTAATCATACATTGTTAAGCATAAAAAACTTTTCACAACATAAACTACAAAAGATGTATGAAAATTTGATTTATTACAATTTTTCACTTTTCTTCTTTAAAAAGGGCTTAATTGAAATAAGATCGTTTAGCCCTGGGGGTTGGGATGCATATTCAGTTTCAACTGCCAAAAGGTTTCCCTGCAACCTAACCAATTCTCCCAATCTCCCTCTCTTGGGTCCACATATACCTGTTCCAAAATCCCAAAAAGAAACCCTACATGACTGGGTTCCGTATGTAGGTGCCTATATAGTGCACTATTCAAATTTTTCTTTTTAATGTTGTTAGTGTGTTTATAAATCCGCTTTTTAGTGCCCTTTCAGACATTCCAACATAAAATGCTGGGCAGTCCTTACATAAGGCTAAATATACTATACCCCTAGTCATACAGTTACCTTTTCTGAATTGTATTCTATTTTTTGCGTAATTGTTCAAAGTGACATTTGCCACCCCTATGATGTACTTACAATAACTACATTTACCACATCTTCTAGTACCTTGGTCCACACTCTGGTCACTACTCCTTTCAAAAAGGTTTTTTAAGTTGACTCCTGTCTTGTAAACAAAATTAGGGTTCTCCCCTACCTTACAAACAATGTCATGGTTAAATCTTAACATTTTCCAGTTGTTCTCAATAACATATTTTATGTCCCTAGATACTCCACTATGTTGCAAAACCAATGCCCTGTTAAAATTCTGTTCTCTACTAGTCCCATCAACTGTTACTGCCCTCGAGTTGTCACCTAGCAAGGGCAAACATTTTCCACCCCATCCTTCCAAAATCTCACTTGCAACTTCCTTGATTAAATTATCCAGGTATCCCCTAGAGGTAAATAATTCTGAGATATACTTAATCTCAAAAATTAAGTCAGTCCTCTCAGATGTCATTCTGGCTGCTCTGATCCTTAACAATACTTTTTTTCTGTTTCCACGGGTGGTCACTATTATATGGGAGATAGGAGTTGCTAAAGGGGCTTTTCCTATGGATCCTAGATTTCAAATTTCCATTAATTTTGTCTGGCCTCACATCTAAATAATCAATCCCTTACTGGTCAAATTTAAAGGTAAACTTTAAAAAGTTTGTAGTTTGACCAAGGAACTCAACAAAATTCATAATGACATCCACTGGGCCTTTCCAAACAATAAAAATATCATCCAAAAAACGCCTGCAAAATCAAATGTTCCTCCAATAGACTGACTTAAACTAAATTTTTAGTTCCCATTGCAAAAGCACCAAATTAGCGTATATGGGGGCACATGCTGCCCCCATGGCAACTCTCCTAATCTGCTTGAATGTCTCCCTCTCAAAGTATATGAAATTATTTTCTAACACAATTTTCATAAGTTCCACTAAGTCATTTTCTAAGTTAAGTGCTGAGCTCTTACTATCTAAAAGTGACTCAAAAAACTCCAAACCTTCTTCCACAGGGATACATGAAAATAAATCAACTACATCAATGGTAAGGAAGTACACATCTCCCTGGTGTGTTTCTGTAGTCAACCCCTGCAAAAAGTCCCAGGAGTCTTTAAGAATGTGTGTAAAACCACTGACAATGTGTTTAAGTATGTGGTCCAAAAAAGTTGCTATGGGATAGGTCTTGGAATGTTTAACTGCCACTATGGGCCTATATGGTGGATTTGTTGTACTTTTGTGTATCTTGGGAATGCCAAAAAAAGAAGCCAACCTAGGCTTTTTGTTGATCAATACATTCACAAGTGCATGGTCCAACCTATTTTCCAAAACAAACTCCTCTATTGCTAAATCAATTTTCCTATACGCAATATTAATTTTGTTCATTGAGACCGGTATGTACACATTAATATCTCTTAGAATGTCCATAATTTTACTAGAATAGTCCATAACATTGACCAAAACCATAACACCCCCCCTTATCTGGTTTCATAATACATAACTCTCTATCCAACATTAACTCATCCAAAATTTGTTTTTCCTATTTTGTCAAATTTGATTTAAACTTGTAACCTCTCTTAAAAGTTTTACTAGTAGTTAAGTTGTAAATGTCAGATGTACAAGCCTCCTCAAAGACTTGTAAAGCAAGATGAAGGGGGGGTTAAATGTACTAGCCCTCCTAAATTGGGTGGTGTCTCTTTCATTGTTTTGGTCAAACATTAACGCAAAATTTAGCTTTCTTACAAACATTTTTAGCTCAATGAGTGTATCACAAATGTCAAATTTCACAGATGGCACAAACTTAAAGCCTTTTCAAAAAGCTGAAAATGTTCCAATGTAATTTCAATACCACTTAGGTTAAACATTTTAAAACCACTATATGTATAAGTAACCAAATCTGTGTCCACAACTATACCTTCCCTCTCTTTTTGCCTTTTACCTGACCCTTCTCCTTCATTTGCCTCCTGTAAAATCCTGTGCATTTACCACGTCATCCTCCCCCTCACAATTAGGTGAAGGTTCAACAGGGTTTGGCACCACCTCCAAGTTTAAAGGGTGGGGGCTTGATGGTCCAGAATTAACTGAACCATTGTCAGCAATCTCAATGACAGACTGCGTATTAGCCAAAATGCTGTCTGCCCATTCATCATTATGTTGAACCATGTCTACACATTCATACAGTTTAGTTTTTACAATTTTACCCCTAAAAACATATGCCCTATTCTCACTGTATTGCTTCAGGTCCCTAACCAACTTTTTTTGCTTTCTAAAATAAATATCCTCACATTTCCGTTCTACACAAACAAAACTAAATTCATATACATCCCTATAAAATTCGAACAATAAATCATTCCTAATAACTTGATTTAACTTTTCTGCTTCACTCAACAAATAGTCAACCTTCTTTATTGAGTATTTTAACATTAAAGACATAATCTTAAACCCACACTCGTCAAAAATTTCATTAAATTCACGGACCATAACATCATTGTAAGTAAAACCATCAGGGTATTTACTAACTCGTAATCCCTGTGGAGCAACATGTTTGCGAATACATTCCTCCAAATATGCAATGTCCAAGTTAACACTCTTGATCTTAAGCAACTTGTTTTTCAAGTCTCTAATACCCTCCTTTAAGGAAGCCATAACTATAGAACGATTTGCTACAGCCTCCTTGTTAATGAAGGTTGAAACACTGTTAAATATGCCTCCTTTACTTTTGGTTTCATTACACCAGTCTCTTATATTATGAAACTGCCCAGTCTCAGCATTGAAAGAGTTAACCAAGTTACTAGAACCAGAAACAGTACCTTTTTTCTCTGTTAAATTAATCCATGGGGGTACGTTTCTCATGCTATCAAGATGAATAGAATCTTTTCTCCTTCTCGTTGTCTCCATTCCCTCACCAACAACATCCGAGAATAAAGACTGACTGTCCAAACCCATTTGGGAAACAGAAACAAACTCACACAAAGAGCCACTGAGTTCCTCGTCACACACAGCGGCCTGCCCTCCTACCCGGTTGGTAGGAGCTCCTCCTCTCTGCCCACATGGAAGTGAACCATGGTCTGTGTTAAAAACTGCACTAACCAAGAAAGGTCTGTCTTAAGGCTCCTCATCTCCTCTTTTAAGCCAGAGATTGCCAAAATGACCTCACTTTGTTGAAAACGCAAACTTTCCAGGTCCGACTGACCAAATCCTTCTCTCACATCAATTTCCCCATTAAAAGTGGCCATCACTCCCTCTGCAAATCCGTAGCAAAATACTAATAAAAAAATAGTAACAGATGCAGGACCGAAAGGAAAAACTGATAATCAAACAAACGGTCCAGGCAGCAGCAGGTGTCAGCCAGTAGAAAGGTTTATTTTTTTTAAAAAGGGACACTAAAAAAGCAGATTTATGAATACACTTAGAACATTAAAAAGAGAAATTTGAATAGTGCACTATATAGGCACCTGCATATGGAACCCAGTCATGTAGGGTTTCTTTTTGGGATTTTGGAACAGGTATGTGTGGACCCTAGAGGGAAAGATTGGGAGAATTGGTTAGGCTGCAGGGAAACCTTTTGGCAGTTGAAACTGAATGCATCCCAACCCCCAGGGCTAAACAATCATATTTCAATTAAGCCCTTTTCAAAGAAGAAAAGTGAAAAATTGTAATAAATCAAAGTTTCATACATCTTTTGTAGTTT
>NC_056732.1:265058942-265098942 GCF_019279795.1 Protopterus annectens | reverse complement strand
ATGGTTATCTCACATGCGGTGCAGGTTGGCAAAGAGAGGGAGAGAGAGAGAGAGAGAGAGATACATATAGATGTATAATTATAATTATGTGTATGTGTGCTCGTTTGTATATCTATGCTCTCTCTCTCTCTCTTTATATATATATATATATATATATATATATATATATATATATATATATATATATATATATATATATATATATATATATATAGAGAGAGAGAGAGAGAGAGAGAGAGAGAGAGAGAGAGACATATCAATATAGAGATATATAGACAGAGATATATACATACAGAAACAATGAACAATAAATATGCTCATCACTGTATGGAGTTCATTAATGTCCCTATGCCAGATCAGGGTGAATAATATACTTGACTTTGTACTTGTGAATGTTGCCCCCTGCACTCTATCCAGACTATCAGTTCATAGGTTTAGAAGAATACTTCAAAGTCAACTTTATGTCCTTGTCTGAGAACAAAGGAAGTTCACAGTTGCCTTTCCTTCTGCTGCCCCAGTCTCTGAAGAGACTGTTTTACTCAGAATGTTAAAATCATCCCAATAAATGCACTAAGTGTTTACCTATTAGACATAAACATATTCTGAAATTCTTTCCCAAAAGGTGGCAATGGAATTTTCATATGATGAAACAATATAATAGGAGAAAAAAATCACGTGGCTTATATAAAAAGTTCCATCTCCAATTAGAAGGATATTTATAAACTGGTCTGAAGCATTCTGCAATACACCATGAGGAAAAGAAATATTGAATATGAACTGATAACCTCAAGAAATAGAACCTTGGTAGCAGGAATCTTTGTGTTAAAAAAAAATCTAATGATAAAAACACTGTAGCTAACCAAATTCATAGCATAGTTTAATGTCAGAGATCTGGTATTCTGCCTGATGAACATTTTTATTTAGCATCTAGTGATGATATTGATTCATTTACTGCCATACCATATTGTGTGCGGAATTGGTATGGTTTAATGAAACATTGACTGAATACAAATAACTGTCCAACAAGGATGTTAGAATAATGAATACGTTCATGGAGGTGGTTCAAAAATGTTATTTTGAAGGAAAATACTTTTACCAGTTGTCTATAGTTATGATATGATCAGCTTCTACTCCCATTTTTGTCAGCGTTATTTGGGCTGCTTGGGATCTGCGGTGGTGGTGCTGCAGTAGCGTTGTCGCCTCACAGTAAGAAGTTGTCCTGTTCGATTCTCAGCTAGAGCATCTTCTGTGTGGAGACATGCGTGAATGGGCGTACCTTCATTGAAGGTTGTGCGTCAGGTCTCCAATTACGAACAGCAACTGAATAACAAGTGTAGACCAAGGCCCTGCATTACACGAGAGAATAATAAAAAAGCCTTTATTTCCACACAATGGTTAAGCGCTTTCAACTAGATACACCAGTCTTCTTCAGAACCATTTGAAAACATACCAAACCTGGTATAAAAAGCCAGAGCAATTCAAAAAGTGTGCCAAAACTTTTAAAGGTATAGTTCATTGAATGAATAATAAAACACACATAAAATTGATTAAACTAAACACATAGCATATTTACATATCAATACATATCATAAAAATAAAAATATATATAAAATATATGCATGTGTGTCATAAAAAACATTTTAACCTAACAATACTGTTCCCCCATAATATAAACAATTGCACTACTAATACTGACAATATCCTAATGGAATTATAAACCAAGATCTTACTGCGACAATACCAAGAAAGGTTTTATGCTGATAAATTCATTTAATCCGGGTGGCCTAGTGGCATCCAATAAAATCTGCCATTTACTCTCCAATGCTGATAACTGCATTTTCCAGTTGCCCCCGAAAACAGAACATTGTATGTGATCTATAATGGCAAAACGGAATAAATGTTCTTCACCACACTCATGTATATGTCTGTACAGAGCATTTTTGTTATCTTTTCTCTGAATACGATAATAATGTTCATAAATACGTTTCTTCAAATTTCTTTCCGTTTTGCCAATATAGTAAGCAGAACATATCACACACGTAGCCAAATAAATCACCTGAACAGTATTACAGTTCCCTGTTCTGGTCCTAATATATGTATTATTAATGTCTTTAAGACGGATATGTTTATCCTCATTAATATGTTTGCACTGTTTGCATCTACCACACTTGGTGGTGCCCTTATAAATATCTTTTTTATCACTATCTTTACTGGTGTTCTCCAAAATTCTCTTCAAATTGGCACCTGTCTTATAAACAACCCTTGGCCAAGGCCCCACTATATGATCCAATTCCGAAGCTGTAATAATGTCCCAATGTTGGCATAAAATATCTTGAATGAAATGTGTATAAGGAGTGTATGTCAAGATACATGCTCTACCAAATGATCTGTTGTCATTCCCTTCATTTTTTAACCCAACTGTATATTTACCTAACAGGGGTGGATATTTATTCCCCCATTCTTTTTGCACATAATCAGTAACATCCAGAACCAAACTGGCAGGGTACCCGCGGTTTAAAAATAGGTTTTTAATAGTGTCTAATTCCGATCTCATAGCAATTTCAGTCGACGACATCCTCACTGCGCGGATACATTGCCCCTTGACTATATTTTTAAAAATATATGGTGGGTGGTTACTGGAAAAATACAAGTAGTCATTAGAAAATGTGGGTTTTCGATAAAGCTTAGATGTAAAGCCACTAGAATCCAAACCAACTAAAACATCCAAATAGGGTATATTATGGTCACTGGTGTTATGAGTGAATTTTAAAAAAGCAGATGAATTGTTGAGGAAGATCATAAACTCATCCAACCTCTCGGCTGAAGCCTGCCACAAAATAAAGATGTCATCCAAATACCTTGCGTAGAATTTTATATCAGCGTAAAAATTACTTTTGAATAATGTCTCTTCCTCCCATTCTACCATCACAAGGTTTGCAAATATCGGGGCGCAGGAGGAACCCATGGCAACCCCCTTGATTTGCTTAAAAAATTCCCCTTGAAAAGTGATGTAGTTATGTTCCAATACCAATCCCATCATGTCACATAACAAAGATATCCTGTCCCAGCTAAGTCCTGAATACTTTCGTAAACTATTAGAAAAATATTCTAGTCCTATATTGTTGGGGATACAGGAAAACAGATCCACAACGTCTATGGTCACAAGGGTAAGGTTGGTTTGCCAATAATCATGGGTTAACTTTCCCAAAAAACTCCATGAATCTTTCATTATTTGAGGAATAACCCCATAAATGTGCTTGAGCTGGTTGTCAATCCATCTGCCTATATTAAATGTTTTGGATTTGGAACCTGAGATGATCGGTCTAAAAGGTGGTTTATCCAAGGATTTGTGTATCTTAGGAATCCCGACAATTCTGGCAAGTACTGGATAGTCATTCTTCAAATAAGCATAGGTCTCATTAGTGATCCTATTGTCAATAAGATATTCTTCGATTGCCAAATCTATTCTTCGATGTCCATGTTTATCTGATTGATAGAAACAGTTTCATAGACATCGGTTTGATGAAGAATATCATATATACTGGAGATATATGCTTCAGTATGAAAAAGAACAATCCCTCCACCCTTGTCCGGTTTCATGATACGAACCTCCTTATTCTTTGACATTTTATTTAAACAGTTTTTCTCTAACTGAGTTAAATTGGCCTGTGAATCATAGTAAAGGTGATGTCTGTTCCTAATATCCCTATGTAGCCTATACAAATCCTTACACACCAGTTTTTCAAAATTAACAATGCTAGGATGGGAAATAGGAATATATGAACTTTTCTTCTTTAATTGCTTTTCCACAATCTTGTCTGGCTGATCCACTTGATTATTAAACGCTATGGCTAAGTTCAATTTGCGGCAAAACAATTTCACTTGCTTGATATTATCAACTAAATCACTACGGACAGTGGGGATGAATTTCATACCCTTACACATGACACTAATAAATTGTTCGTCAACCTCCATGTCAGTGTAATTGTATACATTGAATCCTTCATAAGAACAAAAAGTACAAGGGTGCCTATACAAATTAACTGAAGAATCCATTAAAGTGTCCTCAGATTTTTCGATTTGAACAGTTGAAGGAATCAATGTGGGAGAGTCACCCATAGGTGCCCCCTCCCTTAAAACACTGACACTGGTGTGGGGAACAACAGCTATCTCCTGTAATGGTTCAACTGCCTGTCTGGGTTCCTGTGAAAGGGTAACCTGTCCCTCTGAAAATCCCTATGGGTAAATCTAGAGGCGTATATATCATGGCCTTGCTCCATATGATTCATCTTATCCTTATTTTTAGGCCAAATATAAGCCCTGTTGGTGTTATATAATTCAACGTCCCTAGTTAACTTCCTACTTTTTCTTTCAAAAATATTGTTGGCTTTACTGTCAGCCAACACAAATTGTTTTTTAAAAAGCTCTTTCCAAGAATCATATTCAACATCACAGATAATTACCTCATACAAACTCTCAAGTTGTTCAGCCAACAACACACACTTCTCCTGTTGATATTTAATTAATAATTGCATATATGAATACCCAAAACTGTCAAATAACACATTAAATTCATGCATCACATCATTGTTATATGTGATCCCTAGTGGAAGTTTAAAAAAACGTATGCCTTTGGGAACAACCTTATTTTCCAAACAGTTTTTCAAATAACTCACATCTATTTTAGAATTTTTATATGCAATTAATTTCTTTCCAAAATCGAAAATCATGTCCTTGAGTGAACTGTAAACATGATTTTTATTGGTGTTATTCGGTAAACCTTTCTTTCCAAAGTCAAAATTTTCACATTGATCATTTAAAAAACGCTCCATTAAGTCTCTTTCATTAGCATTCTTAAGTAAAAAGTCAGAATTGTGCCCTTTAAACATAGTCCGATCAAAATTAGCAATTGACCTAAAGTCCTGATTTGGACTGGAATTCTTATATAGCACAGTACCTTTGTTTCCAGAAATCGGCTTCTGTTTATTGTTCCCATTTAGTTTAACAGTCTGCGTGGTTTTTGGCCTAGCTCCAATACGCTCCGCTTCTCTTCGTGCCCGAGTAATACTAAAGTCGAACGTAAAATCCTGGGCTGGGGTGAGCCGCATAGGGTCAAAAAAATTCCGTGCATCCTCCAAGATGGTAAACCGGCCCTGTTCCTTAGGTGTAGTACCAGACACTTCACAAGCGTCGGGTAAATCAATAGCACCATTTGCAGTATGACCTGCATCTGCAGTCTCACAGAAAACCTCAGGGAAACCTCTTTCCGGCGTTGGTAACCGCTTCCTGCTACATGCCCTTTCGCAAACCTCCGCAAATGAGTGTAACGTCTTCCGGATACTGCAACCAGCCTCCCTCTCTCCTTTAGTGGAAGACAGTTCTCTTTCAACAGGGGCAACATCACAACCCTGTAATAAAAAAGGCGAAGCCAACATTTTGTCTTGTTGTACATTTTTAGTTACTAAGCCAGTAACTAACTCAATGAGCTTTTTAAGCTCGCTCTGGACAGCTGAAACCTCAGCACGAAGTCCAATAAATTCTTCCCGTGACAATGAAGTACCAATGGTGTCACCTTGATCCTGCATAGCAACCAACAAATAACTCCAATTACGAACAGCAACTGAATAACAAGTGTAGACCAAGGCCCACCAACGGAAACTCGTACACGAGAGAATAATAAAAAAGCCTTTATTTCCACACAATGGTTAAGCGCTTTCAACTAGATACACCAGTCTTCTTCAGAACCATTTGAAAACATACCAAACCTGGTATAAAAAGCCAGAGCAATTCAAAAAGTGCGCCAAAACTTTTAAAGGTATAGTTCATTGAATGAATAATAAAACACACATAAAATTGATTAAACTAAACACATAGCATATTTACATATCAATACATATCATAAAAATAAAAATATATATAAAATATATGCATGTGTGTCATAAAAAACATTTTAACCTAACAATACTGTTCCCCCATAATATAAACAATTGCACTACTAATACTGACAATATCCTAATGGAATTATAAACACACATGCATATATTTTATATATATTTTTATTTTTATGATATGTATTGATATGTAAATATGCTATGTATTTAGTTTAATCAATTTTATGTGTGTTTTATTATTCATTCAATGAACTATACCTTTAAAAGTTTTGGCGCACTTTTTGAACTGCTCTGGCTATTTATACCAGGTTTTGTATGTTTTCAAATGGTTCTGAAGAAGACTGGTGTATCTAGTTGAAAGCGCTTAACCATTGTGTGGAATTAAAGGCTTTTTTATTCACTCGTGCAGTTTCCTAGGGCCTTGGACTACATTTTTTATTTAGTTGCTGTTCGTAATTGGAGTTATTTGTTGGTTGCTATGCAGGATCAGGGTGACACCATTGGTACTTCATTGTCACGGGAAGAATATATTGGACTTCGTGCTGAAGTTTCAGCTGTCCAGAGTGAGCTTAAAAAGCTTATTGAGTTAGTTACTGGCTTAGTAACTAAAAATGTACAACAAGACAAAATGTTGGCTTCGCCTTTTTTATTACAGGGTTGTGATGTTGCCCCTGTTGAAAGAGAACTGTCTTCCACTAAAGGAGAGAGGGAGGCCGGTTGCAGTATCCGGAAGACGTTACACTCATTTGCGGAGGTTTGCGAAAGGGCATGTAGCAGGAAGCGGTTACCAACGCCGGAAAGAGGTTTCCCTGAGGTTTTCTGTGAGACTGCAGATGCAGGTCATACTGCAAATGGTGCTATCGATTTACCCGACGCATGTGAAGTGTCCGGTACTACACCTAAGGAACTGGGGTGGTTTACCATTCTGGACGATGCACGAAATTTTTTTGATCCTATGCGGCTCACTCCAGCCCAGGATTTTACATTTGACTTCAGTATTACTCGGGCACGAAGAGAAGCAGAGCGAATTGGAGCTAGGCCAAAAACCACGCAGACTGTTAAACCAAATGGGAATAATAAACAGAAGCCCATTTCTGTTAACAAAGGTACTGTGCTATATAAAAATTCCAGTCCAAATCAGGACTTTAGGTCCATAACTAATTTTAATCGGACTATGTATAAAGGGCACAATTCTGACTATTTACTTAAGAATGCTAATGAAAGGGACTTAATGGAGCATTTTTTAAATGACCAATGTAAGAATTTTGATGTTGGAAAGAAAGGTTTACTGAATAACACCAATAAAAATCATGTTTACAGTTCACTAAAGGATATGATTTTCGATTTTGGAAAGAAATTAACTGCTTATAAAAATTCTAAAATAGATGTGAGCTATTTGAAAATCTGTTTGGAAAATAAGGTTGTTCCCAAAGGCATACGTTTCTTTAAATTACCACTAGGGATCACATATAACAATGATGTGATGCAGGAATTTAATGTGTTATTTGATAGTTTTGGGTATTCATATATGCAATTATTAATCAAATATCAACAAGACAAGTGTGTGTTATTGGCTGAACAACTTGAGAGTTTGTATGAGGTAATTATCTGTGATGTTGAATATGATTCTTGGAAAGAGCTTTTTAAAAAACAATTTGTTTTGGCTGACAGTAAAGCCAACAATATTTTTGAAAGAAAAAGTAGGAAGTTAACTAGGGACGTTGAATTATATAACACCAACAGGGCTTATATTTGGCCTAAAAATAAGGATAAGATGAATCATATGGAGCAAGGCCATGATATATACGCCTCTAGATTTACCCATAGGGATTTTCAGAGGGACAGGTTACCCTTTCACAGGAACCCAGACAGGCAGATGAACCATTACAGGAGATAGCTTTTGTTCCCCACACCAGTGTCAGTGTTTTAAGGGAGGGGGCACCTACGGGTGACTCTCCCACATTGATTCCTTCAACTGTTCAAATTGGAAAATCTGAGGACACCTTACTGGATTCTTCAGTTAATTTGTATAGGCACCCTTGTACTTTTTGTTCTTATGAAGGATTCAATGTATACAATTACACTGACGTGGAGGTTGACGAACAATTTATTAGTGTCATGTGTAAGGGTATGAAATTCATCCCCACTGTCCGTAGTGATTTAGTTGATAATATCAAGCAAGTGAAATTGTTTTGCCGCAAATTGAACTTAGCCATACCGTTTAACAATCAAGTGGACCAGCCAGACAAGATAGTGGAAAAGCAATTAAAGAAGAAAAGTTCATATATTCCTATTTCCCATCCTAGCATTGTTAATTTTGAAAAACTGGTGTGCAAGGATTTGTACAGGTTACATAGGGATATTAGGAACAGACATCACCTTTACTATGAATCACAGGCCAATTTAACTCAGTTAGAGAAAAACTGTTTAAATAAAATGTCAAAGAATAAGGAGGTTCGTATTATGAAACCGGACAAGGGTGGAGGGATTGTTCTTTTTCATACTGAAGCATACATCTCCAGCATATACGATATTCTTCATCAGACCGATGTCTATGAAACTGTTTCTATCAATCAGATAAATATAGGACATCGTAGAATAGATCTGGCCATCGAAGAATATCTTATCGACAATAGGATCACCAATGAGACATATGCTTATTTGAAAAATGACTATCCAGTACTTGCTAGAATTGTCGGGATTCCTAAGATACACAAATCTTTGGATAAACCACCTTTTAGACCGATCATCTCAGGATCCAAATCCAAAACATTCAATATAGGCAGATGGATTGACAATCAGCTCAAGCACATTTATGGGGTTATCCCTCAAATTTTGAAAGATTCGTGGAGTTTTTTGGGGAAGTTAACCCATGATTACTGGCAAACGAACCTTACCCTTGTGACCATAGACGTTGTGGATCTGTTTTCCTGTATCCCCAACAATACAGGACTAGAATATTTTTCTAATAGTTTACGAAAGTATTCAGGACTAAGTTGGGACAGGATTTCTTTGTTATGTGACATGATGGGATTGGTATTGGAACATAATTACATCACTTTCCAAGGGGAATTTTTTAAACAAATCAAGGGGGTTGCTATGGGTTCTTCCTGCGCCCCGATATTTGCAAATCTTGTGATGGTAGAATGGGAGGAAGAGACATTATTCAAAAGCAACTATTATGCTGATATAAAATTCTACGCAAGATATTTGGATGACATCTTTATTTTGTGGCAGGCTTCAGCCGAGAGGTTGGATGAATTTATGACCTTCCTTAACAATTCTTCTGTTTTTTTAAAATTCACTCACAACACCAGTGACTACAATATACCTTATTTGGATGTTTTAGTTGGTTTGGATTCTAGTGGTTTTACATCTAAGCTTTATCGAAAACCCACATTTTCTAATGACTACTTGTATTTTTCCAGCAACCTCCCACCATATATTTTTAAAAATATAGTCAAGGGGCAATGTATCCGCGCAGTGAGGATGTCGTTGACGGAAATTGCTATGAGATCGGAATTAGACACTATTAAAAACCTATTTTTAAACCGCGGGTACCCTGCCAGTTTGGTTCTGGATGTTACTGATTATGTGCAAAAAGAATGGGGGAATAAATATCCACCCCTGTTAGGTAAATATACAGTTGGGTTAAAAAATGAAGGGAATGACAACAGATCATTTGGTAGAGCATGTATCTTGACATACACTCCTTATACACATTTCATTCAAGATATTTTATGCCAACATTGGGACATTATTACAGCTTCAGAATTGGATCATATAGTGGGGCCTTGGCCAAGGGTTGTTTATAAGACAGGTGCCAATTTGAAGAGAATTTTGGAGAACACCAGTAAAGATAGTGATAAAAAAGATATTTTTAAGGGTACCACCAAGTGTGGTAGATGCAAACAGTGCAAACATATTAATGAGGTTAAACACATCCGTCTAAAAGATATTAATAATACATATATCAAGACTAGAGCAGGGAACTGTAATACTGCTCAGGTGATTTATTTGGCTATGTGTGTGATATGTTCTGCGTACTATATTGGCAAAACTGAAAGAAATCTGAAGAAACGTATTTATGAACATTATTATCGTATTCAGAGAAAAGACAATAAAAATGCTCTATATAGGCATATACATGAGTGTGGTGAAGAACATTTATTCCGTTTTGCCATTATAGATCACATACAATGTTCTGTTTTTGGGGGTAACTGGAAGATGCAGTTAGCAGCATTGGAGAGCAAGTGGCAGATTTTATTGGATGCCACTAGGCCACCCGGATTAAATGAATTTATCAGCATAAAACCTTTCTTGGTATTGTCACAGTAAGATCTTGGTTATAATTCCATTAGGTTATTGTTAGTATTATTAGTGCAATTGATTATATTAAGGGGGAATAGTATTGTTAGGTTAAAACGCTTTTTTATGACACACATGCATATATTTTATATATATTTTTATTTTTATGATATGTATTGATATGTAAATATGCTATGTGTTTAGTTTAATCAATTTTATGTGTGTTTTATTATCCATTCAATGAACTATACCTTTAAAAGTTTTGGCGCACTTTTTGAACTGCTCTGGCTTTTTATACCAGGTTTGGTATGTTTTCAAATGGTTCTGAAGAAGACTGGTGTATCTAGTTGAAAGCGCTTAACCATTGTGTGGAAATAAAGGCTTTTTTATTATTCTCTCGTGTACGAGTTTCCGTTGGTGGGCCTTGGTCTACACTTGTTTTGCGTCAGGTCTGGCAACTCGGCACGTAAAAATCTACTGCCAATCATTAGTGGACTGGAGTTCCACTGTGGCAACCCCTAACCGGGAAAAGCCGAAAGACACAACAACAACAACAACAACAATAATATTTGGGCTGCTTGGGAAATGGAAACATAAACTGAAAGTCTGTATCTGTACAATGGGTTTCTAGACATTATTTTCATCTTATGGAAGGATGACACGATATGGTTGATTGAATTTATTAATTGCTTTGACACTACTACCAATTTTATCTTAAACTTTACACAAGATTTTGACTCTGATAAGATTGACTTCCTAGATATTATAATTATTAAAAACTAAATTTGCATTTGCTTTTGATTTACGAAATTTAGAAACTAAATCTTCTCTAATTCCTACTTACATTTCAAAACATGGCCATCTATAGATGACCTAGACTGATTCCTTACTAACAGTCCATCTCAATCCTACCTCTCAGGCTCTCTCCCAAGCACCCTCAGCGACCACCTTCCATCTTTTATAATTAGACACAAAGTGAACCCATTAAAATCTTCCACCCTCCAACAAATCCAGTACACAAAGAATTTCAAAACCCATGACTTCATATCTGCACTTAATCAATGCAGCTGGAGACCACTCCCATCTCTCCCCCTGGAAAGTGCCACAGACTACTTCAATAACACTTTCCTAAACATTCTAAATCATCTTGCTCCTATCAGAACTGTCAGAACATAATCCAGCTATGCCCCCTGACTGCCCAGAGATACCTGTCTACAACTAAAACAAAGAGATAAAGCACAGGACTCGTGGCGTCAAAATAAAACTCAAATTAATAGACAGGCATACCAGGAACTAAGGAACAAAACCAAAAACCAAATTAGGACAGACAAAAGGAACCAATATGTAGACTTTCAAACCAAACACAGAAATAACCAACAAAAATTCTGGACTGCCATTAATAAAATTTTGCAACCAGAAAAGACCAGTACTCCACCCCCTAACATTGACACCACAACCAATAATATTGCTACTGACTTCATTGCACACTTCACCAAATCCATCCTAGCCCTCATTAATAATAGTTCTCCCACTTCACATCTTCCATACTAGCAGACCAAAACCTTTTCTTCTTACAGCCTGTCCTGACTAGCCCAATATATAAATACTTAAATAAGCTTAAACCCACAACCCTGGTACATGCAGAATATGTAAAGATCACAGTCAGAGCCATCTCTTATCCAGTCTCCATGCTCATTAATCACTTTTTATCAGAACAAAGCGTTCCTTCTCTGTGGAAAGTTTTGCATATAATATCACTCCACCAAGGAGGTAACTCTGTGGAACTATCTAATTACCTTCCAACTGCCATTCTATCCCCTTATCTAAAATCCTCAAAAAATTTATGCTTTCCCAAATAATCTCCTCATTAATAAACTGCTTACCAACACACAGCACCAATTCTGTCCCAATCACAGTACTACCACAACCCTTATTAGCTTTAGCAACATAGTAAACCAACATCGAAAGAATGGTAACCTAGTATCCGCTGTATTCCTAGATCTCTCCAAGGCCTTCGATACTGTCTCCAATCCCAAACTCCTTTCTGCTCTCTCCAATCTTAATCTCAACCACTCCACACAAGTGCGATTTCAAGACTATCTAACCAACTGCCAACAAGCAGGAAAATAGCAAAATTCCTTATCTCCCCACCTACCTGTCATCCTAGGGGTCACCCAGAGATCTATTCTTGGACCTCTTCTTTTCAACATATTCACCAAACAACTCCTCAAACCTACCCGGCATGCCACTCTAGTCTAGTATGCTGATGAATCCACTCTAATCTGTTCTGCCCCATCACTCCCTCAACTCCAGAAATTGACACAAGAGTCTTGGTTAGCCAACTCTCAATTAAAACTTAACCCAAATAAAACACAGTTAATGATATTCTATCCTTCTAAAGCCTTAGATCCCATACCATCATTCACAATGTTTGTGTCTTTCGGCTTTTCCCGGTTAGGGGTCGCCACAGCGGAACTCCGGTCCACTAATGATTGGCAGTTGATTTTTACTTACTGGCTTGCCAGGCCTGACACACAACCTTCAACGAAGGTGCGCCCATTCACGCATGTCTCCACGCAGAAGACACTCTAGCTGAGAATCGAACCGGACAGCGTCTTACTGTGAGGCGACAACACTACTGCAGCACCACCACCGAGGGTACCATCATTCACAATATTCTTAGCCAATAACATCCCTATCACACCTGTCCAATACAGCAAATTTCTAGGGGTTATCATAGATAAGAACATGAAATTTGATATGCACATTGCACAGACAATAAAGATAGTCCATGAAAAGACTCAAAACCCTACATAGATGCAAAGAGTACCTCACCAATGGCAGTAAAGCCACCATCGCAAGAACCCACCTACTATCCACTCTCGTCTATGCTTCCCCCATACTCAACAATCTAAACAAAGCAGACTTTAACAAATTAAACACCTGCTACAATAAAATAGTTAGGTTTGCTACTGACTCACCCTTCTGCACACATCACTGCATAGCAATCAAGCAACTATCCGGGCTAGATTTACCCAACCTGCTCGTATATAACCAGCTTACAATAGCCCACCAAATTCTATATTATCCTGATAGTGTTCCTGCCCTACAAGGTCTATTTAA
This sequence comes from Protopterus annectens, assembly GCF_019279795.1. Classification (NCBI taxonomy): domain Eukaryota; kingdom Metazoa; phylum Chordata; order Ceratodontiformes; family Protopteridae; genus Protopterus; species Protopterus annectens. The sequence continues at coordinate 265,085,620 of NC_056732.1, read as the reverse complement.
TATCTACTCTAACAAATGCATTTTAAGATGCACCAGTAAAGCACTGGCTGACATAGGCAAAAGCAACAATAGCTCTGGGGACTCTTTGTTTTCCATTTCTGTTGCAAACACATGGAATACCATCCCTATAGATATTAGGACCACTGAAAACAAAAATAATTTAAAAAAAAGTTCTGCAAGACTCATTTACATAGTTCTTGGTTTTGTAATTGTTCTGACCCTAGGTAGCTTCACTTAATTAGATCATATCATACTTTAACCTTCTATGAAAGCTTGCAACAACTTCTTTCTATACTCTTACACAATCAATGTGTGTTTACTGTACTAGCCACTGATGAATGTAACCAAATGACTGAACAAAATGTCCTTTCAACTTCACCTTCGCCAATTCTGTTATGGCATATTGGGAATGGTACTATTTATTTATGAGTCAGTTGTGTAAGGATAATGTAGCTTGGTATACACGTTACCAGGACAACATGTTCTTTATCTGGAAAGGTGACTACAATTCCACTACACAATTCGTGGAAAAAATAAAGGAGCTTACCAGCTTCTTAGATTTTACATTCCAATTTGATTCCGAAACTATTAATTCTTTAGATGTACTGTTATATAAGGATAGGATAAATGCAAGATATTCAGCAAAGATCTATAGGAAATCTACACATTCTAATTCTTTCCTGCACTTTCAAAGCAACCACCATTTCCATCAGAGAAGAGCAGTTATTAAAGAACAATTAGTAAGAGCAGCTAAAATGGTTTTTTCAGAGAGGAATTTTGCTGAGGAATGTTATAATTTAAAAAGTATGTTTTTGAAGAGGGCATATCCAGAGGCTCTCATTGAACAACTTAGACTGGAAGTCATTAGGAAAAGAATCTCAGGTCATTTTAGAACAATTTTATGGAAAGGACAGCAACATGATGAATATGTAGTAGAGTTCCAACATTCTCCTCAAAATTACAGTTTAGTAGTAGGGGATACTTATGGTAACTATAATATCAGTTTTTTGACCCCTTACACCGTAGATGCAAGTTGTTTACAGAACATTTTGGTGAAGAACTGGGCATTAATTATGGAAGACTGTTCTTTAATAAATATATTTGGTAATAGGCCATTGATCCCATACAAAAAAGGCTTTAATTTAAAGGCACTTTTGGAAGCACCTCTCAGACAACAGGTCAGTTCTTGGGGGATGTTTAAATGTGGCCATTGTCATTACTGTAGCTACATCAAGGGTGGAAAGGAATTTTCTGTTAACAACGTTGCTTACACTATTAAGAGTAGGTTCAATTGCGATTCCTTGGGGGGTAGTTTATCTCACACTATGCAGACAATGTAAAGGTTTTTACACTAGTAAAATGGAGCAAGCTTTTAAACAAAGGATTTACGAACATCAATACAATGTTTCCAAGCAAAATTATAATAATGCTTTGGCTAAGCATGTAACGGAACATCCTACACATAATGTTGAGTTTACCGTCATTGAACAGCATAATAGGAATATTAGAGGTGGCCCATGGGAATTAAAATTGGAAGAACAAGAGTTATTGTGTCAACTACAGACTAATGCTTACATTTATCCTGGACTTAACTAATTTTTTTTTCGATTAAGTGCCTATTAAAATTAAAAGCTTTGGAAAGGTGACAGATTAAGCAGTGGAGAAGTTTACATTTGACAAGTATTTTTATATAAACAAACATACGTATAAAAAACATACCAATATGTATAAGTAAGTATGTTTAGTAAGTGTTTAATAAGATGTTAAGAGTATATGGTTTTGAGCTCCTAGCTAATTTTAGTAGGTTCTTATATATTGTTATGTTATTATATTATTATATAATTATATATTTTTTAGAAATCCTATTTTTAATTGAGTTTAGCTTTAAAAGTCAATTGATGTTAATTGATGTCAATTTTCATTGCAAGTATGAATATTTAAAGGGAGGGATTTTTGGGACTGGTTTGTCTGATGAAGTACAGTTTACTTGTACGAAAACGCTAACAAATAATAAACCTTGTGGGTTTTTAAGTACTGATTTGCCATCTGCTTGGATTTATTTTTTCAGTTAGTTCTTTGTTCGTGGTTCCTTGTTTGTATTGTTTATTGTAACACACTGTGCTCCTTATAGTATACCTACTTTTTGCTCCTTTCTTGGCCTTGAAATTGTACCATATTAACTTTTTGACTCTGTACTGTACTGTACTTTATTAACATGTGTGTTGCATTTAATGCATTTGCTGTACTAATCTTTGTGGAGCTTTTCTCCCCAGGCCTCTGCTGAAAATAAGATCCATACCCAGTCGGACTTTCCTGGCAAACAAATGTAAAATAATAAAATAATAAAATCTGCATCTTAGAAGGGAAGTACTGTTAAAAGATAAATGATCCATTTGAGTAGACATCACAAATGATGAAATGTTTAGTAGGAAGATTAATAATTTAATCAATATTTTCATAGAATATCTGTATGACCTATTGGAAATAAATCATGGTTGATATTAACTGAGAACATTCAGTTGAAGTTTGCATCAATTTTGTGAGGCTCTACTTTACATATTGCGAATAAAAATCTGCAGATGTAAGGAAAACTAGAGTCCTGCTAGTCATTTTTTAAAAGATGGTATTTATTTTAAGAAGATCATTAAGCAGAATTTGAATTTAAATTTCATAAATTATTTAAAGGAGAAATAGTGGGATGGCCAACACAGAAACATTATCAAATATTTTAGAAGGAGGGCTTGATGCTGTAAAGTCTAATAAGATGGTAAATTCGAGCAGGAAATAGATGTCCAAAGGTGACAGGTGTAGACATTTAAATGTTTATGATGTCCCTTGTGTGACAGTAAGTGGATATAAAACAAAAATCCCTTTGATGCTCCATTTATTTCAGTTGTGATACCAACAGGGTAGCGTATTGGCTCTCTGCTTATCCTGGGAAGTTTCTGTGTTGGCAATACAGGGACAGCTATGTGCTGTAGAATGTATAAACACTATTATGATATTAAGAATAAATAATGCTTGGGAAACTAGTCTGAGGTGCAGGGAAATAGTGCCTTAATTATGTCTTAATGCCACCCAACAGCCTAGTTTGAATAACCCTTTATCTATTTCAATTGTATTAAAGTTTCACTCAGCAAAATTATATGTTTAAAATTTTGAGTTACTTCTATTAACTTTGATGGTTTTTTAATGCCTTTATTTATTTATTTTTATAATTTTATATAATTGGATTTTTGCATTGTTTCTTTTCTGGTCTTGTGACTTTAACAGCTGTCAATTATGCTGATCAGACTTTAAACATAAATAGAGTTTCATATGATTTATATACATGCTGATGAAGTCTTGTACATGGGAACAAAATCACTAAATCTCTGACATTAAAATATACTACGTCAGTTGGCTGCAGTGTTTTTTTTTTTTTTAATTAATAACATGAATTGATGGTAGCTAATTCTGCAAAGGTAAACATAAGGCCTTTTTCAACTGTATTAACAATATTACAAGAAATACTAGGTACTGCTCTTAGCTGAAATTGAATGACTTCATCAATTCTGGTATCAAAACCATATCTAATATCCTTGTTGAAAAAAATTAGCTTCAAATTGTCCCCCATTCCCTCCTTTGAATTTCTAAATTGTGATTGTACCATTATCACTAAAAGGCAGATCCTAGAAGCTACAGAGAAAAGCAAACATAACATCTCCATGGACAATAACAACAAAGCAGATTGTCTTGTTAACACAGATTAAGTTATAGCTAAATTTTGTTGTTGTTGTTAAAAAAAGTTTAATCTTAGACTGCCGGAAAAGTATTTGCTGGAGTTATGTAAAATAGTGTATATGATACCTCTGCAGAAAGTTGGCATTGCAAGTGACCCTGAAAACTGCCATTCTCTTAGCATCATTGTATTATCTGAAGCTGAAGAAAATGCACGTTAGCCAATTTTATTTACAAGCTAAGTTGTTAACTTACATATACTTGACTCCAGTCATTTCAGTTTTGTGAAGGATACATTTAGCTTGTTTTATTTTGTTGATATTTTGTGGGCAAGCTGGATGTCATTTATAAACATCATTCATTAAATTACACCTTTCTTAACCTTGCTTATCATAGGTTCATAGATTTATAGGTAGGTACTAGGCTATCTGCCCAAAGGCATTTATAAGCCTAGCCAGAATGTGTTGGCTTTTGCCACCCCCTAAGATTAGTTCCCTATGCCTCTGTCCAGCAGAGCCATTGAAGTGATCCCCGGGGTAAACTTTCTGTTTCCCATCCACTCATCAAGGTTTCTCTTGAAGAGTGTTAGTGAGGAGCTCTGCCTAATGTAGATTGAAATCTTGTTCCAAAGCATGGGAATTCTCTGGGACAGGAATCTATCCCTCCAGCACATCCTATTTATTGTTGTGGTGAGGTTTAGATCCCTTGAGCATGTGGCTCGAGGGGATATGGTTTTCTTTAGGTGAAGCATGTCCATCAATTTCGGGTTGGACATGGCCTTATATGTCAGGCAGAGATCACCTCTGAGTAGGCGGTATGCAACTGAGTACAGCTGGAGTTTCTTCAGTCGAGCTGCATAGGGCATCTGTTTGAGGCCAGTGATCCTCTTGGTGAGGTACTTCTGTGGTCTTTCCAGCTGCTGCAAGTGTCTTGTAAGGTACATCCCAAATGGGGCATTGTACTCTATGATGGGGCTGATGAGTGATGAGTAGAGTGGCACAATGACCTCTGTTGATCTGGATGTGAACCCTTTTGTGATTAGGTGGGCCACATAGAAGGATTTTCTAACCACTTTGGCAATGTGATTATCAAAGGAGAGATTACTATCTATTTGGGTCCCCAGATCCCTTTTTACGTCTTTCATATTTAGGAAACTACCTAAGTTTGTGGGTACTTTGTTTTTTTCCAAAGTGGATGACTATGCACTTTTTGGCATTTAGCTTGAGGCCATGATTTTGACACCAGGTATCTGTCTCAGTGAGACCCTTTTGAAGGATGTCTGTGTCAGCTGGAGAGTCAATTACAGCCTCTAGTTTGCAGTCATCTGTGGACTTGGTCAGCCATAGTCCTCATTTGCTTGCCTGTACCTCTGAAGACGTATATGCCAAACAGGAGGGGTCCTAGGACTGAACCCTGTGGAACGCCACTTATAACCGGTTTAGAGTTGGACCTAGCTCCCACAACTCTCACCATGTGGGCTCTGTCCATGAGCTAGTTGGCAACCCATCTTGTGACATAGGGGTTTATGTTCAGGCTGGTGAGCTTGTCTATAATACCAGAATGGGGAATGGTGTCAAATGCCTTTGTGAGGTCTAGGTAGGCTGTGTGTACCACCTTTCCCTTGTCTACAGCCTTGGTAACTGTCTCAAAGAAGTCCAACAGGTTTAGGAGGCATGACCTGCCCTTAACAAAGCCAAACTTGGTAGGGTCCAGTGTTTGGAGGTTCCCAGTGTCCCTGTTAATGAGTTCCATGATGATGAGCTCCATAGCCTTGCAGACCAAGCTAGTCAGGCTTATAGGGCAATAGTTCCTGTGGTCTGTTGAGGCTCCACCTTTGCGGAGTGGAATAACCATTGCTGTGTGCCATGCTATGGGTATGTGGCCTGTGGAGAGGCTGAGTTTGAACAGTGTGTTTAGGTGAGGGGTTAGTTCATCTTTGAGCTCATGTAGGATGCAGCCTGGGACACCGTCCGGTCCCATTGATGCTGTGTTATTGGCTTTGGAGAGGCATGTTTTAACCTGAGTGTCTGAAATTTCAGGGGCTCTACATTCTTCTGGTATGGTTATGGGCCCTTTTGGGGGTGAGAGGGGGGTGAAGTTTGCACTGAACCTGTCTGCCAGGATGTTTGGTGATATCTGTTGGTTCAGTGTATTTTGTGCCATTCTGCACTAACTCTGAGCAGATCTGAGCATTGCCACTTAGATTCTTGACATAGCTAAAGAATGCCTTGTGATTATCTTTGGAGTCCTTGGCAATTTTTCTTTCAAAGCTAGCCTTGGATGATTTTATGAGGGATCGTAGTTTCTTACTGATACTGATTAGGGATGTCTTCTCTTCTTGGGATTTTACTCTTTTCTGTACTAGTTTCCTCCTTCTGTTGTATAGCTTGTTTATGTCAGGGGTCTACCAAACTGGTTTTCTTTTCTTGGAGGAGTGAGTCTTGGTTTTGCTTGGGATAGCACAATCCATGCATTCTTGTAGGTGCCCGTAGAATGCATTAGTAAAGAATTTTGCAGCTTGGAAAGTGTTATCCTTTAGCATGGGTGTTTTAAAACTTTCCATCTCGGTCTTAAGTAATGTGAAGTTTGCTTTTGAAAAGTTTTTCACGGTGGTTTCCTTGACTGGGGGTAGGAGCAGAATGTGGATATTCAGTCTGATGGTTTATGGTCAGATCTAACCAGTGAGAGGATGACCTCTGATGTGGAACACTGGTTGCCCATGTTGGTGATGACCAGGTCCAATATGTTGTCATCTCTGGTGGGAGTGTTGACCAGTTGATCCAGGGCATTTGAGTTTATAAACTCTAGGAAATGTTGGGCAAGGGAGTTAGTACTTGAGTAGTTCTCCCAGTTAATGTTTGGGTAATTGAAATTACCCAATATTAAGGTGTTTGGTAGGGCCTTTATGTTTCCCATTGCTGCCAAAAATGTGAAATGGGGGTCCTGGGATATGGTGGGTGATCTGTAGCAAGCTACAATGTGAATTGCAGTTGCCCGTTGTTAGTTGCACATGGATGATCTCTGAAGCATCGTGCTGTGCCACTAACCTGGAGGTGTGGGTATCCTTGATGAATATGGATACGCTTCCGCCTTTTATATTTCAGTCCAGGTTCTGTGGCCAAAATGTATGGTATGAGTTGTAGCCTGTCAGTGCTGGGGTACTCTCTGGAGACTTAAACCAGGTTTCTGTTACTGCACATATATCGATTTTCTCCATACTGAGGAGTGCCTTGAGTGCATGCATTTTGAGGTTTAGACTTCTGGCATTGATTAGCATTACCCTCAGTTTTTTGTTACTTGTGCTATTTACGGCAGTGGGTTTGTCTTTTGAGCCTTGCCTAAAAAAGGCACTATGGGGGTGGCAAGAACCTTGGCCAGTATTTGAAAGCCTAAGGGTGACAGATGCAATCCATCTCTAGCGAAGAGCGTGGTTTGTCGAGCATGTCATCCCAGGCGAACAGACACTGTATCCCCTTTGAATGACACCAGAAACTTAGCCAATTGTGAAAATTGATAATTTTTTTCTTTATACCATGGTATCATTCTTGGTGAGGGCAGGATGCTACTCAGGGTCATATCAGCCTGGGCTACATGATCAGAGAGCTCTTCCATGTCTCTTTTCATGTACTCCAGGGAGGTATGGCTCAGGTCATTCACACCAACATGGACAATGGCAGTGTCGTATTTGTACTTGTTCTGCAGTGACCTGAGTGCTTGTGTTATGTTGTGGATCCTGGAACCCGACAGGCAGCTAACAGTAACCTTCTCCTTGTTCAGCCTAGTGAGTGGGATGTCAGACTATAGATTCACGTATTACTAGTGTGTTGGGTATGTTATTTTGCCTTAAAGGCTGTGATTGCATGGCACACTGGTTTTGTGAAGTATGTGTTTCATGGTTTGTGTTGGGGGTGGAGGTTGCTTAGATGTCTGCTTTGGAGGTCTCTGTTGCTTTTGCAGATTTTTATTTAGAGCCTCCGAGTATGTTTTCATGTATTTATGTGTGTTTTTTGCCGCTGCTGGTTTAATGGGTCTATGTGAGAGTGGTGGAGTGATGCAAGTATTTCCCTTCTCCTTTTGACTGTCTGATCGAGTCTTGGTTTGAGAGAGCTTAGCCTCCAGTTTGGCTGTGTAATTGCATCTCTTGCATGTATTTGGTGGTAGGAGGAGAGGGTTGTCTGTGTACATGAGGCAGTTGTAACATTGCCTCAAAATGCACAAGTTCACCAGTTGGACTGGAGAGTACACCTGAAACTGTCCTTTGGCCATGCCTGGATAGATACAGTGAAATGCTTTACTGATTGTCTGTTAAGGTCGAATAGAGAGCCTTGTCCTTCTGTACAGTATAGGGGTGTCTAGTGCTAATGTTTATAAGTGCTTGCTATGAGTTTTGAGCAAGTGCCGGGTTGAGAAATGAATGGTTTGAATGCTTAAGTTGAAAGTTTGTCTAGTTCCAAGGGAAAAATTGAAGAGGAGACTTTGTGGAGCCAGGAATAGTTATACTCTAGTTAACCAGTGCTGCTCGGTGGGCAAAACCGGGCAAATGCATTTTTTATAGCAAGGAAATGAAAGAGATAGAAATTAGCCCAAAATGGCCAATAAACTACTAATTTCTGGGCTGATACCACTCCTTCAGGGACAGATAGGCTGCTCAAAGCTCCCCTCTCTCACAGATAAACAGAGAAGCTTTCTTCTATCCAAGTAAGGTATTATGGGCAAACACAGAGACTTGTAACACAGCTCTGAATTCAGCACTAACCTCAAAACTGGACTATGCTAGCTTAGAAAGGTGGGAAACAAGTATATTTTTTCAGAAAATAAAGCAGATACAATCAAGGATATTTATTATTATATATCTCAGATCAGAGTTGTAGTCAATGCCCCTAATGATAAGGTAGGAAGAAACACAAATACAGTAAAAGCAGATGGAATAAAGTGTATTTTTTATATATAAAACAATAGAAAATGAACAAAATGATTTAAACAAGTTACGTAAATTAACCAGAAAAAAGCTCAAAACTGAGCCCTGTTCCAGCAGTCTTCAATCAGACAAGTTCTAACTGCACAGTCCTGCCACTAGGGTGCAGGGGAACCTTCTCCAAAAAATGATGGCCTGGATCAGTGCTCAAGTTATACAAACAAAGCTAGATTCAGCAGGCCTGAATCTGGTCTATGCTACATCAACAAGGCACACCAATTTCAGAAAGAAACAGTTCAAATAAGCACCATCCAGTGAAGATTCCCATAAAAGCATTATTGAATAGATTTTTAACTTTGATAGCATGTGTGATGTTCCCACTCTAGGCCTGTAATCAAGGAGCTTGAATCCATACCACTGACAATGGATAGGAATGCTCACTTGGAATACAAAAGGATCCACTCAGTATATCCAGATACAGGCCTGTCTGCTTCAAGCACAATTTCCCTTAACAGAACTCAGGCAACACACTAAGTCTGGGTGCTGGTTCCTTTCTGTATTTATCCAGACCGCCCCAATAAGACTCCCCACTGACATACCTTAGAGTTGAGTCCTTAGCTGGGGTTCCAGTCTAAGTCCTTCCACACCCTCTCTTTGAAACCAGTGCGTTGTGTCCCTGCTCCAAGCAGCTGACACTCACACACGCGCACACACACACACACACACACACACACACACACACACACACACACACACACACACACACACACACACAGACCTGGAAAGGACTTGCACAGATCCACCTGCTGTGCCCCCTTCTTCCCAGACTACAAGGTAGTTATCACTGCTACTAGATCCCATGCAAGCTACTTTTAAGGCTCTTACAATGGCACCCAGTTACTCTGAGTGAAATTAATATTAACACAAATGGTAGTGGTGACCAAACAGCAAGGCTTTCAGGAGTGGCCACAGTTATCACCAAATAAATATATGCAGATACTCTCAAAGCTTAAATATTTTCTAAAAAGGACCAGCCACAATGAATCTTTTAAATATATTTAATAATAAATAATAATGGAAGAAGAAAATATTAAATATCTATTTACAGTCAACACCAGAGTTTTAGTTACAGTAGATATTAAAAATAACATCAATAGAAAGTTTCATACAGTTATAGAAAAACAGCATTTAGCTAGTCTCAGTATCTTTTCCTAAGTGATCTAGAGAAATACTGTTCCTACTTATTGACTAGCGCAGGGCAAGTTAGTTGAGTGGTTCTTGTTGCCAGATCCAAAACAGAACACAAAATGCTGAGTGCAAACTTCTACTAATATCTAAATTTTATTTTTGGTTTACAGAATGACATCACACACATCTGGTCAACTGACTCTGTTCCACACACTATCCCAATCACTAGAAGCTAGACAGAATTGTAGCACCTATGTGTTATGATACACACAGAGCTTTGCTCAGATGTGGTGCAGCTACTGGAAGTTATAAAATTATAAAACAATTCCACTCTTCCTACAGGAGCTACAATCTATTCTCTAGTACAGACAATGCATCTTTGGCTCCCTTCAAAACTATGCAATATCATATTTATATCTTAACCCATAAAATAATTTAATTTCATGAATATGTTTTCAAAGTCAGGTGGATTAACCACTTTCCTTCCAGTATATGCTGTTACAATGTATGCATTTAATTCAGTTATAATAATACATATACATTTCTTTTCCTTCCAGCAGGGCACACTATTGATACATTTTATGACAAGCAAACCTCACAGATACATTTTCAGCTCAAGCATCTGTACAAATTAATTTGATATACAAATGACATATAAGTATGTACAAAATTCCAGCTAGCTCTGCTGGCACAAATTATACATTCACTACCCTACTTCTCCTGGCATGGCTGGTAATACCTCCTATCATCTCAGTATCTCAGCATGCCCCACATTAATTGATAGTTTTTAAATGTGCTACTTCTCATCTCTTGGACAGCTTACCAGCAAATTGCCTCAAGGCTTTGTACTGGGTATCATTCTCTTCTGAATCTTTTTTTCTTATCTGAAGGCAGATGTACAGGATCTGGGGCAAACTGAGTATGTAGGTAACTGCAAACTGGGTACCATGGCTGAGTTCTTTATAGCTTCTTATAGCATAAAAAGGGGACTGGATAAAGCTCTCACTTAATGCTTTGACCATAGCCTTTGATTTAACACAAACATTTAGGGTTGATGGATTTGGAAACAGTCAATCTCATTGATTAATACTTAACTTGAACTCTGCTTAAGGTCAATACTGACAAAACTTGAGGTACATTCATTAATAGTGAACTTCCCTTTAAACATCAAGTAACATTTATAGTAAAGAGATCTTTTTAGACTGCCTGGTTAATCATCAAAGGTATGTCCCCAATATCCAGTGAAATCACAGTCCACTTGTATTTCTCCATTACTAAGCCAGTCATTGATTATAATGCATGTTTACTTTGTATCTGTCAAATATGCAACCCAGCTTGAAAGACTTGAGGGTTTTCTTGCAAAGGAAATCAAAGGGATTGTCTACCTTTCTTGTCCAGATAGACTGTAAAACCTCTCAATATTTTCCTTCTTGTTCCAACTCCTTAAAAGAGATTTCTCTCTTGCATTCAGTGATATGAAAGTCCCTGTATTAGTAGACTTTTTCATCCCCAAAAACACTGGCAATCAATCAGACCACTCAATCTAAACATTTCAGCCTTCACCATAACTTAAACAAGACTTTTTAGAATGACAATATGATGGGTCAAAATATTTCATGACAATATAACAAATTATTCTTCATATTAAATGGAATAACACTTTGGCTCCTTTCAAACTAAGTGTTGATGAATGATTTGACATAAATTTACTCCTGGGATTAGAGGGAGAAAAATGTATTCACTAAAATGCTCTATGTGGTCCTTCAGACACTTTGCCTGCACCTAACTTAGATACATAGATACATTCATTTTTGAATTAAATTACATAATGGAGGGTTGATGGACAGCTGTAGCCTATTCCAGCAGTTTGTGGACACAAGGTGCACTCACGTATACACTCACACAATCACTGGTTCACAGCTAGCACTCATACATGTAGGCAAATCACAGACTCTTCAATTAAACTACAGCTTGTATTTGTGATGTGGCAGGACACTGGAGCATCTGACACAGTTTATATATGCACATATGTGTGTGTGTGTGTGTGTGTGTGTGTGTGTGTGTGTGTGTGTGTGTGTGTGCACGCGCACATGTGCGCATATATGTATAAAAGTTTATATGAATTTATTTGTGTTATCATGCACACACGTGAGTGTACACACACACACACACACACACACACACACACACACACACACACACACACACATACACATGTAATTAATGCAGTTTACTTTATTCTACATAAATAAAACAAAACTGAGACTTGTGGCATAGCTAAACACATATAAATACCTTCAAGTCAGTCTTATTTTGCAGGTGACAATCTCTATTGATAGACCTGTTAAGATTCATTTGCTAAGAATAATTTTCAGCTTTTTATTCAAGAGCTTCCTTCACTGTGGTTGACGTTCTCTCCCCATATCAGATAGATATAGACATGGATTTGGTGGTCTAGAGGGTAAAAAAGTGAAATATCTCATGTGACTCGGTATGGGAGCATGGTCTATTGACTCTCAGTATTGTTACTCATCATACATAAACTTACTCTTCAAACACACACTAAAAATGTTTAATTTTCTGCATCCAAGACTCCCAAGTATTTCTATAGTGATAGATAGATAGATAGATAGATAGATAGATAGATAGATAGATAGATAGATAGATACATAGATAGATAGATAGATGGGTAGACAGACAAATGCTTAGATCTAATAATTAGTATATTCAGTGCTCAGTATTCATTATAATATCCTTGAAAACAATTGAAATACTTTACATATTTTTTCATGCAAAAAAGGGACTATCACATATCCAACATGATATCAAAAGAATGTATAGAACATAAACCATACTGAAGTCCATTGATTCTGTTAGAACTAGCCTTGATGGGGGTCATCACATTGCTGCAATTTTACTAGACTTTTCCAAGGCATGAAAGATGTTATAAGATCTAATGACATGCTATGTAAATTTAATGAGATAAGATATTACAGAAAAAAATACTCTCTGGTTCTCCAGCTATTTGCCATGAAGCACACAGGTTGATTCTTGATAATGTTTTATTATCTGAGCTTTTGCTTTCATATTTTGGAGTTCCACAATATTCAGTACTTCGTTCACTGCTTTTGTCTTTCTACACTAATGAGATGTACCTCAATATCTGCCTACTGGATGATTTTCAGGTACTAGTTTCTGACTGGCTAACATCTACCTTCATACTAGCATGTTTTAATAATCACCAAAGTTCTAAGATTTACATTTATTTTTTTTATTTTTATTTATTTATTTTATTTTACATTTGTTGACTGGGAAAGTCCGACTAGGTTCCACAGATCCTGTTTTCAGCGGAGGCCCGGGGAGAAATGCTCCAGAAGCCTGTTTTTAAAATGTGGGAGGAAACCGGTGTACCCGGAGGAAACCCACGCGAACGCAGGGAGAACATGCATACATGTGTGAACTTTACTCCATGTTCCAAAAAACAGCAATAACATGGGAAATAAAGAGTCTTGTTTTTCACAACAAATTTGAATAAACTCTTACCCCAGGATTCACGAAGCTCCATGCAAGAATAAGACTATTCTTGCAGGGAGTGGTTCGTGTCCATTTAGAATAGCAGTGCGCCTTGCATATGCATGAATGTGTGCTGCTATTTAATCTAAACGGGTGCTAACCGGGTGTGAGTGCAGGGGGTGTGTGTCAGCAGTGCCTGCACATGTAACACATCCCCTTCACTCAGAAAGTGCTGTACGGCACTTTGTGACACAGATGAGTGTCAAGTTATATAATATTAGAGCCTGGATCTAATATTATATATTAAACGAGTGTCTGCAGACACTGAAATGTAAGTAGCTAACATTTCAGTGTCCACAGATGCTGAAAAAAAAAAAAAAACACACAAATACTTAGAAGGCAGCAGCCTTCAAGTGCACACCCCCAAATGTATGCACTCTTGCCCTAAATGCATGGAAGCAATGGGGCAAGAGGAAATCAATAACAATTTTAAAAAATATTTTTTTCATCAAATAAATCTGAAATTTAAGCGGTGCGCAGCTTGTTTGCATGGTGAGCCGCTATGTTTAGCCTGGCTGAAATCCTGAAAATGAGCTTGTTTGCATGGTGCATCGCTATGCTTAGCCTGGCTGAAATCCTGAAAATGATAGATAAGTGCTACTGTGATAGAAACCATCATCAAGCTACTGTAGCATAGTGGTAAAGCCATGGTATGGCATGCATAGTTTGAATCCCCCCTCTGCCAAATTATGTAATAAACTTTTAAGGAATTTGAATAGATGTCAATCATATGACTCACGTATAGCACAATAGGGGTGGGAATATATAAAATATAAATGTAAAAATAATTTATAAATTTAATGAAAAAATATATTTAAGCAATGCTTTGCTAATGTAAATATTGCTTAAATGCTATCAGCTCTGCTTACCTGGTGTAAGCATTGCTATGTGGATTTGTGTGGAGCTAAGCATAGTTCAGCATTTTAAAACTGGCCAATCAAGAAAAAGTGTGGGAAAACTGCCCTATTTAACCCACACAGGTGGGAATACAGTCATAACCATTTGGGATTGTTCACAGCAGGACCAAAATGTCTGGCATCGGTGAAGGTGTTCACTTCCGAGTGCAACATCGATGCATCCAGGAGTCCAGGGTCATGGTTGGGCTCCTAGTAAAAAACATGATGGCAAGCTGCTGCAGGGCTATTACCAGGGCTCGCAGTACAAAGCGAAGGCCTGGGACCAGCTTGCACGTGATCTCACCAGTGTCACTGACATACCCCGGACTGGTGAGCAGGTATGTCACCATCATAATGACCTGAAATGGAGGAGGGGTGAATTCTTGGACCAGTGGATCCAAGAAGCCCGAGTGTAGGATGGCCCGCCTGTCTGTAAGTATGCAGTCTTATGTATCTCTAAGTATGGAAAAAGTTAAACTTGTGACTCTGCAGGTGTGATTAATGTGTAATGTCTCCCCATACAGCTGCTGTGGAGAGGTCCCAGAATGTTGAGGCTCATGCCCAGCGCCTGGCCCGGCTGTGCTGGCAGTATGGTGAGTACAGAATACTTCAAACTATTAGCAGTAAGAAATCAAAATTATAGTAATGGTTGTACTTCCTGTATATATAATTGTGCTATAAATGTCAGGAATAAATGCCTGGGTCAGGCTGCCAGTGTTACAATGGAGTATTCTCAGCTGCTGTGTAATACAGATGTTAGTAGCAAACAAGGTACAATATGCATGAGAGGAATATTAGAATATGTATGAGTGTGTCTGAGTGAACCTGCCAAGAAAGTGCCATGTCAGGGTTACTGTAACAGTTAGAAGTTAAAAGCATTCCCCTGTGCAGATCATGCAGGAATAGTAATTGTGGATTTCTGAGTTGTACACAGATGTGTATGTCAAAACTAATAAAGGTGATCCCAAATATCTCCCAAACACTGGTGTATGTCATCCCACTTGTACCAGAAAAATAGAAATGTGTATGTCCTCCAGAATGCATTAACTGAGGTGAACCAAGTTAGCAATGCTTGCCTGCAAACTATAGAATGGGCATGTCAAATAATTGAAAAAAAAGCAACAGTACATATTACCATCAGAATGTGTTTTACTTAACTGTCTGCCAGCAGTGTCCTGTGTTAACCTTTCAATTTCAGGTGTATGTAGCTGTGAAAATATTGAAAAATGTATACGGCTAACTAATAAAGGTGATCCCAAACACTAGTGTGTGTCATCTCACATGTACCAGAAAAATAGAAATGTGTATGCCCTGCAGAATGCATTAACTGAGGTGAACTGAGATAGCACTGCTTGCCTGCAAACTATAAAATGGACATGTCAAATAACTGAAAAAAGCAACAGTACATATTACCATCAGAATGTGTTTTACTTGTTTGTCTGCCAGCAGTGTCCTGTGTTAACCTTTTAATTTCAGCTGTATATAGCTGTGAATATACTGCAAAATGTATAAGGCTAACAGGTGCAGACTTAAAACCTACACTGTGTACTCAGGAATCTAAATAGTGGTATGTAGTTGTAAAACAGTCAAATGTGCAATCCAGCTAATGTGCACATTTCACAAACAATGGCACCAATGTCTGTTGTGTATGCATAATGTGTACTGAAAATGGGAAACAAATAATGCAACGTGTCATAATAACAGTACTGTGCACAAAACTATGTACTAGACAGAAATGTCACAAGGAACACACAACACCTCCCCAGTAGCTCAGTCTGATAAGGACTAGACCTGTAGTTCAATTTTGCACACACACCGTGGTTTGAATCCAGTGACCACCACTAACATCTCACAGTCTCATTCTACAGTTGTAAACTGCAATCTGAATAAAGAAAGTAATGCACTGCAGCACATAACATTTTACATACAGGGTACACAGGTAAAGAAATCTGAATAGAAATACTAATATGATGTGTATAACTATGAAATGTGTATAACTGCTGTGTCGATCAGCCCCAGTTCTATGCATAGATACAAGCTAGACATTCACACTCTGCAGTCTGGCCCAGGCAAGCCCCTCAAGTGTCACACTGTCATGCATAGTTTCCCCAGTCACCATGAAACCTGCACACAGAGAATGTCACAGTAGATGTATGTGAAAGGCACAACACACACTCTGGGGCCTGCAGCTAATATGTGAATATGTGTAGAAACAGTAATGTAATGTGCACACAGTTCATCTGCACAGGGCCCACAGGTAAAGAAATTGGTAGAGAAACAGGTCTGATGTGTATAACTAAAATAAGGGTACAATTGCTGTGTTGATATCTACAGCTGTTGGTGTGCTGTAGCAGCCCCATGGCCCAGGTAGAGTGTAAGTGTGGTCAGAATGTAGAGTAGTGAATAGTAGTGTACTGACAAATATAATTGATAGCAGTTGTCAATTTAATCTCTTCCCTTCCCCCACCACTCAACTGATCCAATCATCACACTGAAACCAACATGGGTATGTTCCTAAACAAACTTCTACTGTTGGGCCAATTGTTCCATTTGGTTTATTATTGTTTAATTTGTGTGCATACTAATATTCCCTGTTGAATAATCATTTTATTGCCTGCTTGACATACCACTAACTGGCATGCTGTTACAACCCTGAATGCCATTATATATATGCATGGGTTCTGTCTGCTATGCCACTGTTATAATTGCACTGTTTTGGGTAAATTAGAATATCTATGCCTGCTATTTTGACTAATGTAATATGTTGTGCTTGACTAAACAATATTCATTGTTAATTTCCACACCATATCACATATGGGAAAACAGATCCACCTCTCCCACCCCACCTGGCCGAGGCACCAGGTCCCAGCATGTCTGGGACCCAACCCAGACCTCCCCATCTGCTGGTCTTGCACCACCCTCAGGTGGAACTGCTGCAGGGCATGTGGCTCACCCCCCTCAAGTGGGCACGGTGAGGATGTTGTCACCCAGGACAAGGTCTGTTGCATGGTGCGCAGTGTCTGCTAGATGCAGCTGGATGGTTGCCTGCACCAGGTGGAGGGCAGGCTGGTGCAGCTAGAGGGGCAATCGGCCCCTTTAGCCCAGCCCCCAGCACAGCCATCCTCTGGGCTGTGAAGGAGTAGTGGTGACTGCCATTGGGTGGGGACATCAGTGTCATTACTACCATCTGGGTGGGCCATGAGCCTTGGATTCCCAACCACCCTCCCCATCAAGATGTTTACCCTCACATGTGTCATACACCACCCCTGTCTGCTGTCTTGTCTGTCTTGTCTGTCTGCAAATGCAATCTATCCTACCAAACCTCCCTCACCACACTTACCAATAATCCTTCCTTAACATCCCACTCTCACCTTAAAAAGGGGCATCTGTCACACAAAAAATCATGTCCCATACATAGCTCTGCATTTTGCCTAGAGACATGTACCCATCACCCAATCTAACCCTGCCAATCATCCATATTGTATGATGCCCACACACCTCCCTGTAGGATGTCAGGTTCCAAATTCTACATTTCCCACATTGAAAGCAGCTGTTGCTGCCAAAGAAATGCAGAGCTATAGTCCTTTCCTACATCCATCCTGCACATCCCTACTTGTTTCACCTCTTGTTTGTCCCCTTGCTTGTCCCAATTTCACCACTTTCCTATCTCCATTTCTTCTTTTCTTTATTTGAAATTAGCGTGGGTTTAAGTGGCTGTAATCGGCTGTAAGTGGACATAAGCTAAACTAAGCTCATATAAGCATCGCTTAGCTCCACGCAAACCCACACAAACCACCTTACAACTGCTTTAAAGTGCCTTAATCACTCTGTCTCCAACAGCCCCTGTTCTACCCAGCAAGAAAAGAATCAGCCCTTGCAAGTCTCAAACACAGGATCCTGCATGCTGTAGCCAAATTGATTTACCACTAAGCGATTTCAGATGTAAACAAATCTGATGTTTTCACAAACATATCATCCAGCACAGTCACTCAACAGTAGAGGAAATGTATTTATATATGTAGATGCATGTATGTATATATAAATATATATATATATATATATATATATATATATATATATATATATATATATATATATATATATATATATATATATGTACACACACACACACACACACACACACACACACACACACACACACACACACACATATATATATATATATATATATATATATATATATATAGCTATAGATATATATATAAAACACATAAAATATATATATGACCAAAGGCACTGTTAATGGGGGTGAAGGGGCCCAAAACAAGTGTTTGTTTGTCTTTTTTTTGGCTTTCCCAGTTAGTGGTCACCACAGCGGAACTCCTGTCTGCTAATGATTGGCAGTCATTTTTTTTTTTATGGTGCTGAGTTGCCAGCCCCACACCCAACCACACATGTCTTTCGGAGGCCACTCGACTATGGGGAGGACATGCAGACTCCACACAGAAGGCACTCCAGCTGAGAATTGAACAGGAGAACCTCTTGCTGTGAGGCAACAATGCTACCGCTGTACCACCGCGGCTAAGTACCTCTTGTAATTATTGATATTATCTCTTCCTCCACTGCTGAATAGATCTGTCTTGCAACACAATAACCAACACTTGCAAGTCTCATACCAAGGACCCTACACAACATGGCCACAACAAGTTAAGAGTAATCCATCTCAGCTGTATGATGTCAGGATGATATCAATAACATATCATGCAGAACAGTCTGTGTACCGTAGGGAATGCACAATGTGGAAGCAGTAAGCATTCCAATGATACATACACACACACACACACACATAGATAGATAGATAGATAGATAGATAGATAGATAGATAGATAGATAGATATAGATATATATACACATACATACACATATACATATATTACTATGTATAGATATGTAAAAGAAGATATATATTTAGAGGGTGCACAGCACATTGAACAGCCAGTATTCCTACAGTTGCCACCTTTTAAAATGGCCAGTATTTGATTCTTTCATACAAAAGACAATTATTGCGTGGAACATTTAAACACAGACAAGTCAAAGGATATGACACCACACACAAGTTTGCATACATAGAAATATTTATTTGTGTACTATATCAGTTGTATATGCCATTTCATATAGCAGATATGTGTTTGACATACATAATAACTGACTAATGCAACTCTCAAACAAAACATTTGCTATGGTAATCTGAAAGCATAACATATGTTGCTGTCCAGGCAAAGCCTTCAAGTAGTACAACAGTAAAAAAAACACTTGCCTTGAAGATAATAACCAGTCAACACTTATTAATAGGTTCATAGGTTCATAGGTTGATACTAGGCTATCTGCCCTTGGGCATTTACAAGCCTAGCCAGAGTGTGTTTGGCTTTAGCCACCCTTCTTAGATTAGTTGACTGTGCCTCTGTATAGTAGGTCACAGAAGATAGCCCATTTAAGGTTAGTTTACCTTGCCTCTGTCGAGCAGTGACACAGAAGAGATCCCAGGGGTAAATTTACGATCTCCCATCTAAACGTCAAGATTCTTCTTGAAGAGGGTCATTGAGGGGCTCTGTCTGACATGGATTGGGATTTTGTTCCAGAGTGAGGGGAGCCTCTGGGATATGAATCTGTCCCTCCAGCATGTTCTATTTATTTCTGTGCTGAGGTTATATCACTGGAGTGTGTAGTTCTGATGGATTTGGATTTCTTGAGGTGGAGCATGTCCATTAATTCTGGGTTGGATATGGCTTTATATGTCAGGCACAGATCGCCTATGAGTAGGCGGTAAGCAACTGAGTAGAGCTGGAGTTTCTTTAGCCTAACTGCGTAGGGCATCTGTTTGAGTCCCTTGATCCTCTTGGTGAGGTACTTTTGGGGTCTTTCTAGTTGTAGCAGGTGTTGGGTAAGATACATCCCAAATGGGGCGTTGTATTCAATTATGGGCCTGATGGGTGATGAGTAAAGGGGCACAATGACCTCTCTTGATCTAGATGTGAACCCCTTCGTGATAAGGTGGGCTATATAGAATGTCTTTCTAACCACTTTGGCAATGTGATTGTCAAAGGAGAGATTGCAATCTACTTGGGTCCCCAAATCCCTAATTACTTCTTCCGTACTTAATGGATTACCACATATGTGGTCATTTGTGGGCACTTTGTTTTTCCCAAAGGGGATGACTATGCACTTTTTGGCATTTAGCTTTAGGCCATGGCTCTGGCACCAGTTATCCGTCTCTGTGAGACCTTTTTGGAGGATGCTTGTGTCAGCCGGCGAGTCGATTATGGCCCCCAGTTTGCAGTCGTCTGCAAACTTTGTCAGCCATAGTCCTCCTGTGTTAGCCTGTACCTCAGAGAAATATATACCGAACAAGAGATGTCCCAGAACTGAGCCTTGTGGTACGCCACTTGTAACTGGTTTAGAGTCTGACATGACACCTGCAATTCTGACCATGTGGGTTCTATCCCTAAGCCAGTTTGCAACCCATCTTGTGACATAGGGGTTGATATTTAAGCTGGTGAGCTTATTTATGATGCCCGAGTGGGGTATTGTGTTGAAGGCTTTTGCAAGGTCAAGGTAGGCTGTGTGGACTACCTTCCCTTCGTCTATGGCCTTGGTGACTGTTTCAAAGAAATTGACCAGGTTCAAGAGGCAAGATCTTCCCTTAACATAGCCCAATTGGGTAGGATCCAGTGTTTAGAGGTTCCCAATGTCTTTGTTTATGAGTTCCATGATGATACGCTCCATAGCTTTGCAGACCAGGCTAGTTAGGCTTATAGGGCAATAGTTTCCGGGGTCCATTGTGGCACCACCTTTATGGAGTGGGACCACTGTTGCTGTATGCCATTCTTTGGGTACATATCCTGTTGTAAGGCTGAGACTGAACAGTGATTTTAAGTGAGGGTTCAGTTCATCTTGGAGCTCATGTAAAACGAAGCACGGGACACCGTCCGGTCCCATTGATGCTGTGTTTTTTGCTTTGGAGAGGGCAGCTCTCACCTGTGCATCGGTGATGTCAGGGAGGCTACACTCTGTTGGGATAGTCATTTGCTCATTTGGGGGGGAGGGGGAGAGAAGTTTGCACTGAACCTGTCTGCCAGGATGTTGGCAATGTCTGTGGGTTCAGTGTATTTTTTGTCATTTTGAACTAACTCAGAGCATATCTGGGAGTTTCCACCCAGGTTTCTGACATAACTAAAGAAAGCCTTGTGATTATCTTTAGCATCTTGTGCAATTTTTCTTTCGAAGCTAGCCTTAGATGATTTTATGAGGGATCATAGTTTCTTGCTAGTACTGATCAGAGTTGCCTTCCCTTTCAGGGTTTTGCTCTATCATGTAGTAGCTTCCTCCTTCTGTTGTACAGCTTATTTATGGCTGTGTTCCACCAGACAGGTCTCCTGCCTTTGTAGGAGTGTGTCTTGGTTTTATTTGGGATAGCACAATCCATGCATTCCTGTAGGTATCCATAGAATGCGTTTGTAAAGGATTCTGCGGTTTGGGCCGTAATTTCCACTGGCCCCGGGGCTTTGAAGGATTCCACCTCAGTTTTGAGAAGTGGGACGTTTGCTTTTGAAAAGTTTTTGACCGTGGTTTCCTTTGCTGGGGATGGGGACGGGATATGGATGTCCATAGTGATTAATTTATTGTCAGATCTTACCAATGAGGGGTATACCTCTGGTATGGAACATAGAGTCCCCATGTTGGTGATGATCAGGTCCAATATGTTTTCCCCTCTTGTGGGAGTGGTGACCAGTTGTTCCATAGCATTTGAGTTTATAAATTCTAGGAACCATTGGGCTAGGGTGTTGGGGCTTGAGTAGTGCTCCCAGTCTATGTTTGGGTAGTTAAAGTCACCCAATATAATGGTGTTTGGAGAGACCTTCATATTCTCCAGTGTCTTCAGGAAAGCTGAGTGGGGTTCCTGAGTTTGGGAGGGTGGTCTGTAGCAGGCTACAAACTGGAAGGTAGTTTTGCCCACTGTTAGTTGCACATGGATGGTCTCAGATGCTTTGTGCAGTGCCACTAGCCTGAGGTATGGGTATCTTTGATGAATATGGATACTCCCCCTCCTCTTGTGGTTCAGTCCGAGTTTTGGGGCTGAAAAGCATGGTATGAGGTATAGCCTGGTAGTGCTGGGGTGCTCTCGGAAGCCTTGAACCAGGTTTCTGTTACTGCACAGATATCAATATTCTCCATACTGAGGAGAGCCTTGAGTGCATGCATCTGGAGGTTTAGACTTCTGGCATTGAGCAGCATTACCCTTAGTTTCTTTTTCCTTGTGTTGTCTAAGGAGGTGGGTTTGTTTTTTGAGCCTTGCCTAAAAAAGGCACTATGGGGGTGGCAAGAGCCTTGGCCAGTATTCGAAAACCCAGGGGTGACAGGTGCAAGCCATCCCCAGTGAAGCAACATGGCTTGTCAAGCATGTCATCCCAGGCTGACTGACACTGGATCCCCTTTGAGTGACACCAATACTTTAGCCAACTGTTGAAATTGATCATTTTGTCTTTATACTGTGGTATCATTCTTGGTGAAGGTAAGATGCTACTCAAGGTCAGGGTCATACCAGCCTGGACCACATGATCAGAGAGCTCCTCTATGTCTCTTTTCATGTAATCCAGGGAGGTACGTCTCAGGTCATTCACACCAGCATGGACAATGACGGAGTCATATTTGTACTTGCTTTGGAGTGACCTGAGTGCTTGTGTTATGTGGCGGATCCTGGCACCCGACAGGCAGCTTACAGTGACCTTCTCCTTGTTCAGCCTGGTGAGAGGGACGTCAGTGTGTCTGATAATAGAGTCACCTATTACAAGTGTATTAGGTGTGTTGTTTAGCCTTAAGGGCTGTGACTGTATGGCACACTGACTTTGTGAACTATGTGATACGTGGGTATTGTTGTGGGGTAGCAGTTGCTTAGATGTCTGCTTTGGAGGTCTCTGTTGCTTGGGCAGATTTTTATTTAGAGCCTCCGAGTATGTTTTTGTCTGTTTATGTGTTTGGTTTGCTGTTGCGATAGGTCTATGTGAGACTGGATTTGTGGTCTGTGTGATTACCTTCTCCTCCAGACTGACCGTGCCAGTACTATGTTGAGAGAGCTCAGCCTCCAGTTTGGCTATATAGTTGCATCTCTCACATATATTTGACCTTGTTGGGAAGAGGAGAGGGTGGTCTGTGTACATAAGACAGTTATAACATTGCCTCAAGATTCCCTTATTCACCAGTTGGACTGGAGAGTAAACCTGAAACTGACTTTTGGACATGCCAGAATAGTATAAGGAATTACTTTTTGACTTGATCAAAAAGGACCAATAGGGAGCCAAGTACTTAAATGGGATATAAGAGGGTGTAGTGCTTTAGTTTATTAGTGCTTACTTATAAGACACTTATCCTAGCTACTGTTGGGTTTTAGAAGGAAAATAGAGTGCTTTCTTTGAGATTTGGAACAGTTCTAAGGGAAAAAGTGAAGAGCAGACTTTGTGGAGCCGGGAATAGTTTAAACCTGATTAAGCGGCGCTGCCCGATGCTGCGCTATGAGCAAAAACACGCAAAAGAGGGTTTTAAGAGAGGGGGATCAAAGAGTTTGGAATTGACCCAAAATGGCCAATAAAACTACAGTTTCTAGGCAGTAACCACTCCCACAGGGGCAGGCAGGCTGTTCAGTGTTTACCACTGCCACTGATCAACACAGAGACTTCCCTTTAGCCCAAGCAAGCAATGGCCTCCAAGAAACTTACAAACAGTTCAGAACAGCAAATCTGTAACTGAACTTTTTTTTAAATTTCAGAAAGTGGGAAAAAAGCAAGATTTTTTGTTTTTTTTGTTTTGTTTAAAGATAGCAGAGATACACAAGTAGCAACAAGTTAGAACAGTGCAATAAATGACCCCACACTTGAGTGTTAGGCCAGAGACAGGTAAAATGCAAGTTTTAAGAAAAAAACGATTTTAAAATAAGTGCAACACAGGAAATGCAGTAAACAGGCTCTAGATGTGTTCTAAATACAGTTCCTAATACAGATATCAAGTTTAGCAAGCTGGAAAATGCCAAAAAGTAGGCGGCAATGCAGAAATCTTAACAAATAATATGAAGAAAAATACTTAAAATCTCAAAAGTGGCTCCTTTCTTCTCTCAGTGTTTTCTCCTCTTGGTGGGTGCTTCACCAACAGCCAACAAGTCTGAAGAGATGCCAAAACCACGAGGCAATCGGGTTTTAAGAGAGGGGGATCAAGGAGTTTGGAATTGACCCAAAATGGCCAATAAACTACAGTTTCTAGGCAGTAACCACTCCCACAGGGGCAGGCAGGCTGTTCAGTGTTTACCACTGCCACTGATGAACACAGAGACTTCCCTTTAGCCCAAGCAAGCAATGGCCTCCAAGAAACTTATAAACAGTTCAGAACAGCAAATCTGTAACTGAACTATTTTTTAAATTTCAGAAAGTGGGAAAAAAGCAAGATTTTTTTTGTTGTTTTGTTTAAAGATAGCAGAGATACACAAGTAGCAACAAGTTAGAACAGTTTTTACAGATGTTAATTACAGATGTAGTCCAGCAGCTCCAATTACACTCTGTACTCAACCCCTAGGGGGAAAAGAATTAAGTTGTCACAATGAAAATATATCTTTTACATAACATTGCTTAACTTAAAACATCACTATCACACTGACAAACAGAATTGTCTGTAAGACAGTAAGCACTAGCCCACCACTGCTCCATGTTGAAATGTATGAAAATGTACAGCCATATACCTTCATGCGTCTTACTACTGATATCCCTCACATGTTGTAATAGCCTAGGTTAAAAAGGGTACATACCCCTCCCTCATAGAATGACTTAAAAGGGCATATACCAGTGTTACCTACACTGACCTCTGGACTGTACAAGGTCACACATGATTTGTCCAGCTGTAGCCCTCATATATGGACCCTACCCCACAATTTGTGTGGAGTCCACAACATCACTGGAATGATAGCAGGAATGCCAGCACTAAATAATGATAGGCCATTACCTAACAACCTCTTACTGCATGACATATGGACAAACCCTTGTATACAGGTGAAGGACAGAGGGTGGAACATATGGCCATATTTGCAATATTGCTGTTATACACTGTGAAAGTTGCTGGTTTTACATGATTGGTTGCAGCATATCCTTACTCAGGAATATGAATTCAGAAACACAAATGGATTTAGCCATGTACTGATAGCACTCACCAGAGAGAATGCCACTGATATATCAGAGACAAGACCTGTGTGGTGAGCAGACAAAACATAACAGCCAATCCTTTGGCCATCATGTGGATAGTCCCACAGTTGAGAACTATGCAGACAGACTGCATTCCATGCAAAACTAGCATGTACACACAAACCCTGTAAAGCTAGTGGTATTCAATGGATATAGCAACAATACTCACACTGTCCATCATTCTAGAACCTTATACAAATATGTAGTTGGCCTGTGTCTGCAAGTCCTGTTGTAAGAGGTATTGCTGCCTGCTGTCTTTAAGACTGCTGCTCACACACAGGAAGGATGTCTTCCATACAGGAAAGTTAAAGGGACAACACCCACATGATGTAGTAATTTATAGTAGTGGGTTGCCATGACAGTGGCAATTGGAACTACTACACAGCTGGTTGCATACAATTAGCAAGTGGTGAACAATGATTGGTGCAGAGGCCATCACCTGACCATGAGCATCACCTACAAAATCCATGCTGCAACCTATTCAAAGCAGCTCAATCCCTGTAGTGGAGCAAGAGAGAGAGAAAAAATTAAAACTACAAACCAAACCAAAACAAAAGTGTATAAAACAAGAGACACATAAAGTGTACCTAGAAGAGAGGACAATACTACAACAGGTATGTGAAACATATATGCATGTAATGGAATGTAGTACTTGGTCTGTAATAATGGGATAAATGATGCTGAAAGATTTATATGTGCCATCAAGACTTGTTGTAATGATGTCCTGCTGAACAACTGCTATGGACATAGCATCTGGCCCTGTGGGCAGTGGGCCATACCAGTCAACTGTGCAGATCAGCACTGAATGACAAGATGTAAGCCATCATAGTGTGTGTTCTGTACCTCAAGACATGTATATTAGTGTGGCAAATAGCTGGAGGTGGAAGTAATGAAGTTATGATCGACACATGAGTTTCAGACCCCATCACCTGCAGGACAGTCATGTTAACGTGAAATGTATCATGCACAAATGTCATAGGTTTGTAATAGGCTTACCTGCAATCTGCCCCATTATAAATACCTCTTAATGTTAGGCTGTGCCCATACATATATAGAAACACACATACACACAAACACACACATATACATATAACCCACAAATATAACAGGTGCTCGGTAAACTATGTGCACGGACCAACAAACTATGCT
>NC_056732.1:264998942-265056442 GCF_019279795.1 Protopterus annectens | reverse complement strand
CATCACAGTGGTCACCATGGTGGTATATCTGAAGGGTATGTAAGAGTCCTGCAATATAACTAACAACCTGCCATTGCAAGATGTGTGCACAGAGATGAACATAATGGTGAGTCAAATGGCCTACAATAGGAACATGTCTGAAACATCACCCTTATACAGTGCTACAACAGTGTGTATACCACTATTGCAATGACAACTGTTACAGATCTACACAACGGCATATCATAATATCACATTCCACAACCCTTACAACATGTAATGTGGTCCTAACATGAACAATAAATGTGTAATTTGGAATCCTATGTTAGGACAGCAAATATGGGGGATACATACCTTAACAAACACTGGAAGCAGATGTGTGCACACACTCCAAATAACATATGGTGGAAGCAGCTTTTGAGGTACTGAGAGCATTTACTCTTCATGATTATGTACCTTCCATCAAGTACAAGTCCTCAATGTCACACCAAGAAATGGTCTGCTGTCCAAGACGTATGTCCATCACATTTGCCCACTCACCTGCAGCAGAGGCAGCCGTGGCTTGCACATATCTTACAAGCCATGGAATGGATCCCATACCCAACAGGTAGCATGCAGGAGTGGGACATGTAGCCTTACCTCACCATTGCATATACCATGGCAAACAGTGCAGACAGTTATGTATGTGACGAAGAAGTATGGGACAACATTAATGTAGAAAATAAATAAATGGCCATCCAAGACAGATGATGATACATGTTGCAAACTGGTCATGGAGGCTGCCTAGAAACATGCCACAACACTGAGGGAGTTGCAGGAATGTCTGGTAAGTACTGGCTGTGCAGTACCTGTGTCAGCAATCACCTGAACTCTGCATAAATGTAGCCTATGGGTTAGGGTAATCAAATGGGACAGTTGTTCCACAGCAAACATCATCCAGGGATCTCTACAGGTAGGATATACATAACATCAAAAGTCCCCCAAAGGCATGTGTTGCAATGTGTAATGGTATACCAAGACCAAGTTCAAAACCTACAGACAGTATCAATTAAGATACATGTGCTGCACAAGCAACACCTCACTCCACCTCAGGCCCACCATCCTCATCTGTACCTTGCTGGTGCCAGTGTACACCTGTATGTTTGCCTTTCATTAACAGGGACTAGGCCAGTACACATGTTGTTCTGAATTTGGGACACTGCAAAAGGACACTCATTTGTGACCCATAGTTGTCAAGCATCTGCAAAAAGGCTGAGGATGGGGACGGGTGTCATCCTGAAATACAACAGTGAACTGAAGCAGACATCCAAAGCTCGCTAAGAATGGCTGTATCTGCACACAGTCAAGGTCATGAATTGTGGCAGACATAACCCTGACTCCACAGCAATAGTGAAGGTACTGTCTGACCTCCAAGGGCTGTGCACATGAGTTGACCTTGTAATCTTGCAGAGCTGGGGGACATTTGAAGGACAGAGTGACCAAATACTGGCAAGTTCAGATGAGCAATGCTAGTATACCCCTTCCAAGAATAGTGACCTCTGTAGTACACTTAACAGTTGATGCAACAAACCATCATGTTAAGGGTGTGCACACTTATGCACCCACATATTGTATGCATCTCAATCAGCATCTGCACAACTAACACTTCTGTCTGATACTGCATTTGATTGCACAGGTCATATGTCATATATCAGGTTCGTGTAATGTTAACAAATGCAATATTGTGGCCTCATGACATATCAGGGAAGAGGGTGCCATGTCAATAAGGGTGTGTACACTCCTCATAGCCACAGTAAGGTTGAAGGTTGTCAGTGTAATTGTATTTCATTGCTCATAAATGCACTGCTGATGATGAGATCTGCAAATCAGACATCAGGCTTTCACTATTGACATATGTCCACATATCATCCCAGGTATGTGTCGCACAAACACATAGGGGCTGTGAGCAGCAGAGAAAACATAACTGACACACATATACACATTCAGAAATGGCATGTACACCTGTGAGGTATGGTGCACAGTGCATGCCAGGGTGCTGAACAAGTGCACAGCATTACTGTGTACATGGGTGCATTGTGTTTCAGGGGAAGGGGCATCACCTACTAACACAACTTATGCATCACAGAGATGTATAATGTTGATACCAGGGATTGACAATAGCTGCAGTGCATGCTGTTGAGTGCCATATGTCATGCATGTTGACAGATGGGCAATGAGAGGTCTGTGAGTAATATCTTTGTGCAACCTCACCTGTAAGTGTGTGTGTGTGTGTGTGTGTGTGTGTGTGTGTGTGTGTGTGTGTGTGTGTGTGTGTGTGTGTGTGTGCGTGTGTGTGCGCACGTGTGTGTGTGTGTGTACAGTTAAACAATGAGGTACAAGTCTTAAAGTGCATTTCTTGTTTTCCTCTCACAGGTGGTGAGGTGTGTCAGGGTCCCTCCTGCAGCCAAACTGATGTTAGTGTTCATACAGACTCTGACAATGATGATAGGTCTGGTGAGGCACAGGCAGGGTTGTCAGCGGCTGAAGCTGTGCCATTGTTTGACATCCCACTGTTATCCACCCCTTACCTGCACACCATCACATTGCCTATACATACCCCATCACCAGTGGCCATAGATGAGGGACAGTTAGCGGATGGTAGCATGAGACAGGACAGTGTGGTGACTATGCCAAGTGTGTCTGGACACAGCAGCCATAGCTGGATGCCTGGTGATGTATAGGGGTGCTCGTAGGAGGGCTGCTGGTCATCATGCCCCTGGCAGACGTGCCACAGCTGGTGTCACCAAATGCATGTTTCAGGCCATCATAGAGGCACAGGCATGTATGGAACATTATACCAGACAGGGTCTGAGGCTCCAGAGGGCTACTCATTTTGCTGTTATTGACAACATCCATGATCTTGCAGGTGCCCACTGTTATTTTGCAGAGGTCCTGGATAGATGGTTGGTTGAGATGGTGGGAATCCTGACCATGCAATGTCTGTGCTTCAGCATATGGTGGGAGTAGTGCGATGGCCATGTGGACTTAGGTCAGTAACACCAACAGGTGGAAGTTGACGTGGACGTGCAACAAGTCAGAGCCACTCCTATAATGGCTGTACCAGCACCAGCACTGCAGGGAGGTGCTGTCTACACCACACCATAGCAGGTCATGTGCACATGGCCCTGGCCAGTCCCAAGAGGGACCTGGATCCAGCGGACATATGTCATCATCAGGGAAGAGTACCATATCTTGGCTTGTACCTGGTAGTGCCTGTGGAACCCCTGGCAGGCACAGTTCTCATGTCCGTGGCGAGAGATGGTGAACTGCACACCCTGCCAGGTATGGTCTGCAGCTGTCCATCAAACACCTGTACAGGGCAGCCACATGGCAGTACTCTGTGCATGCATACACACACACACACACACACACACACACACACACACACACACACATATCACCAACACAGTTAGGGAAACCCCATACCTACACACACCACAGCTGCACAGCCCAATTAACAATGAAACCCCCTAACACACACACCTGATATCAAACAAATGGCTCAGCGTAGGTCTCTGGCAAACCCACAACACACCTTGTGCATATGACGATACCTAAGCCACATCCCTGTCATCCATAACATCGATGCAGGGACAGGCTAATATGATTCTGATGCCCAGGGTGACTGTACTAAGATGTACCAATGTAATGCTGTGTAACATGTTTTTTAGCACTAAAATTTAATGCTTACATGTCAAGATGTGTAGCTTTCCAGCCATGATGCATTATAGCTGTTATTAACACTGGGTGATTGTGGTCTCCATAATGTACTCCGTTTGTGTTGTATGTGTCTATGTGACAGCAGGATGTTGGTCTGCTGGGTTTTCCTGCAAGGGGTATGGCACTGTGATGACATCTTGACTGTACCATATCCTGGGTACAGTTGAACACAAGTCACAGGTCTGTATAACAGTTACTGCATGTACCATATCCCTGATAGGTCTGAGGGGTATATACAGGTGAGTGCATGGTGGCTGAGGTCAGCAGCCCTTCTACAATGGACAATGGTAAGTGTACTGGGTGGTACACACCACATGTTTTTGTATAACACACACACACACACACACACACACACACACACACACACACACACACACACACACACACACGGACTTTGGTGTTGATGCAATACATAGAGAATACTGTACACATCATGTATGTACTTTTGCAAGGAACCCATTTTAACCTATGTAATTCCACCAAGAGAGAATAGGCTCAACATCCCACTGGGAAATAATCAGTCTGCTAGTTTAATGTCATTGACAATTTTACTGGCAGAGTATAGCCCCTTCCCCAATGTAGTGCAATCCTCAACTTGGTAAACATAGGTGTGCTGGTGTGGGTGGAACAGGCCTACCCTTTGGTCGGTGTGGGGTGGTGTAGAACCACAGATAGTGTGATTGACAACTACTTAACTTGTTAACATAAACTGTACAGTATTACACCTGACTAAGTGGGGGGATAAACACAGTAATAACTGCAATGATGGTGGCTGTGTCCACAAGATCCACACACACCTATATATATACCAATCCCAGTATCGCTGTACAGCTATACAGTGGGGAAGAGGGCATTTACACATCTACTACTAGTTTTGATGGGATGAATTTCCACAAGATGATACCAGTGAAATGTTAGCATTTGCCAGTCAGTTCTCAGACAGATGACCTCCTGGGACATGTATTTTCTGCAAAATGAAGTAGATCCCTTCACATACACACACTCTTACTTGGCAACACTGAGAGTGGAACCACTACTTAGGTACTTATTACTACTGATGTGTGTGGCCTTAATTGCACAAACCACACAGCTTTTAGGATGAGGTGTGTCCCAGAATACTTGTTAAGTGAAGAACATCACCAGGCCTTGTACAGTATGGTAATGGAGGATGTACTGGTTGTTTATGAACAATACATGGTTTGACATACTGTCATATACACACTGACAAGCATTTAACAGTCATATACACATTTAAGAGACCAGGGTTTACCAGTGCTAACTACCTTGTCAGTGCGTCCATTCTGTTACAGATAAGTTGCACACAGCACATGCATCAATGGGTTGGATAGTGTAATCAGTTACCTGTATGGTTGATGGTGACAGTGGTCCCCATACAGTGGACCTTTGGGCATGTACTGGGGGTACCATGGTGTAAAGACAGTATACCCAGCAGCCACACCCCACATTGGATATTGTACTCACTGAAACCCATGATAATACTCTGACATACCCACACTCACACATTGACCAGGACTGCAATATAACCCCTTGTCTATCTCAAGAGTGCTACTACAGGGATATGCATCTATTGCTCATGCCACAGGGACAGTAGGGTAATACTTTGTCATGGCTCTCCTACTGTTAGCAACATCACTACCCCTTATACTGTATGGCAAGGTGTATTGTATTAGGATAATGTGGCCTCAGAATGCTGTATCCTACAAATATACACACTTGCACACATACACACACTTGCCAGGAATCAGAGGGTAACCCATGCCTATCTACCCTTTTGTACAACAGTGTTGTGCTGGTACTGCAAGCTCCAGGTAGCCCATTGGGTGAAAAGTGTAACAAAGTACATGTAATGTCCTTTACACCAGCAGCCATATCTAACTATGGCAATGGGGGTGTAGTGGGTGTGAAGGCCCTCAGGGTATTATCAACTACAGGTTTACAAACACAAACACTGTTATTCTCAGTAATGTGCACATACACATTTGTCAGTAATGGGGTCCATAGGTCCAGGTGTTCCTAGGTGTGTACCAGGATATTGTCCATGGAGAGATGAGAAGAGTAGGGGATGTGGGTACAGTGGTATCTGGCACCTGCTATTTTTCAGCAGGCCATCTATCAACTGATACTACTTGAGTGATCCTCAGGGTGAGAGTTAAATGCAACATCCAATCATCTGACAGCACCAAGGTTTGTGTTGCATTAAGAATTTTGGCTACGGGTATTTTTCCAGTGACAAACAGGGGACATGCTTGGTGTATCCCAGGTATCAGTGATACTCCACCAATTTCTCGATGCTGTGCCACACACCACAAAGGAGAAAAGCAACACCATTTTAGAGCTGTGTACAAAGGTACATTCTGTGTAGGCTCTACATGGAGCTACATGGATTTTATTGAATCCTGGGAGATGTTCTTTTGAATTTAATGTTTCTATAAATACTAATCATATACAATATTTTTTCTCATATTAATAACTGTTGAAACTATTTTTGTCACTTGAGAAATAACTACATTCAAGTTTTTTTATGCATATATTTTGACCAGTTATATTTTCATTATGAGTTGCTCATTAAGACATATTATAAGTAATATAAAGTAACTGATGAGCCCTATATTTAAAGTTTTTTCAAGTATCATTTTATTTCATCTTTGGCAGTAACTGTATGGTACTGACTATTAATTATCCTGTCTATCAAACATGGGATTACTCTGAACTTTTTGTTTAACCTTTACTCATAGAATTATTTTTTAATTTATTCATTTGAATTGGATACATACTTTTATCAAGGAAGTAAACATTTAAATCACTGATGAAGATCCTATCTTACTACTATGAATGCTGATGAAATGTGGCATTGAGTCTTTTGTTTTTTCCACATGTTGCATTTAAATTCAGGAATGCTGATATGCAGTGAAGAAGCCCTATAGTGTGAGACCTGGTCTGCTTTTTATGTTGGTTATGTTGAGTAAAGTCACTAATATGGGTACTGTTTGCTGATGCCTTTTACCATTTACTTAGTTAGTCATCTAGCTAGTTAGTTTGCATTTTTTAACCAGGGTACAACACTGATCATAACTGACCAACTTCAGTTTCATCCCAAGATATATTCCAAAAGAACAAGGAAGTTAATATACAGTACAAAATGGTACAAATAATGGAGAAGATATTGCAGTATACAATAGTTTATAGGTTGAGCGATGCAATAAACCTAGTGAAAGAATTATATCAACTTAAGTATATACAACATTCACAAGGCAAAACACTCCACAGTTATTCAATGCAAAAATAAAAATCACATGTGCTGATGTCTTGAGGAAATCCCTTCTAAAGCTTCCAAAGATCACTCAAAATGACTGATACCTCAGCCATATATTCATACCTCTATCTTTATACCTCCTTCCACTATCTCTAAGCAAAACCGCACAAACTCGCATCTATCAATCCTATCCAAACCGAGGGTGTCCTGAGCAAAATGTCCAACACCACAATGCTCTTTCAGCATGCTATTTACAAAGGCAATATCCTTGTCATATGTGGCTCATTTGTCAGACACACAAACATCCCATTCCTCAAGCTGAGCACGTGCAGAGTGATGATCATTTGCCTTTTCTGGGCTAGGATTTAGCATTATCATGAGTAACCTTAAATCATTATTCCTAAAATATACATATGATACAATTTTTGCCAATCAGTTGGTGAACAATCTTTGATGCTCCAACTTGAGAGAAATAATTAGACATGGTCAAATTCTGTATCTGTAGGAAGATACTGGGTGGTCCTGGACAATAATATATTATCAACATTTCTTATGTTATTTGCTGCTGCTATTGTCAATTTTTTTTGTAACATTGTTACTTTGTAAGTTTTTTTCTAACTGTAATCTAGGCCTTAACGAAGGTTGCTCTATTAGCAGCCTCCTCAAATTAAAGAACTTGTCTAGATAATCATGCTTATTAGTATTTTTTTATATACTCTATGTATCTTTATCATTTTCATTTTGGCAGTATTTGTTCTCCGCTTGAGCGTCTAGGTTCATGACATATCTTGTATTTTAGTATTTTATTATTAATATTTTTATATATCATACTACTCATAATGTTACTTGAGTTAGTGTGATAATTGTGTGTATGTTTTTAAATTCTATATATGGCCATAACCTTGTATGATTGGCCCATGGTTTATGAATCAGTATTGTTGTACTATTTAAGTTGCCTTTTTAAATTGTAGTTTGTCTGAGGAAGTCTGTGCACTATTGCAGACGAAAAGCGCTTTATGTAATAAACTTCTTTCTAGTCCTGCGACTGCTGTGGTTTAATAATTTATAACCTCATTACTTTGGATCCGGTATTTTTTCTTAGAAGTATCATTGCCTGATAATAGGCAGTTAAAATCACCTATTACTATAATTTCCCCTTTTGCATTTAAAGTAATCAGGTTCAGATATTTGTCAACAAATTTAGTACTCAGTCCTGGTATCCAGTATGTATTAATCAAAGTATAATACTTCCTATTAATTTCTAAAATAACCATGCTTAGCATCCCGTCTTTATCTGAAATTGTATCTATAACTCTTGGCATAGTATAAGTATTTTTCCATAGAATAAGAGTGACCCTTCTCTTAGTCATAAAACATGAATCAGCCAGAATGGTATAGCCATTGAATGAGTATTTTTGGAGATCTTTTTTTAATAGGTGGGTTTCCTGTAAAAAGATGATCTGGGCTTTATGCATTTTTATATATTTAAGCAAACAAGCTCTTTTGACATTATTGTTCAAACCATTAATACTTAATGATAAACATTTATAAGTCATTGACTATAATGTGTATGTTATTACTAACTGAAAGACCTTTCTTCCATGTTGACTTGAAATCTACTGAAAACCTACTTACAATGGATGCATAATGTTTATTAAGCACTACTTTCAAAAACCCCAAACTATTTACAAACACATACATGAAACAAAGTTTCTGGTTTAGTTAAAACCTTAACTAAGCCATCCATCCACCACCTCTCCAATACCAAACGACACAAATTATCCATCTCTGCTTACAATATAGTATAAAAACAAAAAAGGAAAGCATTATGAGAGCAACTAAAGAAATCTGAATCCATGAAATATACATTAGAATGAGAGTGTCCAATATATCTGAAGCTATATGAATATGTCACATATGATAATAGCACTTCTAATACGTAGATATATCAGAAATACACATCAAATCAATGTATGTATAAACATTAGAAGCTGAAGGTTAAGATTGTCATTATTTCTAAAACTTTTCAAGAAACATCAGATAATTTAACCATTTTGTCAGTCATCTATCTAACATTTTTCATGTAAGGATCTGTTGAATATATATATATATATATATATATATATATATATATATATATATAAAACACTTATTACAACATAAATATTATATTTTGCAATTATACACATATTAAGCAAAGCACTCTCCAGCCAAGATTGTGCTAAACAGTCAAGAGGAGAATGTTAACACCTACACTACACTTCAAGCAACACATAGCACTTCAAAACCCACACCATCAACACCCACACATAGCAACGCTAAACCTACATATGTGGAGGCCCTTAATATTAACCTGCCCAAGCAACAAGGACCTCCAAAGCTGAAAGCAAACAAACACCAGTCACAACCAAAGTGACACATAGCTCACAACACCAGTGTGCCACCCAACAACATCCCCTAAGGCAAGACACCGTACCCAACACTTTAGTCAAAGGTGAATCTATAGTCAGGCACACTGATGTCCCACTCACCAGGCTGAACAAGGAGAAAATTGCAGTCAGCTGCCTATCAGGTGCCAGGATCCGCAACATAGTGCATGCACTCAAGTCACTCCACAACAAGTGCAAATACAACACTGTCATTGTTCATGTTGGAGTGAATAACTAGAGACGTACCTCCCTGGACTACATAAAAAGAGACATGGAAGAGCTCTCCGATCATGTGGCCTAGGCAGGTATGACCCTAGCCCTGAGTAGCATCCTGCCTTCACCCAGAATGATACCACAGTATAAGGACAAAATGATTGACTTCAACAAGTGGTTAAGCTTCTGGTGTCATTCAAAGGGGATCCGGTATCTGTCTGCCTGGGACGCCATGATCGACAAACCACAATGCTTTGCCAGAAATGACCTGCACCTGTCACCCCTAGGACTCAGGTTACTGGCTAAAGCTCTTGCCACCCCTATAGTGCCTTTTTTAGGCAAGGTTCAAAGGACAAAACCACCAGTGTAACAGATACAAGCATGCAAAATCTGAAGGTAATGCTACTCAATGCTAGAAGTCTAAACCTCAAAATGCACTCTCTCGAGGCACTCCTAAAAATGGAGAACATCACTATCTGTGCAGTAACTGAGACCTGGTTCGAGGCTCCAGAGAGCACCCCTGCAATACCAGGGTAAAACTCTTACCACACTTTTCAGTCACCAAGTCAAGAACGAAACACTAAAGGTGGAGGAGTGTCCATATTCACCAAGGATATACACACATCCAGGTTAGTTATCCAACACAATGCATCTGAAATTCTCCAGGTGCAACTAAAACTCGGTAAGACTGCAATCCAAATTGTAGCTTGCTGCAGATCCCCCACCATGGCCCATGATTCTCACTACACCTTTCTAACCATACTGCAAAATATTAAGATACAAACAAACATCCTAATACTGGATGATTTCAACTACCCTGCCATTAACTGGGAAAGCTACTCGGTACCAACACCTTTTCCCAACGGTTCTTAGAATTCATAACATCCAATGCCCTGGATCAACTAATCCATTGTCCCACCAGGGGCTCCAATATCCTAGACCTGGTCATTACCAACATGGTAGATAGATGCTCCACACCAGTGGCACCCCCTCATTGGTCAGGTCTGACCATAAGCTAATCACCCTTGACATCCATATCCCACCCCCCCAGTAAGGAAACCTCTGTAGAAAACATCTCCAAAGCCAACTTCATGCTACTGAAGTCAGAAGTGACAAACTTCATGACACCCATTCAGACTGGAGCTGAACGTTCAAGTGCTGAATCCTACAATAAGGCACTGTACGAGCACATCCACTCGTGCATGAATCGTGCCATCCCAAAAAGAACCAAGACGCTGTCCTCCAAAAAAAGGAAGCCAATCTGGTGGTCCCCTGCCATAAACAAACTATACAACAGAAGGAAGAAACTGTTGCGGAAAAGAGGAAAATCCCAGGATACAAAAAACTCCCTTACCAGTCTCAGTAAGAAGCTGAGATCTCTCATAAAATCCTACAAAGTTAGTTTAGAAAATAAAATTGCTAAAGATTCCAAAGACAACCACAAGGCATTCTATATTTATGTCAAGAATCTAAATGGCAATGCTCAGATCTGCTCTGAGCTACAACAGAATGGCATTAAATATACTGATCCCAAGGAAATTGCCAGTATCCTGGCAGATCGATTTAGTTCCAACTTCACCCCCCCCTCTCACCCCCTAAAGGGCCTATCTCAATAGAAAAAGATTGCCAAATTCCGGTAATCATGGTCACAGAGGTAGAAACCGCACTCTCCAAAGCTAAGAATACAGCATCCATGGGACCAGATGACATCCCGGGATGTGTACTACATGAACTACAAAATGAACTGGCATCTCACCTAAGTGTCATGTTTAATTATAGCCTCACCTCAGGCTTCTTGCCCACTGAGTGGTACACAGCTACAATTATCCCACTCCACAAGGGGGGATCCAACTTGGATCCCAGGAACTACCATCCCATCAGTCTGATGAGCCTGATCTGCAAGGGCATGGAATGCATTATCATGGAACTTTTAAACAAAGACATTGGCAACTTTCAAACACTGGATCCCACCCAGTTTGGGTACGTGAAGGGCTGATCTTGTCTCCAGAACTTGGTTGACTTCTTCGGATCAGTCTCCAGAGCTGTGGACGAGGGTAAGGCAGTCCACACAATCTTTCTGGACCTCACCAAGGCCTTTGACACCATCCCCCGCTCTGGAATCATAGATAAACTTACTAAGCTGGGCATAAATCCCTACATCACTCGATGGGTTGCCAACTGGCTTATGGACAGAACCCAGACTGTAAAAGTAGCCAACTCCAAATCCAGCTCCAGACAAGTGACACGTGGAGTACCTCAGGGTTCAGTCCTGGGACTGCTCTTGTTTGGCATCTACTTCTCTGAAGAACAGGCTAACACTAACGGACTCTGGCTAACAAAGTTCGCAGATGACTGCAAACTTGGAGCATTACTGAATCCCCAAATTATGTGGTTATCCTAAAAAAGGTCCTTACCAAAACAGATGCTTGGTGCCAGAGCCATAGGCTCAACCTTAATGCCAAGAAATGTATAGTTATTCCCTTTGGGAAAAAAACATGTACCCATGAATTACCACATAGGTGGCAGTACACTAAACACCGAAAGTGTGATGAGAGACTTAGGGACACAGGTGGGCAGTGGTCTCATCTTCGATAACCACATCACCACAACAGTCAGAAAATCCTTCTGTGTGGCACACATCATCAGTAGGGGCTTTTCATCCAGAAAAAAGAAGGTCATTGTCCCACTGTATTCATCCCTTATTCGACCCATTATAGAGTACAATGCCCCGTTTGTTATGTACCTCACAAGACATCTGCAACAGCTGGAAAGGCTGCAGAAATACCTCACTAAAAGAATCACAGGCCTAAAGCAGATGCCCTATGCTGACCGTCTAAGAAAACTCCAGCTATACTCTGTGGCATATCGTCTACTCAGAGGTGATCTCTGCTTGACATACAAGGCCATGTCAAACCCTGAGCTGTTGGACATGCTCCACTTAAAGAAATCCCAATCCCTCAGAGCCACACAATCCAGGGATCTAAACCTTAACATCACAATGAACAAAACATGCTGGAGGGATATGTTCCTGACCCAGAGACTCCCCATACTCTGGAATAGACTGCCCATACATGTCAAGCAGAGTGCCTCCTTGGCCCTCTTCAAAAGGAATCTTGACAATTGAATGGAAGATAGGAAATTCACCCCGGGATCACGTCAGTCACCCTGCTAAACAGGGGTCCAGGGAAGTAAATATTGTGTGAAGAAATTTCCAGGGAATTGTTTTGGCTATACTCTGTGGCATATCATCTACTCAGAGACGATATTGTCTACTCAGAGGTGATCTCTGCTTAACATACAGAGGCGATCTCTGCTTAACATACAAGGCCACGTCAAACCCTGAGCTGTTGGACATGCTCTACTTAAAGAAATCCCAGTCCCTCAGAGCCACACACTCCAGAGATCTAAATCTTGTCATCAAAATGAACAAAACATGCTGGAGGGATAGGTTCCTGACCCAGGGACTCCCCATACTATGGAATAGACTGCCCATACATGCCAAGCAGAGCACCTCCTTGGCCTCTTCAAAAGGAACCTTGATGATTGAATGGGAGATAGGAAATTCACCCCAGGGATCACGTCAGTCACTTTGCTAGACAGGGATCCAGGGAAGTAAATATTGTGGAAAGAAATATCCAGGGGATTGTTATGGCTAGGCTTGTATAGGCCCTAGGGCCGATAGCCTTGTACCAACCTATGAACCTATGAACCTATTACTCATATGTATTAACAATATCTATGCTGAAGTCTTTCATCAGGCGGGGGGAGAGAAAACAAAGGGGGGACCCTCATAACCCTCTGTTTAGTTCTAAATGTTTAGTTGTGTAACATAAGTCTGATGTTAATATGCATAATGCATTTTCTAATACAGCTCCTAGTTCACTTGATGTCATTTAATTACTAACAGTGTCATTGAATCTGCAGAATGTATGCATCTGTAAGAGAACATAGGCATTTTCAAAGGAGTTAAATACTTTTATCAGAACTAATTATTTACCATTCAAAGCATCTAGTGAAGGATAATAGAATTTCAAGAGAATAGAATTCTAAGTACAGCCATTTAACAGGTTCAAAAGGTCAAATGATGTCATCACTGTTGTTTCCTCAAGCTGCAGCTTCATAAACTTGTTAAAAAGTATCTAAATAAGCTCATGCACAACAGAAGTTGTCTCTAGTGAAGAAAAAAGCATTTTTTGGCAGGAAATTCAGATGTTGAAGCTTTTAAAGTTTACAGAAAGAAAAAAATCCACTCAAGCTGACGTGTCAGTGCATGTCAAGAATCTCCACAATGAGAACAGTCACACAGATCACCAGTTTACTGACAAAACATCAACATCATGAAACAATTAACCCTTTCATATAAAAACAGCTATTTAGAATTAACAACAGCTGCCTCAAGTCAGAAATCATATTATAACATTTCAATCATTTACCCACCAGTTCACCAGGCCAGAGACTGAAAAAACAAACAAAAAACAAAAATAAGGGAACCTAGTATATATATATTATATTTAGCTATCTATAAAACACCATTAATGTACTGTATTAATGTTTAAATGTATTTAAGCTAAGAGTCTAAAACATCTAGTTAGAAACACTAATCAGAAACACCTTGTTACCCCACCACTGACCCACTAGAAAAATGTACTTTGGTATTAAGTCAAATTATGCTATTACTGAAGAATTAGAAGACATACATCATTTGTATTTATTTAAAAGGGAAAAGTATATAAAGTACTTATAATGGGAAAAAGAGAGAAAAGGAACCCTGGTAATATAAAAAGAATAGGAAGAAAGAAGAGAGAGAGAATGTTATTTAAATACTTAGTACTATATATAATTAGAAGTAGATATAGAAAGGAAAATAGAAAGCTAATAAAAATGATTCACATTACTTTACAGCGTAGAGATTTTCCAGAATCAATATTATAATTCATAAAACAAAGCATTTAAAATTAGAAGGAATTTACTCATTTGTCCTTTAGTTTCTTAATTTTGTTTGCTCCTTCCTTCACAGATCATCCATTTTGTGTTGCCTGTCTCTTCATACTCTGGGATGACCATTCCATTTCTTCAATGTCTGACACTATTTTCTTCTTTTGGATAAATTCTACTGCTTCTTGTGTGGAATCAAAGATCTTCACTCCTTCTGGCGAGGTGATTTTTATTCTTGCAGGAAAAAGAATTTGAGCTTTAATATTGGCTTTTTTCAAGGACTTAATTAGAGGAACACACTCCTTTCTTCTGGATATGACTTTAGGCGTAAAATCATTGTCAAAATGAATAACTTTTTCACCCATCTTGATAGGGGAATTAGTCCAAGCTGATTTCAGCATTAAGTCATTGTCTTGCGAGGAAAGAAACCTAACTATTATAGACGTGGAGTTAGATGAACTCAGAGATGAAGCTGGATTTGACAGGGACTGATGAGCCCTCCCAATTCCAAAATAGAGGAATTCAGACATGTTTAGTGCTGATGAAAACCACTTATTGAGGAATTGAAACATGTTAGCACCTACTTCTTTCTCAGGAATTCCATATATTCTTATGTTATTCCTCCTTGATCTGCTTTCAAGGTCTACCAGTTTCTCAATCAGCCTGGTGTTTTGTTTCAGAAGAAATTCATTGTGATGTTCATTTTCTGTCACTCTAGTATCAAGATCATTTACTGTTTTTTTTCTAAGGCAAGAATCTCTTCAGATGTTTTTTACTCTTCCATTTAGAAATTCCAATTGTTTACTGCATTCTTGTTTGATAACATCCATTTTGTTTTCAAATGTGTCCATTTCTAGTGACAGTTCTTGGATGTTATTATAAGATGTAGTTCTTTCTTCACTGCACTTTTTCTGGTGTGGGTTCTTTGAGTTGCTCATCTTGAGATCTCCAGTAGAAAAAGTCTTGACAGCATTAATTAAAAAAAAATTCTCTTGACTATGTATTAAGTTTTAGAAAATAATAAAGAGTCTATGTTGATCTAACTTTTAGTATATTTTTAGTTAGATTTTTTTAAAACTTAAAGTATATGTCCTGTAAGGATATTAAAATCTAAGCAGAGCTATGGATTTCTGCTATCAGACTGGCATCTTGGCCACGTCCCCCTGATTTTTTTTTCTGATAGCAGAAGTTACCTACAGTTACAGGGGACAGCAATAGGGGATACTTTTGCCCATATTTACTCAGATGTGTTATGGGGTACATGGAGATAAAACTTATTTATGATCTTAGTTAAAATGCTTTCTTTTCTACTAATTAAATTTATTTATTTATTTGATATTTGTTTACCAGGAAAATCTGAATGGACCAGAAAGTGCCCATTTTCAGTGGAAGCTCGGGGAGAAAAGCTCCAAGATCACAATCATTCAAAAATCAGTTGCAGATATTCTAAATCACAAGGTATTGTGTTACACTACAAAACATACAAGTAAAAAAATATGTCAGGAAATACTCACTAGTCACATTATATGTTATATAGATTAGTATACTTTAAGACTGATATGTGGTGAATATTTCCTGATGATTGCTGGTTGCTGCGCACATGTAGTATTGATGAATTGTTTATTTGAATAACAACAGGTAGGATAAAAAATGTATGATTAAATATGAAACACTCAGCATTCATTTCCTAGATATTATTTTAGCAAGACTGCTTGGCAATTCTGTTTAAATATTAAATATAATGTACTCACTATCCATTTCCTGATGTTATTATAACAGAGATAACGGATATTTCTGCTCAAACATTAATCCAATAGAAAACATTTTTCTAAAAACTCTTTCTTGGCTGTAAACAGTTGTCACTCCATATTTATGGTTGAGAATCTTACTTATTCACAATCCCATGTAGCATCTGTAGATGCAGAGTATTTAGTAGACAAGCCAGAGACATATAAAGAAGATTTATATATGGCACTATATGCACCATATGGATGGACATATATGTTAAGGTAAAGGTATGTGGGTGCACAAGTATAAACAAAGGGGGCACATGGTGAGTTAAATGTAAATATTTTGTCATCTGTGACTACTTATGATAGAAATTAATTTAAAATATGTCAGTTTATTAATATGTTTTGGCAAGGGTTAATGGCTGATAAGTTCCTAAGAAAGGTTGGCTCTAAACATGTAAATTTGCTTACATAAAAGGCAAACATTTGGGACATCATTTGGTTGGATTTTTAATTTTGCATATATGTAGACATAATCAAAGTTTCTTGAGTGTAAAACCTAATGGTTGCTTTTCTTGTAGAACATGGTCTTTGTGTCCCCATATATGTAAATCTGTTTTTTCTTTGGCCAATACCTATATGATATGTGAGATCAGGAACCTATCATTTGTTACAGTGAGTAGGTGATTTATCTATCATCATGTGTTTATTGTGTGGTCATATGTTTATAGGTAGGTACTAGGCTATCAGCCCTGGGGCCTATATAAGCCTAGCCAAAAAATTTCCCTGGCTTTTGCCACCCAAGAAAGTTATTTTCCTGTGCCCTTGTCTAGCATAGCCACAGAAGTGATTCCCAGGGTGAATTTTCTATTTCCCATCCAGATTTTTCTTTAAAAGGGCTAATGAGGAGCTTTGCTTGACATGAGTGGGTAGTCTGCTCCAGAGCATGGGAAGTCTCTGGGACAGGAACTTATCCCACCAGCATGTTCTGTTTATTGTGGTGGGAAGGTTTAGGTCCCTAGAGTGTGTGGCTTGGAGGGATTGGAGTCTAAGTGTAGCATGACCAACAGATCTGGGTTTGACATGGCTTTGTATGTTAGGCAGAGGTTGTCTCTGAGTAGACGCTAAGCAACAGAATAGAGCTGGAGTTTTTAGAGACAGTCTGCGTATGGCATCTGTTTGAGGCCAGTAATCCTCTTATTGAGGTATTTCTGTGGCCCTTCTAATTGTTGTAGATGTCTTGCAAGGTACATGCCAAACAGGGTGTTGTACTCTATAATGGGTCTGATGAGGGATGAGTAGAGAGGAACAATGACCTCTTTTTTCTGGAGGTGAACCCCTTTGTGATGAGGTGTGCCATGAAGAAGGTGTTCCTGACTACTGTGGTGATGTGATTACCAAAAGAGAAACTACTGTCCACCTGAGTTCCAAGGTCTCTTATCACACTTTTGGTGTTTAGTAGGCT
This sequence comes from Protopterus annectens, assembly GCF_019279795.1. Taxonomy (NCBI): domain Eukaryota; kingdom Metazoa; phylum Chordata; order Ceratodontiformes; family Protopteridae; genus Protopterus; species Protopterus annectens. The sequence goes on along the minus strand of NC_056732.1, from coordinate 265,038,658 downwards.
ACAGCTTATGTGGTAGTTCATGGGTACAGTGGTTTTCCCAAAGGGGATGACAATGCACTTCTTGGCATTGAGCTTGAGGCCATGACTTTGAAAGCAATCGTCAATTTCAGTGAGGCCCCTTTGTAGAATGTCCACATCATTAGGCAATTATATCATGGCACTAAGTTTTCAGTCATCTGCAAACTTCATTAGCCAAAAACCTGTTGTATTAGCCTGGACTTCTGAGAAGTAGATGCCTAACAGGAGAGGACCAAGGACTGAGCCCTGTGGTGCTCCACTTGTCATTGCTCTGAAGTTGGATTCGGAGTTGTTTACTTTCACTATGTGGATTCTATCAGTGTGCCAGTTGGCCACCTATCTTGTGACAAAGGGATCTATGCCCAATCTAGTAAGTTTATCTCTAATTCCAGAGTGAGGAATGGTGTTGAAAGCCTTGATGAGGTCAAGATAGGCAGTGTGCACCACCTTACCCTTGTCCAGGGCTCTGGTGACTACTTCAAAGAAGTCAATCAGGTTTAGTAGACATGACCTACCTTTTACAAACCAAAACTGAGTGGGGTCCAGAGTTTGGGGGTTACCTATGTCCTTGTTTATAAGCTGCAAGATGATGCATTCCATGGCCTTGCAGACCAGGCTCGTCAGGCTACTGGGGCGGTAGTTCCCGGGGTCCATGGTGGCACCCTCTTTGTAGAGTGGGATAACCATCGCTGTGTGCCACTCAGTAGGCACAAAGCCTGAAGTGAGGCTATATTTGAACATGGTACTTAGGTAGGGTGCCAGTTTATACTCTAGTTCATGCAGAATGCAGCCTGGGTTGTTGTCAGGTCCCATGGATGCTGTGTTCTTCACTTTGGAGAGTGTGGTCTTTACTTGTGCAGCCGTGATTACAGGGGCTTTACATTCTTCCAGTATAGTGATGGGCCCTTTGGGGGGGGGTGATGGGTGGGTGAAGTTTGCACTGAACCTACCTGCCAGGATGTTGGCAATATCAGTTGGTTATGGATATCTAGTGGCATCGTGCTGTAGCTCAGAGCAGATCTGAATGTTGCCATTGAGAGTCTTGACATAGCTGTAGAATGCTTTGTGGTAGTCTTTAGAATCAGTGGTGATTTTATTTTCATACCTAGCTTTGGAGGATTTTATGAGGGATCTCAGCTTCTTACTAAGACTCACCAGGGAGTTCCTGCAATCAGGGGATTTTACTATTTTTTGCAACAGCTTCTTCCTTCTGTTGTAGAGCTTGTTTATGGCAGGGGACCACCAGATTGGCTTTCTTTCCTGGAGAATAGCATCTTGGTTCTGTTGGGGATGGCACGATCCATGCACTCCTGTATGTGCTTATACAGTGCATTTGTATAGGATTCAGCAGTCGTACCTCTATTTTCCATCTGTATGGGTGTCGTGAAGCTTGCCACTTCTGTCTTAAGAAGCATGAAGTTAGCTTTCGAGAAGATTTTTTATGGTGGTTTCCTTAACGGGAGGTGGGGGCGGGATATTGATGTCTAGGGTGATTAGCTTGTAGTCAGATCTGACTAGCGAGGAGTTGACCTCTGGCATGGAACATAGGTTGCCCATATTGGTAATGACCAGTTCCAAGATATAGCTGCCCCTGGTGGGGGTATGGACAAGGTGATCAAGGGCATTAGAATTTTTGAATTCCAGAAAGTGTTGAGCAAATGCATTAGTACATAAGTAGTTTTCTCAGTTGATGGTGGGGTAGTTGAAATTACCCATTATTAGGGTATCGGGCTGTACCTCAATATTACCCAGTATATCAAGAAATGTGGAGTGGGCATCCTGGGGCATGGTGGGGGGATCTGCAACAAGCTACAACCTGGATTGCAGTCTTGCCCAGTGTTAGTTTCACTTGGATAATTTCAGATGCATTATGTTGAGCGGTTAACCTGCAGGTGTGGATATCATTAATGAATATGGACACGCCTCCTCTTTTAGTGTTTCTGTCCAGGTTAGGTGGCCAAAAGGTGTGGTATGAGTTATAGCCTGATAATGCAGGGGTGCTCTCTGGAGCCTTGAACCAGGTATCTGTCACTGCACAGATGTCGATGTTCTCCATTTTAAGGAGTGCCTTGAGTGAGTGCACTTTGAAGTTTAGACTTCTAGCAATAAGTAGTATTACTTTCAGATTTTGCTTGCTTATACCTGCTACGGTGGTGAGTTTGTCCTTTGAACCTTGCCTAAGAAAGGCACTATAGGGGTGGCAAGAGCTATAGCCAGTATCTAGAATCCCAGGGGCAACAGGTGCAGGGCATCTCTGGCAAAGCATTGCAGCCTGCCAATCATGTCGTCCCAGGCAGACAGACACAGGATCCCCTTAGAATGACACCAGAAGCTTAGCCAATTGTTGAACTAAATAATTTTGTCCTTGTATTGTGGTATCATTCTGGGTGATGGCAGGATGCTACTCACAGCTAGGGTCATACCTGCCTGGGCTACATGATCCAAGAGCTCCTCCATGTCTCTTTTCATGTAGTCTAGGGAGGTACATCTCAGGTCATTCACACCAACATGGTCAAAGACAGATAGTTGTGGAGTGACCTGAGTGCTTGCCTTATGTGGTGGGTCCTGGCACCTGACAGTCAGCTGACAGTAACATTCTCCTTGTTTAGCCTGGTGAGTGGGACATCAGTGTGCCTGACTATAGAGTCAGTTATGACTAGTGTTTTGTGTACGTTGTTTTGCCTTATAGGTTGAGGTTGAGTGTCACACTGAGTTTCTGGGCTATGTGTCATTTGGGTAGTGTTGGGGGGTGGTGGTAGCTTGCGTTTCAGCTTTGGAGGTCTCTGTTGTTTGGGCAGATTTTTATTGAGACCCTACGCAAATGTAGGTGTGTGTTTTGTGTTACTATGTGTGGGTTTAGGTGGTGTAGGTTTTGATGGACTATGTGTTGAGTGTAGTGTGGTGCAGGTGTTTACCTTCTTCTCTTGACTGTCTAGTACAGTCTTGGCTGGAGAGAGCTTGGCTTCCAGTTTGGCTGTATAAGTGCATCTCTCACAGGTTGTAGTGTTGGGTGGTAGGAGGAGAGGGTTGTCAATGTACATGAAGCAATTGCTACATTGCCCCAAGATGCCGAGATTCATCAGGTGGACAGGGGAAAATACCAGGAGCTGACTCTTAGACATGCCTGGATAGGTGCTTATTAATTTAAGTACTAAAAACTGTTTTCCTCCTAACAAGTGAGGAAAACTGAGTGCTGCAGTAGTTTGTAGATTATTTAGTGCTTGCAATGAGTTTTGAACAAGTGCTGAGCTCAATGAAACAGTTTTGAGTGCTAAAGCTAGAAAACTGGCTAGTTCTAAGGGAAAAATAGAATAGCAGTCTTTCTGGCACCGGGAATAGTTTAACCCTAATTAAACAGCGCTGAGTGCTGCCAAAATCTTGCAAACACAGGTTTTTAAACAGAAAGAAGAAGGGGACAGAAATAGCTCAAAATGGCCAATAAAACTACAGATTCTGAGCTGAAACCACTCCTCCATCGACAGGCTGCTCAAAACTCACCACTCTCACTGATGAACAGAGAAGCTTCCTTCTATCTTAGTAAGGTCTGGGCAACACAGAAACTACAAAACAGTCAAGAATTCATCAAAATCTGAATACTGGACTCTACTGATCATAGAAAGGTAGAAAATGAGTAGAGAGATATGATTTATTTTTCAAAAATTAAAACAGAAACAGATACAGTAAAACAAACACTTTTAAAGCAGAAAAATTGCTATCACACGAGTGTGTAGCCCTCAACAGTTCAACAGTTGAGAAAAACTTAAAAATGATCAGTTAAAGTGCAAACAGTAAAATAATTCAAAAATGAGTTCAAATAAGTTGCAAAGTTAATATGAAATGCTTAGAATAGTGTGGCTAGTGAAAATAAGCAATAAAAAGCAAAACAGAGGTACTTAACCCACTCATAGTCTCCCTTTTCCCTCTCTGCTGCAGTAGAATTCTGCGGGACACCCAGGCAGGATGTTGCTGAGGTAATACAAAAACAAAAAAATGCACAAACACGGGTTTTTAAACAGAATGATGAAAGGAATAGAAATAGCCCAAAATGGCCAATAAAACTACAGATTCTGAGCTGAAACTACTCCTCCAGCGACAGATAGGCTGCTCAAAGCTCACCACTCTCACTGATGAGCAGAGAAGTTTCCTTCTATCTTAGTAAAGTCTGGGCAACACAGAAACTACAAAACAGCCCGAAATTGAGCAAAATCTTAAAATTGGACTTTGAAAGGTGGGAAACGAGTAGAGAGATAGGATTTTTTTTGTTTCTTTCAAAAATTAAAACAGATACAGTAAAACAAACACTTTTAAAGCAGAAAAATGGCTATCACACTTCAGTGTGTAGCCCTCAACAGTTCAGCAGTTAAAAATATTTAAAGATGAAGTACAAACAGTATCAGAATTCAAAAATCAGTTCAAATAAGTTGCAAAGTTAATAAAAAATGCTCAGAATAGTGCAGCGAGTGAAACTAAGCAATAAAAGGCAACACAGAGGTACTTACTCCACTCATAGTCTCCCTTTTCCCTCTCTGCTGCTGTAGAGCTCTGCAGGACATCCAGGCAGGATCTTGCTGAGGTTATACAAGCACAACAAATGTGCAAACATAGGTTTTTAAACAGAAAGATGAAAAGAATAGAAGTAGCCCAAAATAGCCAATAAAACTACAGATTCTGAGCTGAAACCACTCCTCCAGTGACAGGTAGGCTGTTCAAAGCTCACCACTCTCACTGATGAGCAGAGAATCTTCCTTCTATCTTAGCAAAGTCTGGGCAACACAGAAACTACAAAACAGCCCAGAATTCAGCAAAATCTGAAAAAAGGACTCTACTGGTTCTAGAAAGGTGGGAAACGAGTAGAGAGATAGGATTTTGTTTTGTTTGTTTTTCAAAAATTAAAACAGATATAGTAAAACAAACACTTTTAAAGCAGAAAAATGGCTATCACACTTGAGTGTATAGCCCTCAACACTTCAACAGTTGTAAAACACTTAAAAACGATCAAAGTGCAAACAGTATCAGAATTCAGAAAATAGTTTAGTGTTGCATGTGGATCAAGATTATGCCAGTTTAAACAGAAGATCCTATTACACTTAACGAATTTTTTTGTATCCATTGGAAAGAAAGTCTTAATTCAAACATAAAACGATACATGAGGCAGCCATCTTTGCTTTTATTGCTAACAAAAAAGGCTACGCATTCTATACCTAAAAAATATTATATGAAAAAATGGGCAATAATGAACAAATCGGGATCATTAATTTAAGGGCTAGTTCATTGACCTGGGTTAAGTGAAATGTTTTTTTTTTTTTTATAAAATCTTGTCTCATCGCTGCTTTATTTTATTAATCGTTTCACTACTATATATTTCTGTATTTTGGGCTAATAATATCACACACTTTATTGACAAAAAGGATGGGAGGAATTTAATAAAGCTTGCAATTTTTTCCATGTAGGCATCACACCATGCTGCTTACATGGACATGAACAATTTAAGATTCAGTAACCACTGCTGAGCAGTACACATGCAAACTCAAACACGGAAACTTCCATGGCATTCAAATGGCCTCATAAGCAGGTGAATCTCATGCAAATGAGGCACGTAGAGTGATCCAACAAGCAGATAGGCATCTGTTCAGACCAAAGTCAGTGTCCATAGTGTATGGGGAAAAATTCCTTATACAGGATTGTAGAGAGACAAAAGGAACTGTAAAACTGTAGATACACCTACACAAATGCATGGCTCTCACCATACCCAATAGAACCAAGATGCTCTCCTCCAAAAAAGGAAGCCAATCTGGTGGTTCCCTGCCATAAACATACTCTACAGCAGAATGAGGAAACTGATGTGGAATAAGGTGACATCCCAAGACTGGAAAAACCCCTTTATCAGCCTCAACAAAAAGGTGAGATCCCTCATCAAATCCTCTAAAGCTAGCTATGAAAACAGAATTGCAGCAGATAGAAAGGACAACCACAAGGCCTTCTATAGTTATGTAAAGAATCTCCACAACAATACCCAGATTTGCTCTGAGCTACTGCACAATGGTACCTCCTATAACGAGCCAACAGATATTGCCAATATACTGGCTGACAGATTTGGTGCCAACTGTACCCCTCTCACCCTCCAAAGGACCAATCACAATGCCAGTAGATTGCCAGGCACCCAGTAATACTGCTGCACAGGTTAAAACAGCACTGTCCAAGGCCAAGAATACAGCTTCTATGGGACCTGAAAATATCCCTGGCTGTGTTCTACATGAACTACAGAGTTAACTGTCACCTCACCTGTGTACCCTTTTCAATTACAGCCTCACCTCAAGCTTTGTCCCTACTGAATGGTGCACTGTTACAGTCATCCCACTCCACAAAGGAGGAGTGACTACAGACCCTGGGAACTATTGCCCCATTAGCCAGACAAGTCTGATATGCAAAGCTATGGAATGCATCACCATGGACCTAATAAACAGGGATATAGAGGAATCTCCAAACTCTGGATCCCACACAGTTTGGTTTTGTGAAAGCTAAATCATGCCTGCAAACTTGGTTGACTTCTTTGTGTCAGTCACCAGAGATGTGGATGAAGGCAAGGTGATTCATACAGCCTACCTTGATCTGGCCAAGGCCTTTGATACCATTACCCACTCAGGAATCAAAGAAAAACTCAGTAAGCTAGACATCAACCCCTATATCATGAGGTGGGTTGCAAACTGGCTCACAGATAGAACCCACAGTGTGAAAGTAGCTAACTCCAAGTCAGACTGCTGACCAGTTACGAGTGGAGTCCCACAGGTATTGGTCCTGGGTCCTCTCCTGTTTGGTATCTACTTCTCTGAAGTCCAGGCCAACATGAAAGGTCTCTGGCTGACAAAGTTCCCAGACAATTGCAAGTTGGGAGCCATTATTAACTACCCAAGTGATGTTGATATCCTACAGAAAGGCCTCACTGAGACCAACAACTGGTGTAAAACCATGGCCTTAAGCTCAATGCCAAAAAATGTGCCATCATCACCTTGGGAAAAACCTAGTTCCTATGACTTACCACATCGATGGTAGTTCACTGAACACAGAAGGCATTATAAGAGATCTGGGAACACAGTTTGACAGCAACCTCTCTTTTTACCACCACATTGCCACTGTGGTCAGAAAGTCCTTCTTTGTAGCACATCTTATTACTAAGGGTTTTGCATCCAGGAAGAAAGAGGTCATTGTCTCCCTCTACTCTTCCATCATTAGGCCAGTCATTGAGTACAATGCCCCATTTGGCATGTACCTCACTAGACACCTGCAACAAGTGGAGAGGCCACAAAAGTACCTCACAAAGAGGATCCTAAGCCTTAAACACTTGTCCTACACGGACAGACTCAAAAAATTCCAACTATATTCTGTCTCATATTGCCTACTTAGAGGTGATCTCTGCTTGACTTACAAAGCCATGTCTGACCTAGCTCTGTTAGAAATGCTACATCTAAATAAATCCCAATCCCTCCACACCACACATTCCAGAGACCTCAACCCCATTACCACAATCAACAGAACATGCTGGAGGGACAGGTTCATAACACAGAGACTGCCAGTGCTATGGAATAGACTTCCCATACATGTCAAACAGAGCACCTCAATGGCCCTCTTCAAAAGAAATTTTGATGAGTGGATGAGAAATAGAAAATTCACCCCAGGGATCACTCCAGTGGCTCTACTCGACAGAGGTACTGGGAACAAAGGTTGGGTGGCATGATGCCAGGGTAATCCCATGAGTTAGGCTTGTAAAAGCTCCAGGGCCATTAGCATAGTACACACCTAAAAACCTATGAACCTATATGGACAGTAATCCCCTGAAAATGTAATACCACATAGACATATGAACAAAACTATTATCTTGCATGTCAGAAAATTAAAGGAAATAAGTTAAATTAATTATTTTTCTAATAATCTCAACATGTTTGCTCTGCATGCCACAGTGCAAAAAACTAGAGTTATAGAAAAATAAAAAAATAAAAAAATTGAAAAAAAGAAATTAATATTATTTGATAGAAAGGGCAGCCACGGTTGTGCAGCGGTTATTGTTGCCGCCTCACAGCAAGAGGTTCTCCGGTTCAATTCTCAGCTGGGGTGCCTTATGTGCGGAGTCTGCATGACCTCCCTGTGGTTGCATGGGTTTCCTCCAGGTGCTCTGGTTTCCTCCCACATACCAAAGATATGCAGTAGGTGGATTGGACACTCTAAACTGGTCCTAGGTGTGAGTGTGTGCATGTGTGTGCCTTCTGTGGAAGGTTGGGCGCCGGGCTGGCAACTCGACACCATAAAACTTTACTGCCAATCATGAACGGACAGATGATCTGCTGTGGTGACCCCTAACCGGGAAAAGCCGAAAAAAGAAGAATATTATGTGACAGAAATGTAATACATTACCTTGCATGGGGTCTCTACAATGGTGCATTGGTGCTATTGCTAATGTGGTAGGGCTATGAAGTGTGTAGTTTTCAAGCTGTTAGCACATATATATATATATATATATATATATATATATATATATGTATATATATATATATATTTATATATATATATATATATATATATATATATATATATATATATATATATATATATATATATATATATATATATATATATGTATATATATATATATATATATATATATATATATATATATATATATATATAAATGAACTGGAATTCCTGAAGATCAGAAAGAAGTAATCATGTCTGCATATCCCCTTCATGTAGGCTTAGACCCATGCTGATGTTTACCCAAGATGTAGCTGACCTTGAGGGGGTTGTCACCAGGCATGTTTTTAATAATATAGCCAGAGGGCAATTTTTACATATGTCTAGATTACACACAGAGGATAGTGAATACTCTGCAGCAGCCTCTGTTTTAGAAGAAGATCTAATAACAAGAGGGTATAGGAAGAAGGATGTGCAGAGAACACATATGGATATAGACATGTTATGTGTGACTAGAGGGAAACCATATTTTATCAGGACAGATAGTGTCTCCACCATAGGCTAAGTATATAATAGGAAGAGTAATAGTCATCTTAGGTTACCTCTTACATATGGTAATAACATTCATCAAGTTTGCAATCTTATTAGTAAACATTGGCCTATTTTACTTTCAGATGAAAAAGTAAGTAGCATAGTGGGGGAGAAACCCTCTTTTACATTTAAAAATAATGTCTTTAAAAAGGCAGTTGTGCTACAAATCCACAAACTCCACAGTACAATTTTCAAATAGAAAGGGCACTTTTCCATGTAAAAGTTGTAAAGCTTGTGTTTTTATTTGTAAAAAAAATGATTTTCAGCATGCTTTACTGGATGTGTATTTTAAGGCTAGATTTTATGCAGATTGCAAATCTAAGGGGTTAGTCTATCTCTCCAAATGTAGATATTGCTCAGCATTCTATATTGGGAAGACTTTATGAATGCTGAAAGAACGCATTTTGCAGCATCAGGGTAACATTAGGAGAGTGAATCTCTCTAATGCTCTAGCTAAGCATGTCTCCCTCAACCCAGATCATTCTTTTGAATTCATGGTACTGGAGATAGTACCTATGAGTCTAAGAAGAGGAGATTATAATAACAGATTAGAAATGGCAGAGACTAAATGGATCACTAAATTCCAGGTGCATATATTACCTGGTTTAAATGCTGTAGTCCCCTTATAGTCTTTATTGAAAAAGCGCAGGTTGCATCAATGATTTTAATTGCTTAATTGTTTTATATTGTTATATAAAGTGTTTAGTTTTTAGTAGTTTTCATGGATCTGAAGAAGCACTATCTGGGGTGAAAGCGCTTATCCTGTTGAATTGCAATAAACTTTTTATGCAGCAGCCATGGTGGACATATGTACATATGTTCACAGTATGTGCTATGCTATACAATTTGATCCTCCGGAAACAGCTGCAGCAGGATCAGCAAAGGGAATTAAAACACAGCACCCCACCAGTGCCTACATCACTACAGCCACAGTCACAAAAGGACTCTGAGGAGGAATCCCCTGCTGATGTCCTGGTAGGCAGACACAGGCATGCTCAGTATGTTCTGGCTTTGGCTAAGAGACAGCGCATAGTACATTCACTGACAGCCTGGGGACCAAGGGGCTTACACCTTACTCCTACTCACATGCATATATTAAAATCGATGCCAGGCAAACCACACAACCTGTACCTATCTATGTATTAGCTCTGTATTGCTTGCATCAGACAGAGTCAACCCTGGCATATAGTTCTGTCAACTGTTGCATTCGCAAGGTAGGTGTCTAACCTACTCAGTACTTGAAAGGATTAATATGAAATGGTACCGTACGTATGGATTTTTTGCATTAATGCAAGTAGATATAGTGGGTGACTTGGACAGAAATAACATCCACATGCGAATACAGATACCCAGTCAACTAATATATGTCCCTTAATATTCACTCGGCCGCATGGTTGGAATATTCAGTATAACAGTCAAGGGAGATGTTAAACACTGGGGTCTCATGATAATTAGACTTCTGTGTATCCCAGCAGAAAATGTATTGTTATTCCCCCACGCCCAACTTGTTCCCATATAACTGCTTTAACAGTAACTCATCAATGGTATATCAGCAGGCCAGGCAATCTCAGGACATTAACATAGAAATTGATCATACATTTTTATGTCTCACGTGATGCAGGAATAACAATGTACATATGTATGCTGTTGATTGTGTCATGAATGAGACTTCTCAGTTCTGCAGCCTGTGTGGGTCAGTGGACTAGGGGAGTTAGCATGGGTGATGGTGTTCATGGTTCTAATCTGGAAGTATCCACATTTTTTGGATGTGAGGTATTATTATTTTTTTTTTGTTATAGACTGTCAGTCTGTGTGTGGTGGAAATTTATTACCATCTGTCACATACTAATTACACCAGACAGTTGTAGAATGCCATGGACATGTTGAGTGAAGTGCAGTACTGCAGACACAGGGACAGATATCATTGTCTATAACACAAAAATTCCAGACTGGAGTACAGGTAGGTGTGGGCTGGAATCACTTTATAAGTACTAACAATCACACTGGGCATGCTCATAAACTTAGTTAAACTGAGCACAATTCTGTTGCCCCTTGATCAAAATCAAAATGACCTGTTATGTATAGATATGTGTACACATGCACATATATATATATATATATATATATATATATATATATATATATATATATATGTATATGTGCACATACACACACACACACACACACACATATATATATATATCTATATATATATATATATATATATATATATATATATATATATAAAAAAACATATCCATCTGCCACTATCTGTCTCTCACATATATGGTATATCTATCTCTATGTATTTATAAATACATATGTAGATATATATATATATATATATATATATATATATATATATATATATCTATATATACATATATGTGTGTATATATAAATACATACATCTCAGTCTCTCCCCATATATCTACATAACACGTATACATATCACACACACACACACACACACACACACACACACACACACACACACACACACACACACACACACACACACACACGCACACACACACACACACACACACACACACACACAGTTACATTTATATAGACTTCCAGTTATAGACATAAATATGTGTGTGTGGATGTCTGTATTGTCCTACATACCCTAATAATGGTGAGTAAAGCTGCACTATCACACATCTATAATGCTGCTCAAAGAATCCAAAGTAAGGGCTCAACAGTACATAATGCACTTACCTATGTCATATATACCCTGTGCCTGCTGAATGTCACCACACATACATCAACAGGAGAGCAGGTGGTATAATGTATAATGTTGTCTATGCATGCTTGGACAGGGAACATTGTTTCTGCCCACATGCTTGCCCATCCAAGTGCAAGCAGCCACATATGGCCATACTGGTAACTGTAGATACATAGATAGGATAAATAATAATGTGACTGCTAGGATATTACTTGCAGATAGTACAAAGGAATTTCACTCGGAATGCCAGAGATGCTGTTCAGCATAAGCCTAGTTTGAGTAATCCACAAGTAGTTTGCTGACAATCATATGCAAAACAGACATCGGCAGTGACATGTGCGATAAGTACTGTAATCTATAGTGTGTAAGACTAGATATGTTAACTGATATTCCTTGATTTGTGGCAATGTGTGGTATAGCGTATTGCATCAACCCACAGACAGCTAACTGTGATCTTTCCCGAATGTAGACTGTTGACACAGACATCAATGTGTCTCATGATGTAATCATCTATGACTAAGGGGTGTGATTTTGTTTTTTTCCTCAGGTGTTTGACTGGTGAGAGAGTGGTGCATGCAGTATTATGTGTACTGTCCTTTCCAGTGGCAGGATTTTCTGAGGTGTCAGCTGCTTGGGAATCTGTCTGGTAAAGAGCTGCACACATGCAGGTGAGTGTGATGTGGGTGTAAATGGTGCAGGATGTGAGCTGTGCATGTTGGCAAAATGCACATTGACATATGTAATGACTGCTGTTGGAAACACCATGGCAGCAAGGTTTGAAATGCAGTCACATCTGTCATGCATTGTGTTTTTGTGCTATAGGAGTAGAGGGGTGAGAACATTTCCCACATCTGATCAGCAGGTTCTGCAAAGTTAGGGTCATGGTGCCACATCCTTGGGGTTCACAGTCTGATATATAGTGTTTGTTGACACTCCATGCTTTGAAAATGTGGATGCCTGTGCATGCATAGAGGACTTCTTCAACTTTGCTGACATTACATTACCCTCACAAGCATACAATGCCTGTCAAGCAACCAGACAACACAATGGTTGTTGAGTGACATGATGTGGGAACACAGACATGTGTTTCACGTACATAACTGTACAGTATGACATGCCAATGACATGTGGCAGGTGGACACACATTGACACATTGACCGAAGGTGGCCAGTTCACTGCAGTAGACCTCACAGCAATGTCATGCAAATATTCACCATTAATCTATTGAAGTGCAGGATGCATGATTTTCTGTGAAATTGTAACCTACAATGTATCGCCACCACTGTTCTGCTTGTTTCAGTAAGCCTTGGTATCTATGTCACTGGACATTGCACATTATAGTGTGATGCTGCAGATGGATATTGCACATTATATTGTGAGACTGCAGCAGTGCTCCAAATCACCATCTTGTCAGTTTCCTAGTGACATACCACCAACCCTAGAAAATAAGGCATTATACATGCAAAAGCCAACTGTGTGCCCAGGTTGTTAATCAAGGCATCTACCTGGAGAAGAGTATGTGTAGCCTACAGAGCCTTTCATGATGTGGGAACTATGTGGATGAACAAACAGTATGTATCCTGCTTCTTATCATGAGCATCATTGTAATGTTTTATGCGTGATGACAGAAAATGTATTGGAGCATGATATCCTATGTGAGAGTGTTTTTGGTGAGACCACCATTAGTAGTTACCAGGCACCAACAATTCCATGGACTCCCTGCTTTCCACAGTCTTCACAAGGTAATTGTGTGCTTCCAGTACACACTGCTTGTGTAGTGTCCAAATGCAGAATACATGAGTAAACCCCCTACCTTACCTTCACAGGGTATACATACTACACTTCCCAAACATGGTTGTTTACACTCTGTACCTTGGATGACTCTGTTCTTGTAACATGATGGAAGTAACTACAATACTTACATGCACAAAGGACAACTAATATACAGTCCCAATTAGCATCCCCAGATCTCTGAGTCATGTGATATGAAATGCCATGAAAGGAGTTAGCATGGATACGAGCAGTAACAATGTTGTGCACTTACTAACACTGGACCACACACTGTTTTGTTCAAGGCCAGATCAGATCTACCAACCCTCAGTGAGTGTCAAACTATGCAATGGATGAGGGGAATATGACTCATTCCACCTTCCATGGCCTGACAAGGTGTTTGACAATATTAAGCCAGCAGGTCTTACTGAAAACTGTATAGGTTATTTACAGAGTGGTATGTCAGCTTGTGGATAAGCAAGTGTCTGATAGCCATATTCTGGGAAGATAGCATTGGGAGATCTATGCTACAATGACGCCTGTCAACAGTGGCTTTCCCCAGACATCATTAATGGAGTACCCCTTCTAGCCATTCTCTTCTCTGCAGTCAAGGCCACTGTCAGTGACCTCTGGCTGACTACATTAGCAGGTGATTGCATATTAAGAGCTGTCACTGAATCTCACAAAGAACCAACAGTTATCCAGGATGGCCTGAGACACACATTTAGTTGTTGTTAGAGCCACTGACAAATATTAAATGCCAAGGACTGCACAATACTATCATTTGGAAAGTCATCTACCCCTAGAAAATATGATTGTGTCTGCACACCACACACAGTTGAGCCATTAGTCATGGGGTTATGGACACAGAGAGTAATGTAGCCTTTGAATTTCACTGGTCGGAGAAGATATGGGGATCCAGTCAATTTTGTACAACCTATACAGAAAGGTATGTCATGTAAATCCCAGACTGTCATTGTTATACCAACTTTGGCACACATCACACCTATCATTGAGTGCAATGGCACCTTTGCTATGTCACTACACAGGCATATCTTACAAATGAAGCAGCCACACAGGTTCCATAGCAAACCAATACACATTGTAGACGACATGTCTGATGCAGTCAGTGTCAAGGCCATACTTGTGTAGTCTGCCTCGTACATGCTTTAGAGGGGATGTATATGGCTGCCATATATGGAGTTGTCAGATCCCACTATGTACCTCCCACATATCCAAGACAGGACTAACACATGTCTTACCTGTTCTACGCACCTACACCATCACTGTGGTATAAATAGCACACGGTGGAGAGAAAGGTATGTAACACAGACATTGCAACCTATATGTAACAGGTCCTCCATGCATGTGAAGCACGCATCTCCTGTAACACACATCAGTGCAAGTTACACAATGGGATGCAGAACAAGCCATTCATAACAGGTGTAGGACAAAAGTCTGCAATGGACACAGGAAATTTTTAGATGGGTCATAGCCACCACCACAGCTTGTACATGTGTTAGCTCCTGAAATCCTGTTGAAACTTATCAAGGGTATCAGACATTTTCATAGATTAGGGATGCATGAGTAGACTTGATGAAGCCATTGTTCTTGTTAGCGTGTTATACACATATGAACCTATTGAGCCATACACCTATAGTGCTGTACCTTGCTGAAGACATATTTCTTCTGTGCTGACATTCCATCCTGTGTTATGACGTCTATGGTTTTATTGCCACTATGTGTCCATAGGTGTCCCCTACAGATTCCTGAAACTGAAACATAAACAGGTTCATGACACACCTTTCATTGAGTAAGTATACAGCCATTGCAACATCATACAACATAAGGTACACAAAATTATGTGGCTTACTCATTACAAATGTCATTGTACAGTCTCTGTCAGTGACCACTACAAGTGGCATGGTAAAGCAACAATGCATTACACAAGTAAATATTAATTTATATAGTCAACCTGTGCATCAGACACATAGCTTCATTTCCCTGCATCGATGATGAGGATATCAGAGATGTGGCACAGGTATCATCACTTGCACAGGGTGTTGTGTGGGGGGTGCAAGAGGCCTAGGCTGACCCACTAGGATGAAAGCAGGTGAGTGAGTCAGGAAGGGAACCAGCCAAGATGGACCATGGAAATATGCCATGTGTGTCTATAGGTGACCTGAATTTGACAGTGTTGTCTGTGTGTGCATGAACACAGTCAAGATCAGTGCTAGCCCTACATGTGTGAATGTTGGGCAGCTTTGAACCATGCATGGTAGAGCTGAAAGTTCACCGTCTCCTCCCATGAACATGGGAACTGCCTCTGCCCAGCGTTGCACTAGCACCTCCATGCCCAAGGTCAGAATCGGTGCTAGTACCTGACAGTGACTGCTGTCTGCTGAGACCATGTCCTCCACAGGAATGCTCAGGAATATGATCCCATGGCCTGTCACATCTTGGTGTGGACAGCACACTCCCCTCTGTGGTGCTGGATGTATTGCCATTACGGGAGCGGGAAGACTGTCATAGACTAAACCCTAAAAACTTCTGGGGACCAATCACCTCCCTTCTCCACCCTGGAACTAACAACAACCTATGTCCAAACCCTGAAAAATCACCCTCTGAAATAGCCTCCCTCTTTAACACATACTTCATTGAGACCATCAAAAGTCTTAGTACCACCTTTCCGCCTATAACAACTGACCCTCCAGGAGCTACTCCTGTACATTCCTCTTCTAATCTTCCACCTGCTTTCACACTAAGACCCATACCCACCCCCACCATTAAAAGACTTCTTCATAAACTTAAACCCTGCACCAATGCCACTGATAACTTACCTGCAGAATAATTACAACTCCCAGCCTCCTCCATCGTATATCCTGTTAGTATCCTTCTCAACAGGTCCATTCAGGAATCCTACATACCTGACATCTGGAAAAAAACATATATCCTTCCACTTCATAAAGGCAGCAATAATTCTGACATCTCTAACTTCTGTCCTATTGCCATTCTCTCCCCAATCTCCAAAATACTTGAAAAATGTATTCATACTCAACTCCTCAGCAACCTGACCCAACACCAAATCCTCTCCCTCACTAAATATGGCTTTAGGCCCGGACTCAGTACTAACACTGCCCTCATTTCCTTCCTTGACACAGAAAATAGACCTTAAGATGCTGGTTCCTTAGTCTCAACACTCTTCCTGGATTTATCAAAGGCTTTCGACACTATTTTCCCACAGCCTCCTGCTTACTAAACTCTCAAATCCCAGACTATCCCCACCTACCCTACAATGGTTTACTAACTATCTCAGTAACAGACAGCAATCCACAAAGTGGCAGCACTCTTCCTCTCCTTTCATAACTACAAATACAGGTGTCCCCAGGGTTCAATACTTGGACCCCTCTTAGTCAGTATATTTGTCAACAGCTTTTATTCCTCTCTTCCCCACAGTACAGTATGTGGATGACTCTATTATTATCTGCTGTGTTAAATTGGCCCCTACACTACAGCATCTCACCCAAGAGGCATTTATTTATACTGAAAGCTGGATGTCCCAGATCCATCTTGCTCTTAACCCCAATAAAACTAAATCTTTACTATTCACCCTCACAAAATTCAGCTCTGTTGACAAGTCACTATTCTCAATTTGATCCCAAAATAACAACATCATTGACATCATCACCAGTACCAAATTGCTAGGTGTCACATGACAAATTAACTTTCAACCTTCACATCTATAACAACATTAAAAAAAAAACATCAAAAACTAAGTGCCCTATATAGGCACAACTATTTTCTTAGCCTCTCCACTAAAAAGGCTCTGGCCTCATCCCTCCTGCTTCCAACGCTTCTATATGGTGCTCCCATCCAAACCAATCTACAGTCCTCCTTAAGAACAAAACTAGACTCTTGCTACAACAAAATAACTAAATTTGCTACAAACACAAAATTTTCTACCCATCACTGTTCCTCTCCACATCAACTAAATTAGCTAGAATCCCCTCACTATCTCACTTTTCTACAATGAAGTGCAGCCCACAAGCTCATCTACAATGCAGAAATCTGTCCCTCCCTCTCCTCCATACTAACCATATATCAGTCTAACCAACATCTCAGTTCTGAAAACAAAATGCTACTATCCATTGAGAAACCTAAGCTCACAGCCAACCAAATGTTGTATTCCTACACCATCTCTAATGTACGGAACAATCTCTCCCCTTCACTCAGAACTATCAGCAATCTTGCCTCCTTTAAAAATCCCTCAGACATCATCTTTTTTCACATTGGTTATGCTCCTGTACCCCAACACACAACCCCAGCTCCTGACTTTCTCTCCCCAGTGTTATACCTCTCACTATCACTTCCTTTCCCTTCACTCTGCCTACTCACTGCTTCCCTGCCACTTAACCTGCCCTTACCCTCCCTAGCCCTTCTAATCTCCTACTATTTCTTACACCACTAAACTCCCCATGGAAATTAGGCTAGCAGATGTTTCACATTCAAATGCTATTTGAACACTCACCAGGAATCTTGCAGTTTTATTTTTCATTCATGTGTTATGTTGAACACATGCCATTTATTACTCCTATTTTTGCACAATTGTAACCTGTTCATTAGTTTCATTCAGTGTATTAGCAGTATCTGATATTTTTCACTATGTAAATCAACACATTCCTTGTATGTAATTTTGTAAACTTTTCTCAGGAGTGTATTAATATCTATCTTTGTATGAAATTTTGTGGAGCTTTTCTCCCTGGGCCTCCACTGAAAATGGGCTCATTCCAGGGCCGGTGGACTGTACTGGTTAACAAATGCAATAAATAAATAAATAAAATAAATAAATAAATCATGCATGGCCATGAGGACTTTCAGTAGATGGGGTTGCTGACCTATGCCCATGAGTCCAACGCTCGACTCCAAACAGACATTCCAGCACAGAAAATGTGCATTCCAAGACAGATATTCTGCGATCTGTCTCAGACCATCTTCTTTCCACTGTATCAGCGAACCAGTCCAGGGTGTTATGTGGTGGAGGCAGTCATGGATGTCAGATTGTGCTGCATCCATAACCCTGAGCATACATTTGGAGTTCCTTTCAGAACATGCCTGTACCTCCATGATGGCCCGAAATACAAGCTGAGTGACCCATGATGTGACACCTGAAACAGGTGGTGGAAGGACAGCAGGCCTCCTATAAGCATCCCTATCAATCTGCTGTGTGGAACCTCTCCAGCTCTCTTCCTATGGCCAGTGTCTACACTCAGTGGAGCCATAGTTGCCACACTTTTCTGTTGATTGTCCCCACCCTATGACGGTCGAATATCTGTGGCCTCTGGGGCCTTGGTATGTGTATGTATACTGACTCTGTGTAATAACAATGAGGGCAGAAGAGGGATGTCAGCCTCTGGGACAAATTCAGCCCTTGAAACTTCTACCTATGCCTCACTCTGGCCACCATCATCATCAGAGTTGGAAGAGATGTCACATCTATAAGTGTGGTCACACCTACAAGGCATAGGTATGACTCTAATCTGTGTACAGTCAGAAAATATCTGTGCAGTTGGCAATCATGCCGACAGTACAGCAATCTAGGCAGCAGACCTGGGCTGACACTTTCAGGAATACATTGATGTAAATCTACATATGTAACAAAACAGTGTCATGCTTACCAGCTGAAGGACAACCGCCTTGTCCGATATCTGATGGACCTGTGAAAAGTTGGGGGGAGGTAATATAAGTACCACTGCATGTTGCACTATAACAAGGTAATAGATTCATATGTCTCACATTTACAGTAGCTACTGTATTAATTATTTTGATCAAAATATGAGCATGTGATTCAAACTACTGTTAACCCCCCCCAAAGAACAAATACCTTACACCCACGTAACAGTATGTACACCCTGACACACTGAATGCTGATGTATTCCAATGCTGATCAAACTAAGCTTACCTGGAAGCTCTTCTGCTGTGGCAACTGTGACATCCACATCCATGATGTATGGTGTGATGGATACCTGTGAGCTGTTGTGTCTTCCTATGTATGCCAGGAATACCTCTGTGGCTGAGAGCAGATGCTCTGCTGCAGGCCCTCCACCAGTGACACCACAATCACTGGCTACATCTGTTGCTCTTCTGCGTGCAGCATGAATTATGTCTGTTGCATGGTGTCAAACTTGCTCATATGTACTGCTCTGATAACCTATGACATTCATGTCATGGACAAGGTCAGCCCACAATGCTGCCCACTGTTCTCTGTTTTATCTCCCCCCTGGATAGTAGGAGTTCATGGGTTGATGAAGAACTTACAGTATTATATCATTCTCAGCATCCATGAAAGGGGCACAGTTTCTGGGATATATGTTTCCTGAAAGACAACAAAATGGGAACACATGTCAGGATCATAAACATGGAAGTACACAATGTAGAGATACAACAAAAACATAATGGCTTTCAGTATCCACTGCTTGATCACACATGTCATATTTCACAGTGTGCAAGCATACTAAGCTTGTGGATACAACTAAGATACTAGTGATAGTCAGCTATTCCTGTGTGTGCTATGACCGATACTGTTGTATGATCATACACCCAACACTGGAGCCCACTGTAGTGTATCCCCTGGGGGCAACCCCCCTGAAAATATGTCAAAACAACAGTGCAGGACAAATAGCAGTGTGCTATTACAACCACTATAAAGGGACATTCCCATGAGACCAGTGTGCCACATTGACAGAAAACATTCCACCCTTGATGTATTGTACATCCTCTGTAGGTGTAACACATGTGGAGATAAATGAAATGCTGTTATCATAGTTCTAAGAAAGGCTTAATGTTGTAATTCCCATTCCCCCTAAGTATATTCACACATATGCGTCATGTTGTAAACAAAAATGTTACATACCTGATTGGAGTACAATAGTCCTCTGTTGATATGTGCATATATATATATATATATATATATATATATATCTATATATATATATATATATATATATGGATCTACCTTAGTAGATCGACATGTTAAAAGAGCGAACACGAATTAACCGACGCCAGAAGATCGCAAGTCACTTCACCGACGCCAGAAGATCGAAAAGGCAGAAGACCGACGGAGGAAGACACCGACGCTGAGAACACTGCGATGGGGAAAGGATGTGTAAGTATGCGGTAGTGACGGACGATAGGGTGCAGGTAAGGTAGGTAAGTGTCGTGTTTGTGGTCTGTAGGGGTAGGGGTGGGATAAGTGAGTTAGGTTAGGTGCTAAGTAAGGTAAGTGTGAAAGGATGTTGGTGGTCTGTAGTAGTGGGTGGGATAAGTGAGTTAGGGTTAGGGAAGTGGTTTAGGTGAGTGTGCGATAGTGACGCGGACCTTAGATTTGGAAGGGTTTGGGATAGTGAGATAGTTGTGTATGTATGGGTTAGTGTTTGTTTGTAAGGATTTTGGTGTGCTTGTGTTGTGTGTGTGGGTTTTGGATAGGGATTTGTTTTGTTTGTTGGTATGATGTGTGTGACATGTCAGGTTAATGCAGTGGTCTGCAGGTGCAATGATCATGGGTTTGAAATAGGGGATGTGTTTATTTTGGACATGTTTATTATCATTTAAAACACATATATCACTAAGGTAGATAGGAAATGTAGTAAAAGAGGTGGAAGGTGAGATGCTGCAAACTTCAAACAGTGCCTGTTTACTTGGCAAGAATTTGACTCAATTTGCATTTGAGCCACTTAGAGCTCCCGGACAGACATAATTGTGTTAATAACACTGTTTGGCTATGTTTTGGCGGAAATTACGCTGACATGTGCTAAATGGAGATAAATGGAGATCTATGTATGGACAATATTTTTTTTGTCCATAAGCCCATTAATTTTTAAGTGGAGTGGGATGGATGGATAGGGTGCTTGGTGTGTAGGTACCCCCTTAAATGGTGCAGGTGGAGAATTCTTGGCTTCTTTATATGGGCTGTTTTCCCATACCTAAACATCATACTGCAACATTCAAAAAGTGCCACATTGCTTAGCATTCAGCAAACCATATATATATATATATATATATATATATATATATATATATATATATATATATATATATATATATATATATGGACATGTTGAAAACAGGCTCCTTGAAGCCCAATGAACTATCCTGGTAAACAAACTTCAAATTAATAAATAAATAATAAAATTGAAAAAAATTAATAATTAATTACGTCTGGTTTCTATTTTTAGATGTCTTGCAGGTGTCACCTCTCTTTATCTAAGTGCAGCTTGGCACTGCTGCGCTCTGCACCACACCACAGAAATGGACATTAAATAATAATAATAATAATAATAATAATAATAATAATAATAATAATAATAATAATAATAATAATAAAGAAATAAGAAAATGAAAACATAAAATATTAATCCACAGCACTTTTCAACAGTAGCATAGTACATTACAGGGAGTCTCACCCTGTACATAACATCTGACCAAGAATTCCCTGGACAATCCACATCCAGAGGATAGCCTCTTCACTTCTGCCTGCACAGTTTCAATATCCCTGTTGCTATGCTGTCTCTTGGCAGTCCACCATGACTAATATGCATGGCGCAGTGATGAGAGAGAACCATAGCTGTGTACAAAGGTACATTCAGTGTAGGCTCTACATGGAGTTACATGGATTTTATTGAATCCTGGGAGATGTTTTTTTGAATTTAATGTTTCTATAAATACTAATCATATACAATATTTTTTCTCATATTAATAACTGTTGAAACTATTTTTGTCACTTGAGAAATAACTACATTCAAGTTTTTTTATGCATATATTTTGACCAGTTATATTTTCATTATGAGTTGCTCATTAAGACATATTATAAGTAATATAAAGTAACTGATGAGCCCTATATTTAAAGTTTTTTCAAGTATCATTTTATTTCATCTTTGGCAGTAACTGTATGGTACTGACTATTAATTATCCTGTCTATCAAACGTGGGATTACTCTGAACTTTTTGTTTAACCTTTACTCATAGAATTATTTTTTAATTTATTCATTTGAATTGGATACATACTTTTATCAAGGAAGTAAACATTTAAATCACTGATGAAGATCCTATCTTACTACTATGAATGCTGATGAAATGTGGCATTGAGTCTTTTGTTTTTTCCACATGTTGCATTTAAATTCAGGAATGCTGATATGCAGTGAAGAAGCCCTATAGTGTGAGACCTGGTCTGCTTTTTATGTTGGTTATGTTGAGTAAAGTCACTAATATGGGTACTGTTTGCTGATGCATTTTACCATTTACTTAGTTAGTCAGCTAGCTAGTTAGTTTGCATTTTTTAACCAGGGTACAACACTGATCATAACTGACCAACTTCAGTTTCATCCCAAGATATATTCCAAAAGAACAAGGAAGTTAATATACAGTACAAAATGGTACAAATAACGGAGAAGATATTGCAGTATACAATAGTTTATAGGTTGAGCGATGCAATAAACCTAGTGAAAGAATTATATCAACTTAAGTATATACAACATTCACAAGGCAAAACACTCCACAGTTATTCAATGCAAAAATAAAAATCACATGTGCTGATGTCTTGAGGAAATCCCTTCTAAAGCTTCCAAAGATCACTCAAAATGACTGATACCTCAGCCATATATTCATACCTCTATCTTTATACCTCCTTCCACTATCTCTAAGCAAAACCACACAAACTCGCATCTATCAATCCTACCCAAACCGAGGGTGTCCTGAGCAAAATGTCCAACACCGCAATGCTCTTTCAGCATGCTATTTACAAAGGCAATATCCTTGTCATATGTGGCTCATTTGTCAGACACACAAACATCCCATTCCTCAAGCTGAGCACGTGCAGAGTGATGATCATTTGCCTTTTCTGGGCTAGGATTTAGCATTATCATGAGTACTCTTAAATCATTATTCCTAAAATATACATATGATACAATTTTTGCCAATCAGTTGGTGAACAATCTTTGATGCTCCAACTTGAGGGAAATAATTAGGCATGGTCAAATTCTGTATCTGTAGGAAGATACTGGGTGGTCCTGGACAATAATATATTATCAACATTAATGAAGCCACAGTATAAGTAAAAGTTAATTGACATTAGTACTTGGCTATGTAACTGGTGTCATTCCAGGATAATTAAATATGTATCAGGGTGAACAAAGGTGGTATATAGTCATGTCAGTTTCAGTACTGATGGTCTGCACCTTTCATCACAGAATTCTTGCACATTGACTCAGATACTGTCTGCTCCCATTGTATCCTTTTTATGCAAAGTCAATACTGTATCCCTTTCATAGGTTCATAGGTTGATACTAGGCTATCTGCCCTATGGCATTTATAAGCCTAGCCAGAGTGTGTTTGGCTTTTGCCACCCTTTTAGATTAGTTGACTGTGCCTCTGTATAGTAGGTCACAGAAGGTAGCCCTTTTAAGGTTAATTTACTGTACCTCTGTCAAGCAGGGACACAGAAGAAATCCCAGGGGTAAACCTACGATCTCCCATCCACTTGTCAAGATTTCTCTTGAAGATGGTCAGTGAGGGGCTCTGCCTAACATGGATTGGGATTTTGTTCCAGAGTGAGGGGAGCCTCTGGGATATGAATCTGTCCCTCCAGCATGTCCTATTTATTTCTGTGCTGAGGTTCAAGTCCCTGGAGCATGTAGATCTAAGGGATTTGGATTTCCTGAGGTGGAGCATGTCCATTAATTCTGGGTTGGACATGGCTTTATACGTCAGACACAGATCGCCTCTGAGTAGGCGGTACGCAACTGAGTGGAGCTGGAGTTTCCTTTAGCTGAACTGCATAGGGCATCTGTTTGAGTCCCTTGATCCTCTTGGTGAGGTACTTTTGGGGTCTTTCCAGTTACTGCAGGTGTTGGGTAAGGTACATCCCAAATGGGGCATTGTATTCAATTATGGGCCTGATAAGTGACAAGTAGAGAGACACAATGACCTCTCTTGATCTAGATGTGAACCCTTTCATGATAAGGTAGGCTATATAGAAGGTCTTTCGAACCACTTTGGAAACATGATTGTCAAAGGAGAGATTGCTATCTACTTGGGTCCCCAAGTCCCTAATTACTTCTTCCATACTTAATGGATTACCACCTATGTGGTAATTTGTGGGCACTTTGTTTTTCCCAAAGGGGATGACTATGCACTTTTTGGCATTTAGCTTTAGGCCATGGCTCTGGCACCAGTTATCCATCTCTGTGAGACCCTTTTGGAGGATCCTTGTGTCAGCCGGAGAGTCGATTATGGCATCCAGTTTGCAGTCATCTGCGAACTTGGTCAGCCATAGTCCACCCATGTTAGCCTGTACCTCAGAGAAATATATACCGAACAAGAGAGGTCCCAGGACTGAGCCTTGTGGGACGCCACTTGTAACTGGTTTAGAGTCTGACATGGCACCTGCTATTCTGACCATGTGGGTTCTATCCCTGAGCCAGTTTGAAACCCATCTTGTGACATAGGGGTTGATATTTAAGCTGGTGAGCTTATTTATGATGCCCGAGTGGGGTATTGTGTCGAAGGCTTTTGCGAGGTCCAGGTAGGCTGTGTGGACTACCTTCCCTTCATCTATGGCTTTGGTAACTGTTTCAAAGAAGTCAACCAGGTTCAAGAGGTAAGATCTGCCCTTAACAAAGCTGAACTGGGTAGGATCCAGTGTCTGGAGGTTCCCAATTTCTTTGTTTATGATTTCCATGATGATATGTTCCATAGCTTTGCAGACCAGGCTAGTCAGGCTTATAGGGTGATAGTTTCCGAGGTCTGTTGTGGCACCACCTTTGTGGGGCGGGACCACTGTTGCTGTACGCCATTCCTTGGGTACATATCCTGTAGTAAGGCTGAGATTGAACAGTGACTTTATATGAGGGTTTAGTTCTTCTTTGAGCTCGTGTAAGACACAGCCCGGGACACCGTCTGGTCCCATTGATGTTGTGTTTTTTGCTTTGGAGAGGGCAGCGCTTACCTGTGCATCTGTGATCTCAGGAAGGCTATACTCTGTTGGGATAGACATTTGCTCTTTTGGGGGGGAAGGGGGGGTTTGCACTGAACCTTTCTGCCAGGATGTTGGCAATGTCTGTGGGTTCAGTGTATTTTTTGTCATTTTGCACTAACTCAGAGCATATCTGGGAGTTGTCAACTTAATAAATTCAAATTGGGCCTACTTAAAACTAACAATGCTCAATGCTAGGATTCTAAATAAGAAATTATTTGATCTTGAAGCCTTCTTGTATGTGCAAAATACAAGTTATTATGCAGTTATTAAAATCCAGTCACATTGATGTGAAAATAAGTTAAAAACTCAAGGAAATCTATCAGCCATTTAGAACTTTTGGAGATGGTAGGATTTTAGTCATATTCACAAGAAACTCCTATGACAAATGAAATTTCAGTAGGATAATGCCCTTAAGGTCTTCGATTATCTTAGTGTCACCATATAGTTTCATAGTATATATCCACATTTATATCTCCCGTCATCCATATCTACCTAGACTATCTTCCACCCTTAAACATTGAACCAAACACAATCCTTGTGGATGAAATAATCTACTTCTTGATTAATTGCTGGACACACACCACTGCCAACAAATATTTACAGCATTTCCTAGAATTTATTAACTCCAGTCCCTTAGATCAGATAGTGACTCACCTTACATGCGGGGCAAACCTACTTAACTTCATCCTCATCAGAATTACATCTATCTGTTCCTCATAAAACATCTCCTTCCATATTCAGATTAAACCACATGCCCATCAAATTTTTGCTTATAACCAAACCCAACTCAAGTTTACAACCACTGCCATTGTTTTCAGGACTTGTCTAGGACAAGTTTATTTCCCCTCTCAAATTATATTTTGAACTTTCAATTCTTTCCTCTGCTTGGTGACCAGGTCTCTAAAGTACCCACTTAAAGTGCAGACTTCTTTTTCCACTTGAATTTCAGCAGAAGGGTACCTGTCCCAATCTATGACAAGTACAATAGTCAATCTAAGAATAAGGCCTAAGATAGAATCCAGCTATAAACAAACTATATAACAAAAAGTGGAAGTTCCTAGCCCCAATGGTAATAATAAAATTGTCTGTAAAGAACTTAGAAGAAATTTTAAATCTTACAAAGTAAAGTACAAATAATGATAAAACTTTATTTAATTGTATGAGTCACCTTGAGAATACCCAATACTCTAACTATAAGAGATTTAAACTATTCAACTGGAGAAATAGATAAGGAAATTGAAAAGTTTCAATGTGTCACTGCTGAAATTTAATAATAATAATACTACTAATAATAATAATAATAAAAGAAACTTTAGTGTTGAATCATTTACTAGATAGAAATTTTAAAGATAAATATAATTATAATTGGGAAGGAAAACAACTAAGCTATTTAGCTATAAAGATCTATCAATATATGAGTAAGATTATTAATAATAATTATGAAAAAACTGAATTAATTTTTTTTATTTTATTTATTTATTTATTTTACTTTTGAGTATAGGTTAGTATTTATTAAAATGCTTATATTACACAAGATGCTATAAATATTGCATTCAATAGCTTTAATACCTGAGAAAAAAACTTTAATGAAAATACAAATAAAAATGTTTACTTCATTCTTACTGTATCTCAAAAAGCAGAGAATTGCTTATGGAAATCATATAAGATTATGGGAGTATGGTGGTATTATTGTAGAAATCATATAAGATTGTGAGAGTGTGGTAGTATTAGCTCTCCAGATGTAGAATCTTATTCTATTGCTGCAGATTTTAGCTGTATTATACTCTGGACAGAAACAAATCAGGAGTAGATTTTACTAAATTCTTATACGTGTATTAAATAAGATATGTAACAATCCTTTCATCTGGTTAATAAAATTTAGCTTAGAAGGAAATTCATTTCAATCTATAGACTCTGCATATATGAAATTATTTTTTAAAAGAGTTACAAAATATGTTTTTACAACTCCATTAATATTAAAATGGAAATTGTTGTGCTTTCCCATTGCACACACCTCTAGATTTAAGAAATCTCAGAACAATAAAAAACAAAGCAGGAGGTAGCAGCCACGGCTATGTAGAATAACAGCTTTATTAGTAAAAGAGGTGAGCGCTTTCGTGGCACCAGCCACTTCATCAGACAATTAAAGCACAGCATTTATACAAAGCTTATCATTGCCATCAACTGCCCAATTAATCCTTAAAGCCATATACTTAGTATAAAAAGTTTTATTTCTAGTGTGAAAAATTTTAAAAGCTTAAAATTAAAAACAGCTCAACAATAGAAACAGCATATTACATCATACAACTTAATACATACAATATAAAAGTATAAATATATATAAAAAAGTATAAAAATATATAAAAAAGTATAAAAAAGTATAAATGGTTGAGGGGGAGGGGGTACTACTTACTATTTCTTTAAATCTCTATTTAGAAGAATGGGTTTAATATTGATTTTGTCATTCAGGCCTACCCCAATGTTAGCTCGTAGCCTTATAATCCATTCTAGTTCCCTAGTTTCTACGCTATTCCTAACATCTCCGCCTCTATTGTCGATACAGACTTTAT
The DNA here is from genome assembly GCF_019279795.1 of Protopterus annectens. Taxonomy (NCBI): domain Eukaryota; kingdom Metazoa; phylum Chordata; order Ceratodontiformes; family Protopteridae; genus Protopterus; species Protopterus annectens. Next base: position 265,010,488 of record NC_056732.1, on the reverse strand, counting down.
CTATTATTAAAAATAAAAATTTGTGTGTCTCATCATGGTCCCTCACATGCCTGGCTAAGGCATTTGTCTCTATTCCTCTGGTGATATCATATACATGCTCCCTCATCCGTTCTCTCAGCCTTCGCGTTGTCATTTCAACGTAGAAGGCAGGACAGACTGTGCAGTGTGCTAAGTATATAATATTCATACTGTCACAGTTAGCTAATATTCTGAAGGTAAACTCCTTCTTTAGATCTGAATGTAGAAATCTACTTCCAGTGTCAACGAAGGTGCAGTAATTACATTTATTGCAGGGGAAGGTTCCATATCTGACTGCATTTTCTATTCTTGTTTCCATGGGTTGTGGTCCACATAGTAATCTTTTTATAGATTTTTTATTCTTAAAAGCAAATCTCGGGGTCTCACCTACCAGCCTTTTAACATCATCATCAGCACATAGTATATTCCAGTTTTTTTCTATATACTTCCTGTAAAGATCTAATGTTACTTGAGTAGGATACTTGTACTCTCATGTGTTTCTGACTAACAGTTCCTCCATCTATGATGGTATCCATATCTGAAAAGTATGGCTTACCTGTTCCTTCCCTTGCCTCAGATAGACCCACTAATGACTGTTGTATCTCTTTTTCACTGTACCCTCTATGTATGAACCTTTCCTTCAAGTCCTTGATCACTTCCTCATACTTAGTTTGATTAGCTGTGAGTCTTGATGTTCTCAGTCCTTGGCCTCTTACAGTGTTCTTAAATATATGTCTTGGGTGCATGCTCTGACTATGGAGATAGCTATTCCTATAACATTCTTTCCTATAGATTTCAGTTTCCAGAATACCTCTATCTTTTTCAAGTATCCTGACATCCAGATAATCTATAACATCATAGGAATGCTTCACTGAAAACTTAAGGAAGCTGGTACTATTGTCGATTCTGTGGAAGAATGATAGAAATGAGGCTACATCACCTCCCCATAGAATAAAGAGATCATCCACAAATCTCCTGTAGAACTTCAGATGCCTTCCCATCTCAGTCAGTAGGAATACTTTCTCCCACATAGCCATAACAATATTTGCGTAGCCATTTGCACATCCTTTTGTCTATATAAATTTCCTTCAAACAAAAAGATATTGTTCTCTAATATCAGTTCCATCAAAAGTGATAATAAATCAATAACTTGTCCATCATATGTTTCGTCTTCCATTAAATACTGTTTGAAGAACTCAACACCTTTACTATTGGGGATGACTGTGAATAGAGTTTTCACATCCAATGTAATCATGAGCCATCTATCCTCCACAGCTATACTCTTACAAAATGCATACAGATCTTTTAAAAACTGTTTTGTATCAGTTAATATATATGCATTCTTTTTCAACACAGTTTTAAGGTGGTGCTCCACAAAAATGGACAAAGGTTCAGTGCACCAGCCCCTCCCTGATGCAATGGGTCTCATGGGGGGCACTCTGGGATGTTTATGTATTTTAGGGAGTCCTTGTATGATGGGTAGAAAAGTACTTGAATAGCTCTTGGCTAATAACTCGACACTGTAAGCATTCAAATAATGCATTGTATATTAACATGCTGCTTATATGCACCTGTTGAATATCTACTTTCTGATAAGAGATGTCATCATTCAACATTGTCAGCATAGATTCCTTATAAAAACATAATCCATCACCACTAGAGAAGCACCTTTATCAGCTGGTCTCACTGCGATGGAGCGATCATTACACAAAACCTCCAAAGCTTCTTTTTTTTCTCTGTTTAAATTATAGAAGCATTTCTTAAAAATACCACTGTCATGCATCTTATATATTTCTTTTACACATGCTTTTTCGAATGTCTCAATAGCAGCATTGTTTATAGGAATATAGCTACTTGGTTTCTTAAAAATGTTTATACAGCTATTACTCATATTATTGTCACCAAACTGAGATTTAAGCATAAGATTCCTAGTAAACATTTTAAGTTCTATAATATTGTCTGTCATATCCATTCTACTTGCCGGTACAAAGGATTTCCCTTTGTTCAATACACTTATCTCAGAATCAGTTAAAATCCACCGTAATATATTCCATACTAATGGATGTTGGATTGTTGCCACATTTTCTTGAGTGTCATAGGTTGTTCCTCTTCTATGGACGCTTTCCGTTTCATCCTTCCTCTGCTCATGGAGCGGATCTGAAAATTTGTAATTCGTATAGGATACGGTGAAGAAAGAGCCATGCTGTCAGATGGAACTGATGACATACGGCTACTGTTAAAGTTAGTAGATACATTTCTTTCTGCAAATTTGCTGCAAGCTCCTCTCTCAGGCCTCTGTATCTCACTGCTGCTTGTGGAATCAGAGGGAGGTGTGGTAGGAAGTGGCATTACAGCATTGCAGTTCTCTAGTGTATCTCTAACAAGAGAATTGGCAGGCTCAATCGGTTGCTTAGGAACCAATTGAGATTCAATGGGCTGACAAGTTTATTTCCCCTCTCAAATTATATTTTGGGCTTTCAATTCTTTCCTCTGCTCGGTGACCAGGTCTCTAAAGCACCCACTTAAAGTGCAAACTTCTTTTTCCACTTGAATTTTAGCAGAAGGGTACCTGTCCCAATCTATGACAAGTACAATAGTCAATCTAAGAATAAGGCCTAAGATAGAATCCAGCTATAAACAAACTATATAACAAAAAGTGGAAGTTCCTAGCCCCAATGGTATTAATAAAATTGTCTGTAAAGAACTTAGAAGAAATTTTAAATCTTACAAAGTAAAGTACAAATAATGATAAAACTTTATTTAGTTGTATGAGTCACCTTGAGAATACCCAATACTCTAACTATAAGAGATTTAAACTACTCAACTGGAGAAATAGATAAGGAAATTGAAAAGTTTCAATGTGTCACTGCTGAAATTTAATAATAATAATACTAATACTACTACTACTACTAATAATAGTAATAAACTAAACTTTAGTGTTGAATCATTTACTAGATAGAAATTTTAAAGATAAATATAATTATAATTGGGAAGGAAAACAACTAAGCTATTTAGCTGTAAAGATCTATCAATATATGGGTAAGATTATTAATAATAATTATGAAAAAATGGAATTATTTATTTATTTATTTTTTTATTTATTTATTTATTTTACTTTTGAGTATAGGTTAGTATTTATTAAAATACTTATATTACACAAGATGCTATAAATATTGCATTCAATAGCTTTAATACCTGAGAAAAAAACTTTAATGAAAATACAAATAAAAATGTTTACTTCATTCTTACTGTATCTCAAAAAGCAGAGAATTGCTTATAGAAATCATATAAGATTATGGGAGTATGGTGGTATTATTGTAGAAATCATATAAGATTGTGAGAGTGTGGTAGTATTAACTCTCCAGATGTAGAATCTTATTCTATTGCTGCAGATTTTAACTGTATTATACTCTGGACAGAAACAAATCAGGAGTAGATTTTATTAAATTATTATACGTGTATCAAATAAGATATGTAACAATCCTTTCATCTGGTTAATAAAATTTACCTTAGAAGGAAATTCATTTCAATCTATAGACTCTGCGTATATCAAATTATTTTTTAAAACAGTTACAAAATATGTTTTTACAACTCCATTAATATTAAATATTAAAATGGAAATTGTTGTGCTTTCCCATTGCACACACCTCTAGATTTAAGGAAACTCAGAACAATGTTAAAATTAATTTACTAAAAATAATGGATTAGTATTATGGTCTGATTGCTTTGAAAAAGGAAAAGCTAAGTTGCCAGAATATTTAATGAAAGATTGTAAGTTGAATTAATTTTTTAACTAGGTAATATTACCTATCAGTAAGAAATGAAATGAATGTGTCAATAATATGATTGAAGAGGAACAATACACTATCCCCCATTATATGAATATATGAATGCTGTCAATGAAGGTAAATTAACTTACAAAGAAAGCTTGTGCAAAGTTAATTATAAATTATAATAATAATTTTGATGCAAACTTCAGGAGCTTTTTAGATAGCAGTCTATTGAGTAACTCAGTAGATGGTAAGAATAAAACTGTGTTACTTAAATCAGTTATTCAAACTTCTTCAGGTTTAAACTGGAAAGTTTTCATGTGGAAATATATACATAAGATGTTTTTTGCATATAGGTATTTATACATATTTATACATATATATTTTTATATATATTTATTTAAGATATCTTGTTAATATTCTTTATTGAATGTACATATGTTTACAGGGCTATTGGCAATTGATTAGCCTATATTATCATATTCATATATTATGTCATTTCTTACACTAGATGTGCTATAAGATATGATCTAATAGCTTAGAAGCAGTTTGCTGGACCTACAAAAAGATCTACTTTCATGCAGAATTGTTTAATGGCATATTCAGTAATAAATGTATGAAATGATATGGAGCACTTAGCACTTTATGTAACAACAGTTATTTGATATATATAGTTATTTATTTATTTATCTATACATTTATTTATATATTTATGTATTTATTTGTTTATTGATTCATTCATGTATTTATTAGTCTATATATTTATTGGTTTGTATATGAGCCAATATATACATGTCTGTCAGGCATTAATATATATTCATAAGATATAGAGTAAGAAGCTGAAGAGATATAGGGCAATTTGGACCTGCCATGATATGTATTTCAGTAAGGAACAATATAGAGCATTATGCACTTTATTATAATAATATATCGTTTTTTACATATAAGCATTTATTTATATATATATATATATATATATATATATATATATATATATATATATATATATATATATGTCTATTTGTTTATCTATTTATTGATTTATTTATTACTTTTTGTATCAATTGACAAACAGGAATTAATATGTGTATATTATTGGTTATGCAAAATATATAAGAAGTAGATAAAATAAAGTGTCAGTTAATGAGGCTTCTGACTTGGGTTAAGGGCTAGCTATGCAAAGAAATACTTTGAGGTTTATTGATGCATATTCTTGCTAGACTGTTTTATTCTTTTTCTTTTCTTTTCTGTTTTATTTTACTGTTTATTCATCTTACTTTATTGTATTCTATTTAATCTAATATGACCACACACTGTTGATTTTATATATAAGTAATTTATACATATATATACTCTGATATATAATACTGCAGAACAGAGGAAAACTGATATATTGGATTAAGTATAGATTCATTGTGACTTTAAGAGATAGTTATGCTGTTTGATAGAGACAGGTGTTTTTAATTAGCAAGTTAATTGCATTAATGAAGTAATGTAATATACTATTTAAACTGAGCTGCTTCAATGTACATTGAAATCTGATGAAGCGTATTATGAATCATTTCGTTGTTCTCTGTCTTATGGAATAAAGAAGAAGTTTGCTTTATCCTGGACTGATTTTGATTCTGTGGAAACAGTGACTGAAGTAGCCGTTTTGTTCTGGTTCACTTGTGTTCTACATTTGTATACATAAGATGTTTGTTACTCCCTATAGGTTCATAGGTTTATAGGTTCATACTAGGCTATCTGCCCTAGGGCATTTATAAGCCTAGCCAGTGTGTGTTTGGCTTTCGCCTCCCATTTTAAATTAATTTTGCTATGCCCTTTTTCGAGGTTAGTATACTGTGCCTCTGTCTAACAGTGACAAAGAAGTGATACCCGGGGTAAACCTATGATCTCTCATCCACTCATCAAGATTCCTCTTAAAGAGAGTCAATGAGGGACTCTGCCTAACCTGGACTGGGATTTTATTCCAGAGAGAAGGGAGCCTCTGGGTTATGAATCTGTCCCTCCAGCATGCCCTATTTATTTCAGTGCTGAGTTTCAATTCTCTAGAGCGCATAGCTCGATGGGATTTGGATTTTCTGAGGTGCAGAATGTCCATTAATTCCGGGTTGGACATGGCTTTATATGTCAGGTGCAGATCATCTCTGAGCAGGCAGTATGCCACTGAGTAGAGCTGGAGTTTCTTTAACCGGGCAGCATATGGCATCTGTTTGAGCCCTTTGATCCTCTTGGTGAGGTACTTTTGGGGTCTTTCCAGTTGCTGAAGGTGTCTGGTAAGGTACATCCCAAAAGGGGCATTGTACTCAATTATGGGCCTGATGAGGAATGAGTAAAGTGGCACGATGACCTCCCCTGATCTAGATGTGAATCCCTTCATGATTAGGTGGGCTATATAAAATGTTTTTCTAACCACTTTGGCCACGTGGTTGTCAAATGAGAGATTGCTATCAACTTGGGTCCCCAGGTCCCTAATGACTTTATCTGTACTTAATGGATTACCACCTATGTGGTAATTTGTGGGCACTTTCTTTTTGCCAAAGGGGATGACTATACACTTTTTGGCGTTTAGCTTGAGGCCATGGCTCTGGCACCAGTTGTCTGTTTCTATGAGGCCCTTTTGGAGGATGCTTGTGTCAGCTGGAGAGTCGATTATGGCGCCCAGTTTGCAATCATCTGCGAACTTGGTAAGCTACAGTCCTTCCGTGTTTGCCTGTACCTCCGAGAAATATATACCGAACAAGAGAGGTCTCAGGACTGAGCCTTGTGGGACGGCACTTGTAACTGGTTTGGAGTCTGACATGGCTCCAGCAATTCTAACCATGTGGGTTCTGTCCTTGAGCCAGTTTGCAACCCATCTAGTGACATAGGGGTTTATATTTAAGCTGGTGAGCTTATCTATAATGCCCAAGTGGGGTATTGTATTGAAGGCTTTTACAAGGTCCAGGTAGGCTGTGTGGACCACCTTCCCCTCGTCAATGGCCTAGGTGACTGTTTCAAAGAAATTGACCAGGTTTAAGAGGCAGGATCTGCCCTTAACAAAGCCGAACTGGGTAGGATCCAGTGTCTGTAGGTCCCCAATATCTTTATTTATGAGGTCCATGATGATCCTTTCCATAGCTTTGCAGACCAAACTAGTCAGGCTTATGGGGCGATAGTTTTCAGGATCTGTTGAGGCACCACCTTTGTGGAGAGGGACCACTGTTGCTGTACGCCACTCTTTGGGTGCATATCTTGTAGTAAGGCTGAGATTGAACATTAGTTTTATGTTTGGGTTTAGCTCTTCTTGGAGTTCATGTAGGACGCAGCCCGGGACACCGTCTGGTCCCATTGATGCTGTATTTTTTGCTTTGGAGAGGGCGGCTCTTACCTGAGCATTTGAGATGTCAGGGGGGCACCACTCTGCTGGGATAGATATTTGCCCTTTAGGTGGGGAGGGGGTGGAGAAGTTTGCGCTGAACCTGTCAGCTAGGATGTTGGCAATGTCTGTGGGTTTGGTGTATTTTTTGTCATTTTGGACTAATTCTGAGCATATCTGGGAATTCCCCCCCAGGTTCCTAACATAACTAAAGAAAGCCTTGTGATTATCCTTAGTATCCTCGAAGCTGGCCTTAGACGATTTTATGAGTGCCCGTAGTTTTTTGCTAATACTGATCAGAGATGCCTTCCCTTTTTCGGATTTTGCTCTATCATGTAGTAGCTTCCTCCTTCTATTGTATAGTTTGTTTATGGCTGGGGTTCACCAGACAGGACGTCTGCCTTTGGAGGATTGGGTCTTGGTTTTATCTGGGATTGCATGATCCATGCATTCCTGAAGGTGTTCATAGAATGTGTTTATAAAGGATTCTGCGGTCTGGGCTGTATTTTCCACAGGCCCGGGGGTTTTGAAGGATTCCACCTCGGTTTTGAGGAGTGTGAAATTTGCTTTAGAGAAGTTTTTCACTGTGGTTTTCTGGGCAGGGGGTGGGGTCGGGATGTGAATATCCAGTGAGATTAGTTGTTGGTCTGATCTTACCAGTGAGGGATACACTTCTGGTCTGGAGCATAGAGTCCCCATGTTGGTGATGATCAGGTCCAGTATGTTTTCCCCTCTTGTGGGAGTGGTAACAAGTTGCTCCATAGCATTTGAGTTTATAAATTCTAGGAACCTTTGGGCTAGGTTGTTGGAGCTAGAGTAATGCTCCTAGTCTATGTTTGGGTAGTTGAAGTCGCCCAATATAATGGTGTTTGGAGAGACCTTCATATTTTCCAGTGTTCTCAGGAAGGCCAAGTGGGGTTCCTGGGTTTGGGAGGGTGGTCTGTAGCAGGCTATAAACTGGAAGGCAGTTTTACCCACTGTTAGTTGCACATGGATAGTCTCTGATGCTCAGTGCTGTGTCACCAACCTGGAGGTGTGGGTATCTTTGACGAATATTGTTACTCCCCCTCCTTTTGTGGTTCGGTCCAAGTTTTGTGGCTGAAAATCATGGTATGAGGTATAACCTGGTAGTGCTGGGATGCTCTCGGGAACCTTGAACCAGGTTTCTGTTACTGCACAGATATCGATGTTCTCCATGCTAAGGGGAGTTTTGAGTGTGTGCATCTTGAGGTTTAGACTTCTGGTGTTGAGTAGCATTACTCTTAGTTTCTTTTCCCTTGTGATACCTATGGAGGTGGGTTTGTCTTTTGAGCCTTGCCTAAAAATGGCACTATGGGGGTAGTAAGAGCCTTTGCCAATATCCAAAAGCCCAGGGGTGACAGGTTCAAGCCTTCCCTAGCGAAGTATCGTGGCTTGTCGAGCATGTCATCCCAGGCTGACAGGCATTGGATCCCCTTTGAATGACACCAATACTTAAGCCAGTTGATGAAATTGATCATCTTGTCTTCATATTGTGGCATCATTCTTGGTGAGGGTAAGATGCTACTCAAGGTCAGGGTCATACCGGCCTGAGCTACATGCTCAGAGAGCTCCTCTATGTCTCTTTTCATGTAGTCCAGGGAGGTACGTCTCAGGTCATTCACACCAGCATGGACAATGACTGAGTCATATTTGTACTTGCCTTGGAGTGACCTGAGTGCATGTGTTATGTGGCGGATCCTAGCGCCTGACAGGCAGCTCACCATGACCTTCTCCTTGTTCAGCCTGTTGAGCGGGACGTCAGTGTGCCTGACGATAGAGTCACCTATTACAAGTGTATCAGGTGTGTTGTTTAGCCTTAAGGGCTGTGACTGTTTGGCACACTGGCTTTGTGAGCTATGTGTTGCATGTGTTTTGTTTCAGGGTAACGGTTGCTTGGGTGTCTGCTTTGGAGGTCTCTGCTGCTTAGGCAGATTTTTATTTAGAGCCTCCGAGTATGTTTTTGTGTGTTTATGTGCTTGGTTTGCTGTCGTGGTAGGTCTATGTGAGACTGGAATTGTAGTGAGTGTGGTTTCCTTCTCCTCCTGACTGGTTACGCCAGTACTGAGTTGAGAGAGCTTAGCCTCCAATTTGGCTATATGGTTGCATCTCTCACATGTGTTGGAATTTGTTGGGAGGAGGAGAGGGCTGTCTGTGTACATGAGGCAGTTGTAACATTGCCTCAAGATTCCCAGATTCACCAGCTTTTTCATTTTTACATTCTATTGCTGTTAAATTAAAAAAAATAATTGAATGTAGGAACTGAATTTGATTACCATTTTTTTTTTGTAATAACTTTGCTAGCTACTGCCGGAAGAATAGAATTGTAATGAGTGTGGTTTGTGTGGAGTCTGTTGAGATGTAGAAAAGATGCAAAAGCTGATTGGACACATATATTTATGGATTGTGAAAACCTAAATATATATTGGGAAGACATAAGTATGTTTTTAAAGGTTTTATGGTCTGATAAGTGTCCCTTAACTAGGTCAATACTAATGAAGGTTCCACTTCCTTTATCTGTAAGAGGCATACAACAAAAAATGTCCTGGGTTCTTCCGGCAGTAGCTAGAAAAGTTATTACAAAAAAAAAAAAAAATGGAAATCAAATTCAGTTCCTACATTCAATTATTTTTTTTTAATTTAACAGCAATAGAATGTAAAAAATGAAAAAGCTGTGATCAGAATAAGACGTATAAATCATACTTAGACTGTTAGTGGTTGGGTTAGCCTTGAAATGTTGCTACTGAAATAACAATACTCCTAATGTCCTAATTGTATAAGATTACCTTGTTTATTCAATGTATTCCTATCATTGTATTATAACAGCATGTGATGTTGAATTTCTTCCTTTATGTGCATGTATTGTAAACATATTAATACATTTTTCTTAAAATAAATACTACACTGCAGTGATCACTGTTGGTACTACTTTCCCATATTCAGCTGATATCATCATTATACTTACAAAAATATTTAGTTCAAATTTTCCCCACTTTCCCTTCTTTACTTATTACACTTCACAAATGTTTCTCCTGACCTCTCCCAAGAAAAAAACATATTCCAGAGGAGGTCCCAAAGGATTTCTGCAAAGCTACAAAAACTAGCTACATGGAAACTAAAAGTATATCTGGATGTTTCCTTGTCACTGGCAAACATAACTTATATGATTAGCCTTTAAACCTATTTAACCTTATCCTCTCCAAAGAAGGAGAACAGTTGTAGTGATGTTGCTACAGAAGGTGGATCACAGTACTACTCCTATGAATTGCACATGGATTAGCTTTACCAGTATTGTTTGCAATATTATAGAGAAAAGTATACTGGAGTTCATACATGCATATATCATGGACAAAAACGGGTTACAAAATAAAAAGGACGGCTGAGTGCACAAATCCCAGGATAAAAATATTCCAGTCCTAGTATGTGTACTGGGGACTGGAAAAAATGAAAGTGTAGAATCCCGAAGACACAGAAACATTCCTACAATGGGGGTTAGGCCAAGCTCTGTGGGAGGATGCAACCCTGTTGTAGAAGGAAGTAGTAGTCCACAAAAACCCCAAAAACTGACAGGCCAAAAAAGAGCTATAAAGATATTGAGGATAAGAAAAAAATATATGTTGTTACTATTATGCAAGAAGCCCAGAATTTCCAGATAAAATATATTCAAAAAGATTACGAGAGAGAAATAAGGGGAAAGAAAAATACTTGCACAGGAAAAACTGTCAAAAGCTTCAAATATAAATTTGTGTTCATTAATGCAACAGATTCAAGAAAGATATTATATAGATCAAGAAACCTTGTGCCATTTGGAAAAGAAGTGATGGAGGAGGTGTGAAAATATAAAGAAGAAAATCTAGAGATCTTTGAAAGCTATAAAAAGAAACATGGCTATGGGAAAGAAAGAGAGATCAGATATATCACAATATTTATGCAAAGCCAAACTAATCAATAAAAAAAACAGCTCCAGGGATATTTAAAGAGAAATACAGGCAAAGGCACCCGGGCATTGAAATTGTCACACTACTTCACAAAGGAGAATGTAGAACAGAAGATTAGTAAAGTGGAAGTTAAACAAAGAGAAGCTGAAGCTATAGAATACCTGCAAAGTGAAGGATTTAGTGTAGAAAGTATAACACAAGTTATGTCACAGCGTGATGGAACAATGAGTTTCCAAGTAAGGAGAAACAGATGAGTGGGAGGCATGTGATGATTGATATATATATATATATATATATATATATATATATATATATATATATATATGTATATATATATCTACATGGGAAATAATAAATTGATTTAATATGGTACAATATTTATTCAAAGGAGAAAGTGAAACTTATCAATTTGAAAAGAAGCTGCACGAAAGGCATTTGAAG
>NC_056732.1:264928774-264998442 GCF_019279795.1 Protopterus annectens | reverse complement strand
AAAAACCTTGTATGTAGAGTATTGTTCTGATGAAGTCTATTTTATTAGATGAAAGCGCTTAACTTGTATGTTTTTAGTCAATAAATCGAGTTTCAAGAGGTTTTGTACTAATTCTGTTGTGCTAGTGGTTTACATGTTGTAACCAGGAACAGCTTGGTTCGTGGTAATTCTTTTTGTCGACTGTTCTTGGACTTTCTACATATTTTTGGAGCTGAATTTATCAGCCAAGAGGTTTGCTATATCTTCTGGCTCGCATAGGTGGCTCCATTTACAATGAGCTGTGCACACAATTGCGTATTGCCTTTGATGTTGTGGACATAGCTAAATAATGTTTTGTGGTTTCCTTAGCCTGGAGGCCAAACTTACTTCAAATTTGGCTTTGGTAGACTTTATTTTTCAACTGAGTTGTTTGTTTAGTTTGATGAGAGTATTTTTATCCTGATGGGTGTTGCACTTCCTAATTGTTGCCATGATGTTCTTCCTCCTGTTATACAGCCTATTGATTTTGTGATTCCACCAGGGTGGCTTGTTTTTCTTTTAAGTTAATTCTGTACTTCTTCCTTGTGGGTACAGCTGCCTCTGTGCAAATATTAACATGCTTGTACAGAGTTTCATTGAACAGTTTTGCATAGGCAGCAGTGTTCTCAGGGTTTATGGGGCCTTGAAAATTTGCCAGCTTCTCACTTAATAGAAGGAGATTAGCCTAAGAATAGTTCTTGAATATTCCAGGTTTAGCCGGGGTCTGGGCTTTATGTTTACTTCAAAGCAGACCATTTTGTGGTCTGATCTTACCAGGGAAGGTATTACAGTAGGGGGTGTGCAGCACTCTTCCATACTGGTGAAGATCAGATTCAGTATAGTTGCACCTCTGGTTGGTGAATTGACTATGTCGTCCAGGGAGTTTGTGTTTACAAAATCCAGGAATCTCTGTGCATATACATTTGGTGTCATATAGGATTCCCAGTTAATAGTGGGGTAGTTAAAGTCACCCATGAATATGGTATTGGGTTGGATGGTTAGTGTTTTGAATAACTCTAAATGCATGGTATGGGCTTCCTTGGTCATAGATTGGGCCTTATAGCTTGCAAGGAAGTGCTATTGGATTTTACCTATGGTGATTTGAACATGCACCAGCTCAAGTGCATTATCCTGTTTGACCACCCTTGAAGTATATTTATTTTTTATGTAAATAGAGACAACTGAGGATTGTACTCATTATTGGATTGTAATATTTTGTGAATTTAAATTTTATATTCTTGTCTCTGTGGCAGGGTTGTGACTGAAAAGGGTCTTTAGACCAGCCATCAACTTGGTTATCAAATAAGAAATAAAAATAAAATAAACAAATAAAATAAATAGATAGAGTTTTAGAAAATATGTACTGTATATGCAGAAGACATTTTTTGTAGTCAGTAGCCATAGCCACAGAGGTCACACCATCACTGTGGCACTGCTGAGTCATCCATCTGTGCCTAACATACCATGCCTTTCATGACATTGAAGTAGTGGACCACCACCATGTGGATAGATGCACCATTAAGGAGTTGGATACATTCTGATATGCAGGCTTGTGGGATATGTGGAGTACTCATCCCTGTGAGCACCAAGGTTTGTGTTGCATTAAGAATTTTGTCTACGGATATTTTTCCAGTGACAAACAGGGGACATGCTTGGTGTATCCCAGGTATCAGTGATACTCCACCAATTTCTCGATGCTGTGTCACACACCACAAAGGAGAAAAGCAACATCATTTTATGAAATAACCTGTTTTCCTGAGGCACTAGCCATTGGCTGTACCCATATTGACATCAAAGCTCCACCAGGGGAACAGGGACAATGACTGGTCAACAGTAAGATGTTCCTCTCTTTCAACTACGAGGTGGTCTGCAATGAACAGGGCATAACATACAGAGTGTCAGCAAGCCACCCAGGCAGTGGCTATAATTCCTACATCTGGCAAGTATGACTTATGTCACTGGTTTGTGTTGGGTATTCCCTACAGGCTATCTTGTTTGTGATACTGGATATGTCCTGCAGTCACATCTAATGACATCAATAAGTAATCCATAGACCATGGCAGAGAATGCATGCAACACTGTCATGTTACAAACCCAAATTATAGTTCAGGTTGATTATTTTATGTCCAGCTTTCATTGTCTAGATATCGCTGGTGGTGCTCTGCAGTATGACTCTCAAACATGTAGTAAAATATATGCAGTGTGTGCACCATTAAACAACATGCTGATATGCAAAGAGTTACAGCAGGGGAGAAACATTTGGAAGGAGGAAGCCCAAGAGGAGAAGGTGCTTGATGAGGAACCTGCAGAGAAGCCAGCTGCAGGGGATGACCTGTGAAGTGGAGGTGGACACAGTATGCCATGGCAGTAGTTAACAGGCAGCATCTGGTTCATAACTTTTGGGACAGCTAAAACAGAACATAATATATAACAGCAACATTGATATATAAAATACTGCACCCAAGTTATGCCATCCCATGTGTGGACAAGCCACACTGTGTATCAGACACAGGCTAGCCATATAGCCAAGTACTGAGGGCAGGGCACAGCTTCCATCATATGCACAGATGGGGAGAGCCACAGTAACAGTTACCAGCAATGGGCAGTGTTTGTGCTGATGTGAAAGTGAAGGCTAATGCTGTGAGTGACTGTGTCATGGATAGTTGAGTGGGGGGAGTGAGGGAGAGTGGATGAGGGAGGGGTGGTGTCTCCATTGTAATGTTACTGGGCAGAGATGGCCAGTGCTGATGCTCGGGTGTGGGTGTGCATGAACAGAACTCCAACAGAAGATGCAGAAGAATTTTGCTAGGTAGACAAGTCTAGGAGCAAGTAGGAGATGTCTGCACCATGTACTTCTCCACATATAGGGGTACCCTATCCTGAGAAGGTCACAGGCATGAGCCACAGCATACATAAAGGAGGGAGTGCTCTGTGAGCAAGAATGACATGATGTACTATTGCTGGTCTTAGCATGGACACTTCCTGTTCTTGTCTGTGGCCATGGCATCTATAACGACTTGTCCACTTTCGTACCATAATGCTATAAACATTACATTAACTACACATGCAGGTAATTTAAGATTTCTACAGAGAATTCCTGCTTATGTAACTAACTTAAATGACTTTAGGGAATGGATAATGAAAGAAATAGACATGTTTATGGAAACAAATGATAATGGTGAAGTGACTGATACTATACTATGGGACACCTTTAAAGTTTATATATATGGTAGAGTAAAATCTTGGTACCTTAAAAAAGGAGAGAGTGGGACAAAGAACTTTTACATTTACAAAAAAATATATACAAGATAAAAATGGATGCAAAACCAAATTACTAAGTTAAATCAAAAATACTAGGAAGTTCTGAATCATAAGGTAGCCATAAACCTGGAAATATTGAAATCACAATCTTATACTGTAAATCCCAAATATTTACATAAAATAGCAGTAAGATCTAAAAAATAAATAAATAAATAAATAAATAAACAATCAAAATTGTATTAATGAGATTAAATATAAAAGTAATGGTTCAGTTAAGACTACATCTAACTTAATGGGCATATTAAAAGTGTTCAAAAACTACTATAAAGATATATCCACTTTTGGAGACAGATAATGTAATAAATACTTTTATTCAAGAAAATATAACTACTAAGGTGCCAATACAAAAAATAAAAACAAATTAAATAAACAAATAACACTAACAGAAGTGAAAGAGCAAATAACAAATTTAAAAGATTATAAAGCTCCATGACTGAACAGAATAATTCCTGAACTATATAAGATTTTTCCTGAATATATAATAAAGAAAATGATGAGTGTCTTTACTATGGTGAAGCAAAAATGTATACCACCCCATCATGGAAATACTCAATTATCTCCCCCATATTAAAACAAGGTAAGGACCCCAAATCTTGTGATTCATATAGGCCAATTTCATTACTAAACACTGATTATAAAATTTTCATGACAATATTAGCAAATAGGATAAAGAAAATATTACCTAATCTAATACATAATGATAAGACAGGGTTCATTCTTCATAGAAATGTGCAAGATAACATTATTAAATTACTATCATTAATAGACATAGCATGCAAATGCAAAAAAATCGGACTTTTCATCGAATTATTTATAAGTGAAACAAAAGTTTTTTGACTGTAGGAAGACAGCCTTTATTGGTCCGGAGCCACGCCTTGGGTTTGAATCAAGCGGTTGTCCTTTTTTTGAGTTACTGGTTGTTGTTCGCGGGTGTTCTGGATACGAGGAGTCTCCAGCAGAATGAATAACAGTGCCCTATTGAACTAAATTATCAGGGTTATACAAAATTATTCGCAGTCCGATAATCCACATCCTGATTCAGGATATGAACTACCATGTGCGCAAAGCAGTTCTAGGGTAACCGTTGAGATGGAGATGATGTCAGATGCTAGAAGCGAACTCAACAGAGAGGCGAGGAGAGGAGAGACAATACAGGATACTACCTCCACTAAATTGAATCAGACTAATAGTCGGCCAACTACGAGAAAGACCAGTGAACGCCAAGGGGCCGGCAAACTAAATATATGCAACAATTTGGATTTTAATACTTGGTTAAATAATTCATTTTCCAAAAATTACAGACAGGAGGGTAAAGACCGGTCATAGAGTATGACTTACAAAGACAAATGTAAGACATTTAAAATGCTTTTGACTAGGTATAAAAACCTAGCATTTGAAAATTGGTATTTTAACAAATGTGTGAAGGATAAAATTGTACCAAAGGGACTGAGGATTAATAAGTTCCTGAATAATACAGTTGTTGATACTGAATTTTTTAAAGCCATTTGTGGCATTTTGAATGATTGTGGGCTGGCCATTTTAAAGGTTATGATTAAACACAATGAAGAAAAAACGGAACAAGATAGAAAGGAGATTGTTAGATTATATAATGACATTAATGCTGATTTATTAATTACAGTGGATGAGTATAAAAATATTTATTTTAGAACTTTGCAGGATGTTGACCACACTACCACTTGAAGTTACAACAGGAAAGTTACAAAATTAGAGAGGGATTTAAATGAATATCGTAGTGGTATAGCTTATTATAGTGATTAGAAAAATACCAATAGGCAGTGGAGGTTTGGGGATAGACAATATTATCCTCACCAAAACAACTACAATAATTATAGAAGTGGAGAAATGGGTAGATATAAGAAACAGGGTGAATACAGTTATTATTCATGTGAAAAGGATGAATATGAACACAACAATGGTAGGGACAACGACTCTAATGAGGTGGTCCCTTTAGAAGTGGAAGGACTGAGGAGGTCCGAGAGGTTAGGAAACCATGCCCAACAACCCTCTTATGCTCAGGTAACAGGCAACTATCACACCGGTCAATATGTGAGGAGGACATACAAGTGATGGAAGCTGAAATGGATAACATGAATATAGTGGGCAATATTGATGGACAGGTTATTGACTGTGATAAACATGAAGTAGTGGTGTGTACACTAAACAATTTTAATATTTTTAATTATACAGACATTAAAATAAATGAGAATTATTTCAAATTGTTTACTAAGGGGTTCATCTTTGTGCCCACTAAGAAACCTAATATAGAAAATATTTTACTTGATATAAACATTTTTACTAGAAAACTAAATTTTACACATATATTTAAGGATGAGATAGTAAATGAAAAGGGGAATGTGCTAAAAAAGCAGAGTATATACAACCCCCCCTTCACCATGAGATAATGAATTTTGAGAGTTGTGTTATTAAAAGGATTCGAAATGAGTATAAAAAAGATAAAAATCAGGAAACAATCTAACAAATGAGGAAGATGAATTACTCATTGAATTGAGTGGAAATGAAAAAATTTGGGTAATGAAACCCGATAAGAGGGGAGGTGTTGTACTAATGGATCAATGGGATTATACCAACAGAATATTGAAAATATTAGATAAAGACAACCACCATGTGGTGGTTTCAAGAAATTAGATTACTATTTCTTATAAAAAGATAGATCTTATATTAGAGGATAATTTATTACAAGGATTAATTGATACTAATTTATACAATTTTTTGAAAGTGCCCAAACCAGTTATAACAGACATCTTTGGCATACCAAAAATACACAAATCACTCAATAATCCACCTATGAGACCTATAGTCTCTTCTCAAGGGTCAAAAATGTAGCCTTTAGCTATATATGTGGATACAAAATTAAAATAATTTTATGTTAGGTACCCACACATTTTAGTGGATTCATGGGATTTTTTGAATAAAATAGGGACGGGCCCATATGGAGATGAAATTAGGTTCATTACTGTTAATGTAAAAGATTTAGTTTCAGTTATAGCCCACACGGAAGGTTTATTGTGGTTTGAAAAAATGTTAGTGGAAATGAATTTTTTGACAGCTGATGAATTCAAATTGGTACTGGAAAACTTGGAATTGGTGTTTAAATATAACTATATCTTTTTTCAGGGAGACCTTTATCATCAAAAAGACGGGGTAGCTATGGGGTCAGTCTGTGCACCTGTGTATGCCAATATTATAATGCTTTATTGGGAAAAACAATATGTATTTAGATCTGCATATTATCAATACGTTAAGGGCTACTACCGTTTTTTTAGATTATATTTTTATTGTATGGGATGGTTCAGAGGAAATAATAGAAGAATGTATGTATTTTATCAACCATAGTACTACATTTTTAGAATTTACACATGAAATAGGTAGAGATGAAATACATTATTTGGATATTAAGTTAAGTAAAGATTATAACAATAAAACTTACAAATCTAATATATATAGAAAGGAATATCATTCGAATGCATATTTACATTATGAGACTGATCATCCGTACCATTCAAAAAAGAATATAGTTAAAGGTCAAATGATACGGATAGCTAGAATGACATCAGATAAAAATGAATTTTTGAATGAAATTGAAAATGTACAAAGAATGTTTCATGAGAGGGGCTACCCAGTCAAATTGACTGAACCCATTAAAGAATATGTTAGACAGAGATGGGGTATTGTATATATACCATTATTAACTAATAAAGGGAGGGAAACCAAAAGAATCTTAAATAATGATGAAATAAATAAAGAGACCAGGGTAGCAAGTCTACCATATTTAACATTGACATACTATAATGGTATTGGATGGTTAAAGAAATGCATTAATAAAACATGGGAGATATTTAGAACTATGCCAACAAGGGTTGATGTTTTGCAAAATATTTTGAGATATAGTTTCAGAAGGAATAAAAATATAAAAAATATTATTGAGATGAAAAACAAAATAAATATATGGGTCGCAAGTTTGAAATATGGTACTTTTAAATGTGGAAGATGTTCACAATGCCCCTTTATAGCAGGGTTAAAAGAAATAAGAATTCCTAGTTTGGAAATGACAATAAGAGCAAAAAGGTATAATAGTTGTTATTCCAAAGGAGTTATTTATTTGGCATATTGTAAAACCTGATGGGGGTATTATATAGGTAAAACAGAATGTCATCTTAGGAAAAGAATTTATGAACATATAAGGGATATCAACAGAAAAAATGAGAACAATGCCCTATATAGACACATTTTGGTATGCAAAGAGGCTGATTTTAAGCTTTGGGTCCTCAAAGAGGTTGACCCCTTTGAAAGAGGTGGAGATTGGGAAACGAGGTTAGAATTTAGGGAAATGATATGGCAACTGAGATTAGATGCATGTAGTGGGAAAGGTATGAATGATCACATTTCCATTACACCAGCTCTTAAAGTATTATCAGAAGACCCTAAAAGGCACAATGTAAAACGTAGGTAGATAATTAGTAACAATGCAATATTATTCTGTTGGTATAGGTAGGAAGAGGGCACATTTTAACAATTGATATGTGTTATAATATAGGTTTTATATTTCATTATATTATATTTATATTATCTGTATTTTACATATACATTACATTATTATGAACCTTTATAGTATGTTTTTATGTATTTAAATTATATATAAATAATTATATATATATTTTTTTATGTGTACATTCATATATTCCTACAATTTGCAAGTTGCTACATTAGATAAATGGAAAAGATACTGTTTGAAACATTTTTTAATGTTTGATAGAGACGGTGGTGTGAGAACAATACACAATATATATATATATATATATATATATCTATATCTATATATATATATATATATATATATATATATATATATATATATATGTATATATATATATATATATATATATATATATATAAATACACCAGTTTTATGTTTGTAAATCATTCACATATTTGTGAATAGTGGAACTGAATGTTTCAGCATATATGTATCATAGTGTTTTTACAAAGAAAAAATCTTGTGTAAAAAAAAACTTTTTTTCAAGATTAATTTATTAACTGAAGTGTTTCAATGGCCAGCCAATTATATGAAATGGGATGGTATAAAATGTATGTAAAATGGTTAATCTGTGATTCTGAAGAAGTCTCCGGAGGGAGATGAAAGCGCTTAATCCGTCTTTTAATTCTTTACTGTTTTGCAAGTTTTACATTAAAAGTATTATAAATATATATATATATATATATATATATATATATATATATATATATATATATATATATGGAGCACCTTTAAAACCTCGAAACCACGTTTGCCCGACACACTAATGACCGACGCAAAAAGACCGACAACAAAAAAAGCCGACAACGCAAAAACACGAAACCATTACACCAACACACTACGTAAACAACACAGTACACTACATAACATATGCACTATCCTAACCCAAACCCTAACCCTAAGGTCCGACACTACCGCACACTTACCCTACCTGCACCCTAACTCACTTACCCACCCCTAACCCACAGTCCCTCACCATCGCACACACACCCTACCTGCACCCTAACCCTAACTCACTTAACCCACCCCTAACCCACAGTCCCTCACCATCGCGCACACACCCTACCTGCACCCTAACCCTAACTCACTTAACCCACCCCTAACCCACAGTCCCTCACTATCGCACACTATCCTGTCCGCTCCCTAACACTAAATCCCTCACTCGATCGCACACTTACCGAGTCCGTCGGGTTCTCACCTTGTCGGTCATCTGCGTTGTCGGTATTCTCGGCCCGTCGGATTCCGTGGTCGGCAAATGCGATTTCGAGATTTTAAAGGTGACCCATATATATATATATATATATATATATATATATATATATATATATATATATATATATATCAGACTTTTCATCAAATTATTTATAAGTGAAACAAAAGTTTTTTGACTGTAGGAAGACAGCCTTTATTGGTCTGGAGCTATGCCTTGGGTTTGAATCAAGTGGTTGTCCTTTTTTTTTGAGTTACTGTTTATTTTCTTTATTAACATAATCTATAAGAGAAATTATCCTTTTAATATTGTCATGTGTGTGTGTCTATGATATATAAATTCAGTTTGATCATTATTTATTGTTTTGGCTAGTGGTATTTTCATTATGTTAGTTAATATTGTCATAAATGTCTTACAATCATTATTTAATAATGATATGGGTCTATACGAGATACAGCGGTTTGGGGATTTGTTTTCCTTTAGGATTGGTGCAATTAAGGAATATCTCAAAGAGGGTGGTATTAAAGCTTGTGACTGAATTTCTAATAAGAGTTTTATGGAAGAGGGATAATATCTTTGAAGGATAAAATTTATATATTTCCATAATTATGCCATCTATACCTGGAACTTTATTATTTTTACCCTTTTTTAGTGTATCAGTAATTTCTTTGTAGGATATGGATGCTTGAGATCTAGTTTTAATTTTTCTGGGTTTTTTATATTAGAACATTTTTCATCTAGATTTAATTGATCGGTGTGTATATTTTCTTTTTGGAAATTTCCATATAGTGATTTCTATAGGCATCAAGAATGTCACCTATAGCTGAGACATTTTTCTTTTCTTTTTATGGAAGATACTTTTAATATTATTAGCTTTTGATTGTATTTTGATTCTTGTGAATACATTATGTAGATATTTGTGAGAAGTGGCCAAGGTATTAATTTTTAGTTTTTCTAAAGCTAAACTAGTTTTATGTGTTAGAATTTTTTTGTATTTATTGTTTAATACTTCTACTTTCTTTTTCCTCTCCAAATGATTTTGATTTTTTTCAGCTTTTACTGACAAAAGTTTGGATTGTAGCTCTAATAATTCAGAATCCCATTCTCTGATTTTTTATACGAAGTTAGGGCTTTACCATATATGTAAGTTTTTAATGAGTCCCATATCATTATTTTATTTATCTCTGTGGTGTAATTAATATCTAAGAAGAACTGTAATTCAGATAATAACTAGGGTTTGAACTCTTTAATTTTAGTTATATATGCTGGAATTCTGGAGTTAAAGATTAATGCTTTGTACCTATTTTGAAGTTTTAGTATCAATGAATTGTGGTCCATAAAGGGGCAGGGAGTGATTGAGAAATGAATGATTTTAGAGTGCAAGTCATGGGATGCAAATATTTTATCTATTCTATTTTGGGTACCAAAGCTGTGATCTTGATGGAAAAACAACAAAGATGTATCTTCTTTAAATATGAAAGTATTTACAAGATGAAATGATTCTATCCACTTGTTTAAAGCTTTTGATACAGCAGATGTACGCAGTGGTCTTTTATTTGTAGTTTCAGAAATATCAAATATACAGTTAAAATCTCCTTCTAGTATTAAGGTGCCTGTATAATTATTGGAAATGAAATCCAAGTGGTTTTTAGCAGTTCCTGTTCCAATGCTTGGGAGCCAGTATAGATTGGCTAGGGTCTGTTATTATATTTAACTATTACTAATGCCATAAGGCCTTCTTTATCTTCATATTTATAAATGATGTCTGGGTTAATCACATTTGTTTTCCATAAAATTGTTACCCCTTTTGTCTTTGTCTTTTATGTGGATTGCGACAATATCATATATTCCTTAGGATTCCATTTGTAATTGTTATTTGTTTTGAAATAAGTTTCTTAAAGGAAGACGGTTTGTGCTTTGTTCAATTTTAAATATTTCAGTAGATTTGATCTTTTGCTATGATTGTTTAAGCCATTGGCATTTAAAGATAATAAAGTTAAATCCATCTTAGGTCATTTAGACTATGCATTTTTTGTTTTATTGTGACGATTAAACATTTTCTTCTGATAACTATAAAGTATACGTTTGAGCTTTTAAAGGAAATTATCACTTTTATACTTTGAGTGTTTACCGATAAAGTAATGTTTTGGTCAGGCATACTAAAAATGTTTTTGTGAAATAAATTTAAATTAATAAATGTTAACAAAACTAATATCTGCACTAGCCATGGAATGAAATCATTCCTAATCTGATGGATAAACCTAAGTCCATCAGATTATCACTCATACCTTGACAATTCAGAACATCTGACCTACATGAATTGAATTATCATATGAAGAATATTTGTAATAGGAATAAGCAATATTTATATTATTTTGAGCAGATATAGTACTATTGTAGATTTAGACAGAATTCTAATACAATATAAATGTCTACTTATTGTATAAGCAATTAATATTTACATGAAAGATAGATGACAGGCAATTCAATACTAGTAAAGTAGGATGTATCACATATAAAACCTCAGTAAAAGATTATAGCACACAGTTATTTAACATATCCACCCTTATTGATGAAGTCTTTCAAAACTTATTACTTAATATAAATAGATGGTAATAATGTTTATACTTAATGTTTATAATACAATGCATTTTACTGGATATATCAGAAGTTATATTTCATTGTTTGCCAGCATTTAAGTAATCACTTTGTTTGTTGCTAACTTACTTAAAGCATCAAGTTTGTTTTATGTGAACATTGATGAAAGTTAGTGCATTTTAATTATCAGTGCATCACTCCCCCCCCCCATTTCCTACACATAAGGATTTTCATATCTGTTATTTGTTATTATAAAATTAGTGAAATTATAGTTTAAAAACAACAGATTCACTTATTGCAATTAATGACTACAAGTTCCCTTTCCATATTCATAAATTGCCATTTTATGGCATTTACTGAAAGTTTTTAGATTTAAATGGCAACATTTTATTTTGTATAATCAGCAAAGGTTAAACTGAGTGATTATTGCCAATTTAATACTATTTGTTCAGAATGTGATTGTTATATTCTGTGACATTCCTAGTTCAGGCTTCTATTGTTTCCCTTGAACAACTTTGTCAGTTTGATGTCATGTATAAAACATTAGTAACCTTGGTAGCAGCTTAAGTATTATGTATACTCAAGATGGGTTACAAAACCACAATTCAAGTTAAAGCAATTATATGACTTGTTATGCACATTTACTTATATGAGAAAATCATCATGTTTCCCCTTGATGGTCAGTATAGTACATGTCATTTATGACACGTTAAAATACTCGTGTTATTATTCACAAGCCCATGTTATCAAACTGTGTGTCTATTGTCAATTTAATACTATTTGTTCAGAATATGATTGTCACATTCTGTGACATTTCAAGTTCAGGCTTTTCTTGTTTCTCTTGAACAACTTTGGCAGTTTGATGTCATGTATAAACATTAGTTACCTTGGTAACCGCTTAACTATTATATATAGTCAAGGTGGGTTACAAAATCTACAATTCAAGTAAAAGGAATTACATGACTTGTTATCCATATTTACTTATATAAGAAAATCATCATGCTTGTCCTTGATGTTCAATGTTGTGTATGTCATTTATGACAAGTTAAGACAGTAATGTTATTATACATACACCCATGTTATTAAATCATGTCTTTAATATCCAAATTCAGCACACTGCTTCCTTTTATATAATGATTATATATTTTATGTCTAGATTTACTAAAAATCATACATTACATAACTATTGTGTGTGTGTGTGTTTTTTTTTTTTTTTTGGCTGTTGCTTAGTTATTTGAGAGATCACCAAGCTGTAATGCTTATTCTTATTATTAGCTCCTTCCAAGCATGTTTATACAGTCCGTAAACTTTAAATTATGAGACCTTTCTAGTTTCTTATTTGTTATATTTCCATCCTTACATACAAACATATCAGTACTTAAAGCACGGGCAAGCATACAGTCCAGTTTTGCTAGAATACCATTCACTAGTTCATGTGGTGTGTTTCCAGGCTGTTCTTAAAATATCCAAACCAATATTTGCCCTGTTCCATTTACCAGCCTGATCCATGCAGCGGCCACTCTGCCAGTGAACCACTCAACACACCTTCCATTCCCACATATATTTCCACAAAGGAAATCTGATTACTCTCTAGCACTTCCCAGCAAGCCCAAACAACCCTAGAATCAGCTGCCCAATACATCTGAGCAAGCTCATCTCCCAGACCACTGTAAAGGGTTCTGCACAAGACCAAGTGCTCTTAGTCTTTCACAATAACTCAGACTTCCACTTTTATGTAAGTTCTTAATGTGTTTAAACCAAATTAAATTTTGAAAATAAAATTGCGGTAATTATTTATTTATTTTTTTTAATCAAGAATCAACTTAATGAGCTAATCAAAGTGTTGGGAGAACATCAATATGTGCATATGTGGTTTAAAACAGCTCTTTTATTTTATATATATATATATATATATATATATATATATATATATATATATATATATATATATATATATATATATTTTTTTTTTTTTTAAATTGCCGAGAATCATCTCAGAAGCTCCTCAGAGCCATTAAGCATTATTGTCACACTGTTTCCTTTACCATAGCAACATGGGAGCATCTGTTTCTGTTAGTGCGTCTGTGTACTGCATACCAGAGGCTCACAATGCACCTGAAGCAAAGCATCACTTCACTGAAACTTCAAGCCTAAATTCCCTCCCTTTAAGTGAGGCAGCAGCCATGAAAAGAATGGAGAGCAAACAGATAAAAAAAAAAACCCTCCCAACAAGCTGCCACAACAACAGATAATGCATTCTTCCAGCCTTCCCACCTGTCACTCTATAGATGTATAAGCAAACAATTCTCAGCCAAAATATTCCAAATCCAGGCTAAAACACCAAATGTCTCTTCCTAATACACAAGCATCAGTAAACCTTGATCACAAGCTGCAACATACAGCTTCCCGGAGATGAAAATGGCAACATACAACAGCGCCCAGACACAGCTGCATCCACACACACCATGTCAGGCTTAATCAAACAGCACACAAAGCTATGATACCTGCCATAATTGATATTAACTATGTTTAGACATAATAATAATGCCATTTGCACTATCTGCCAGACACAGCTGCATCCATGCACACCATATCAGGATTGATCAAAAAGCACTCAAAGCTATGATACCTGCCATAATTGAAATTAACTATGTTTAGACAGAATAATAATGACATTTGTACTATCTGCCAGACATAGCTGCATCCAGGCACACCATATCAGGATTGATCAAACAGCACTTGTAGCTGTGATACCTGCCATAATTGATATTAACTATATTTAGATAGAATAAATATGACATTTGTACTAAGAGCTTGCTACTATTATTCAACCAGGATACACATGACATTTCTAAATCATAATTTAACTGAAGAAGGCATTAGTTTCCATGACAGAATTTTTTTAAAACACTCCAACTGCAATTATATATAACATTAATTTGTTACATTTGAGTCTGAACTCTGATGAATGGTACCTTGTTAAATGAGTTAATTAATTACATAAATTATTATAAGTAAAAACAATGAAAAATGAACAAGATAAGTATTCATTGAGTTCAAGTAGAGGAAAATAAACTTTTATGTTTATATTATATATTGCTTTGCTTGGCCTATATATAATGTAAATAGTAAGCCATCTTGACATACCTTTGTTTGTGAAGACTTACTGGACTCTGAACATTCTGAATAAATCATTACTGTTTCTCAGTTGTTTAAGAAACCCTCCTTTTTTAAAGTAAAAAACAGATGACAAGTGATGTACCGTATCAGTCGATACATTGAGAGATGTAGTTGAAATAGTTATTTTTTGGGACAGCTATCTTGGAATCAGTTTTTTGTTTCTTCTTTCTAGCATCAGTCCGAATATTTGTTTCTTTTATTCTTTTAAGAGTAGGAGCCATCCATTCAATTTCTTCTGGGAGAGACACTATGTTATTGTTTTTGATGAATATAGTAGCTTCTTCTTAGTCATTAAACGTTCTCATCTTATTGTCAAAAAGTATTTTTATCTTGGCTGGAAAGGCTGGCTGTGCTTTAATGTTGTTTTGTTTCAACAGTTTTATTATTGGCCAGACTTTTTTCCTTTGTTTTAGTATTCTGGAAGAATAATCATTGTCAAACGTTATCAGGCTTTGATTGTATTTTAAGGGTGATTTTCTCCAAGCAGATTTTAATATTAATTCCTTGTCCAGAAATGAAAGAAAGTTTATAACTATGATCTAGGTGGTGGTATTTGTTGAGTTAGAGAAAGGTTTCCTCAGTGCTCTATCCGCCCTTTCATTTCCAAATGAAAGTCCCTCTTTCAAGTCTAAAAATTCAGGTATCCAGGTTGTTAACTTCTCCTTCCTTCTGTGTTTTTAGGCAGACCAAAGATCCTTATGTTGTTTCTCCTTTCCCTGTTTTCTAAGTCATCTATTTTGTTAAGCAACAATGTATTCTGTTTAAGCAGAAATTATTTTTGGAATTCTTCCACTTTGAGTCTCCCTTCAATGTCATTTAGAGAAGTCTCTATATTTGTTATTTTTGTATGGTGTTGCTGTAATAGTTCCTTAAGAGTATCAGTCTGTTTTTCTGAATTTATTTTGAAGTTTTCTAAGTCATTTTTAAAGCCATCCAACTTCAGTGATATTTCCTGTAAGGTAGATATCAACTGCAGTTCTTTTTTCAAAGTAGCATCTGGATGAGAATTGTTTATATTCACTGACTCGATATATCTCCAAGTTACTTGACAGGACAATGCTTGTATATCTCCACTAAAATTGATAATTATATAGTTTAGTAGCTTATCTATAGATTTCTGACATTTTAAACTTGAGAATAATAATTTTTTCCTATATTATTATACTAGTTTATGTAGCTCTCAAAATTCACTGCTCTCAGTTGGCCATCTAGGTTCCGCCCCTCTTTTATGTAGTTTTGATAATAGTCAAGACAGTTGGTTGTTTATGCTCTCATTATGGCAGTTTATAGAAAACAAAATGAGAGTATCAAACAACCTAGAGACTGAATCTATACCTAGTTTGATTCCGCTTTTTATTAGGTGTCTTGAAAAAACAGATAATCAAAAATTAAGTATCTCACCTATCTATAAGATACTAAGAGAAAACACTCTAAAGTTTGACTCAGATTTTTGGAATTAGTATGTAAAGATTAATGGAGAACAAACTATCTGATGAATCAAAAACGTTGTTATTGAATTCTATGTATGGTACCTCTTCTTCATTATATTGGAGACTGTATACATGGAAATTTATGAATAGGAGTTTCTATACTCCACATAAAATAAATCTTATACTCAAAAGCAGTAAAAGTAAATGTTGGAAATGTGATGAATTACTAGAGGCCAACTGGGTTCACATGTTCATTGAATGTAGAAATGTTGTTCAATGCTGGAAAGACTTGAGATATTTTTTAAATGTTTTATGGTCTGATAACTGTCATATTTCTAACTCACTAATCCTATTCAATGTTCCTATACCTAATGTAATACCTAAATCTCAGATTCATTTACTCTGGTCAATTCTTGCAATTGCTAGAAAAGTTATTACTTTGAACTGGAAAAGTAAACAAGATTTGATGTTTAAAGATTTTATTAATTTAGCAAAAGTTGTTTGTAAAAAACAACTACAAACCATTTGTTATAGAACTCATACCATTACTCATAAAAAAATAGTATGGCAAAAATTGGAAAACATTTTGAACAAATGCTGATAACTTCTCATGGATAAAATGATTGCTTATCATGGATGAATGTAAATATTGTAAATAGTTTTGTTATTGTTTTATTGTATTTGTTATATGTACATTTACATATTTTTATAATGAAAACAAAATAAACGTTTTTGAAAAAAGAAAAAAAAAGCACTTGAATCTAATGCATGCCTAAAGAAAATCAATAAACATGCTGAAATGTGCATGAATATAACAAATCACTTCCTTCTAGCCAATGAGATGCACTGTTCTATCCCCTTCATAGTCCATACTAATATACAAACTTTCAACATCAGAATTGCATTTAAGTGTGGTAATATCAATGTTTATCTGCTCCAGAAGTACCAAGACATTGTTGTAGCTTTTAACTCTGGGCTTATCATGCAATAACAAATCTTTTAGACAAAATTTAAAAAAATAACTCAAATAATTGTTTGGTAAGGGACCTTGATGAGAAAAAAATAGATGACCAGGTGTGGGTTTAGTGATGTTGTATTTTTAGACAATACATAAATTGCATCTGTCATACCAGTTTTTTTTTCAATTATATACAGAAATGACTCTTGTTCTAACATGTTGTCAAAAAGGTATCTATAGCAATTTTAAAATCCATAGTTGGATCCAGACACAGCAGTAGTTAAACTCTTGTTTCCAAATTATTTCTTGTTCTGTAGATGATAACCAGTTCTTCCCATGTAATCAATGCCCCCTCCCTTACTGCTTTAAGTGACCACCAAATCCTCATTTTGTTTCAAACTGTTGAAAGCCAGTTTCTCCAAATATAGTACACTTTAACCATATTCTATAAGTAGGCCCCTTTACTGTGTATATAATTAACAGAAATTGCTCAAACACCCTTATTTTAAGGTAATACTGTGGTAGAAAATTAGAGTGTTTGAATGAAAATGACCCCTGCACTGCAACCATGAACAGTTTCAGCATAGCAAGATTTCTATTATATTGAAACAATATTTTAAATTCACCGGTCTAACAAAAGCAATTTTTCACATCAATGGCTGATTGATACTAAGAGACAGGTAAAATTGGTCCAAATTTAAAACCGTTGTTCAACAAAGAAACAGAACATTTCTCTGTTTTGTCTAGTGGCTGTAAAAATGCTTATTATAACAGCCTGTCTTAAAGTTTTCCTTCCACAGGTTCCAACTCCTAGTTCCATTTACTGTACTATGCATGCAACCTATGGTGGGTGTAAAATTAGTGAACTGAACCTTTAGTAAACGTTTGATTGAGTCATACAGTCAGATAAGAAACTATGACATTTCTTATTGTAATGTATCTCAGTTGTTTCTTAACTAATGATATTATTCATATTCATAAATAACATGCATTCACAAGATCAATCTAGAATGTTAAATCACAGGAACATTCAAGGTAACCAAGTCTTGTGATCATTGTGATCATTTCATCTTATTCTTAACCACACCAGAATATATCTCCCCTATCTAGAAGGGTTAAGTCAATTTATGATTAACCATCCAATTATCCTGGTCCCATTTGAAGAAGAATAGTGTATCACACTGCTTGCTCCACTGGTGGAATCTATTCCAGAGGAGGTGGAGGTGCTGAGTAATGAATGACTACATTGGTACTGTACATCCAAATTCCATAATTTTAAAAGAGAGGTTTCTCTTTTTTTTCAGGGGGAATATATGATGTTAAGTGAAGTTCTGCTGTTAGTGTGTTTGCTTATACTGCGAATAGATACTATAGCCATGTTATTTTAAGAGGCTGTATATCCCACAACACATTACATTTCTAAGCCTAGTTCTAGTGAATTGTTAACACCATTTCTACTGAGCTGCTGTACAGAATAAAAGTTACACGTCTGACTAAAATGATGGTGCTTTCTGACATTTCTGAAACTACCGATGAGTATCACTTTGGTAACCACTAGTGCACAGACACACAAAGTGTCCCAAAGAAGCAGTGAAGTGTCATTGTCTTTGATCTGCCACAGTCTCAGACTTTAGGGAAAAGTATGCGATTTAAGCTCACACACATAGTGACAGCATGTAGTGCACAAATAAGAATAAGCAAAGAAGTTACCAAATAAATGCAAAACTAGGAAGGTAGCATCAAGCAGCTAAAATGAACCCCAAAAAGTACACATGCCATAGAATTACATGTATTAACTAATAAAAGATAAGCAATCTGTTGTCCCCACAAGGTATTCGCTCCATAGCATTGCTTTCCAGAGTTCAAAATCCTGCATTAATTGAATTGTAGCAGAAGACAAGATGCAAATTCCTATGTATTTGAAGTGTAATTTTCATGTGCAACAAACAGCTACAAGGATTCAATAAATCTGTGTTTATATTTTCAAGAATTTCTTTTAACCTTTATTTCTGTTGTTATAGTGATAATTCAAAAATTAATTGCATCATTTCTGCAATGTACATGAATATATAACACAAAATAGAATTTTTCCAAAAACTATGCAAAGCTTATTAATAACCTGCATCTTGGCTTTACCATGCTGCAAGTTATAAAATTAATCACAACTCCAAAAATAAATATCTAATTTGGCACTCCTTATCTAAGACCAATGTGCTATTTTATTCTACTTATATGTTTTGATATGATGACTGCTTGTTCATTGCTTTCTGCAAAGATTAATTTCTTATTTCATAATATTATTGATAATCTTAATATGAAACTAACTGATAAAAGATGAATTAATTTACTGTAGACATGATTCCATTTTATAAGTATATTAAGGCACTTCAGATTGTTCATTGTCTGGTAACATTTAGTTATAGAAGACACGGACTGCTGACCTTCATTCTTCTGTTTTAACCTGCATCTGGTCATGTAGTTATCAAATGGCAAAAATAAGATGCCATACTGAATTGCTTTCCTAAATGAATCTGTGAAGTATTGAAAGGAGAGTTACTAAGTAAACACTGGATTTTATCCTGAATGACATAAACCAATAAACTTTCTTCTCTGAAGTCCATCTAAATGTGCACATGCTGGTCGGTGCCCAGCATGTCATATGAATTACTTTTCTGGTATGCAGTGATGGCTATTTTAACAGCAGTAAGAGGATGACTAATTTCATTCAGGTCAGAGTACAAAGGTTATTGGAGAAATGACTTTACTGTGGTCACAGCATTTGACAATCTGAAGTACAGTTCATTAACACTCTACTCTTTAAACACACATGGACTCACACAAATGTACACACATACATGCACTGACATATGTACGTACAAACACACACACACACACACACACACACACACACACACACACACACACACACACACACACACACACACACACACATATGGGTGTTCTACAGCTGCCCAAGTCCCAGCTGCTCAAACCCCACTATCTCACAGACAGACACTAGGGAGACTAGTAGCTCACATGGCTCCCTCTCGTTGCTCATACCTGAACACTTTGTTTAAATGAGGTGCAGCAGCAGTGGGGTGACAGGGGAGTTGTTGCACATTACCTGAACACAATAGTTGAGTCTGGGCAAGGTTAGTGCAATGGCTGTGAAGATAGGAATGCAGGCTGAGGAATTATGTACTGATTGGGAAGGGGGCCTTAGTTTTAAGGATCAAAAATAGGTTTTTGGTTTAAGAAATGTAATGGCATGCAACTTAACTTTACACTAAACCTTCTGTGCTATCTTATAGAAGGCAAAGACCATCCACGATATTTAGCACAAACAACACAAGATCCTTAAAACTTAAGGCATAAACTGGAATTTATTGACAACTTATGTATTATACAAAGCCATGAAAGTTATCCTGTATTCTACACAAGGACTTCTTAATTCATATTGACCTAACTGGTCAATAGTGCAGCTCTGGTCCTTTAAAGCAGAAAGGGGTTTGGAGCCACATGCATATGTTGTAGTCTGTGGGACAAGTCTTTTCCAAATAGTTCTGTGGGCACAACAGTGCTCCCCAGTGCAAAAATTCTTGCTTAGCATGATGACTCAGAGATGTCTCTATTTTACAGTATTTGTGCAGAACAATTTAGTTGTGTGTACCTTTGCAATGTGATGAAAGAATGTGAACACTTTAAAGCAAAACAGCTTCTTCTTGCTCAGACTGCCAATCTAGATAAAGAATGAAGTGGTGTGTGTGTGAGCACAAGTGTGTACATTTGTGCAAGTGTGGTTACTGAGACAGGGTGTGCTTAGTGTGATTATCAGTTCATAAGTGCTTTTTGCAAGAATATGTATGCGTGCATTTATGTGTGATTGTTGTCTGATGCCTGAAGTAATCTTTAGTAGTGTGAGTGGTTTCTATATGGAAATTGTCTGATGAAGTTTACTGGCATTACAGTTTCTTTGTTTTGTTTCGTATCTTGACAGTTTGAATATTTGTGCAAGTCTATTTGTCTGTGTGCGTGTCTTTCTATGTATGTCTAGCGGCAGGAAGGATGTGTGTGCACCTCTTTGCTGTGGTAGAGATATCTGGACTCATTACTTGTGTAGTGAATAGGCAATCAGAAGTACATATGTACAAACTGCTCAGCTGAGCAACTCATAGATACACAAATCTTGTTTAGATTGAATTTACATGCATTTTTTGGGCATTACTGTGTTTTGCATTAAATCAGATGAATCCAGTTCAACTCACTTGAAGAGAGCAAGCTACAATTCAGTGCACCGTGACTAAGAATTCTGCTCCAAACTCAAACCAGACAGCAAGCCTAAATCTTATACTGATAAACCTGATCTTAACCATAACCTTAAAACTACATGTAATACCACCATACTAACTCAAAACCAAAATTCAGCTAAAATACTAAGGACATTGATTTATGCAAATACTTCAATAATGATATTCGACTGGTTGGAATTTTGTCATTCTAATATTCACACAAATCATATTAAACAAAATGAGTCACTGCAGCTGTTTTTTTTTTCTACTAGCACAGAAACACACACACACACACACACACACACACACACACACACACACACACACACACACACACACACACACACAGAGGAGCAAATGGTTTATACAGTTTACATAATCCAGATGCTATGTTAAGCAATTATAAACAAAGCATATGTTCAATCAGACATGTCTAATGCTGTTTGTTTAAATTGGTATATTACCTGACTAGGAACAGGACAGTAGTGAGGGCAGCCCCATTCTTCATATTACCTTTTAGAGGGTTGAAAGTGTTAATTAAGAATGAGAAAACATTAGTTTATTTAATTGATCCAACAGTAAAAATACCAACCAGGGTAAATATTCCATTGTTAAAGAATGTGTTATACATGTTTTATTTTATATTTTATAAAAAGTTCTTATTTTATTTTATGCTCCTCTGGTTTGTGCTTTATTCCATAATTTTTATGTGCTATACATTATTTTATTTAATTATACAATTTGATAACTGTGTAAGCAGAGTCCATCCAACCAAGAGTCCAGAGACCCCTTTCAGCTATGACCCAAGCATGACCCAAGCAAAATACAATATTTAAACAAGAAGAAGTAAAGGCAGCACAATGAAATGCAGTGCAATACAATGTGCCCTCAGAAAGGCATATCAAAACACGTAATTCAAACAAAAATGCAAGTTGTTAAAACAGATTGGTATAAAACACAGAGGAATAGATGGCAATGTGGTACAAGCTTTATACTTACTATAGAGGATATCAACATAAGGATGTTAAATTAATTAACATAAAGCAATAACAGGTTGCCTGAGATATCTTATAAAATAGATGTTTTTATAGCCATTGCCCTTAAAGATGGCACAACCTACTTCTTTGTGAAGATGGTCTCAAAGTTATTTTTAAAGCCATCATGGGAGTTTGGAGACTTTATTTCCACTGGCATTTTGTTCCATAAGGTAGGTTCTGGTCTGGAGAATACATGCTCAACAGTTTTAAAAGTGGTCAGTTTAATGAAATAGTGTTGTCTCGGATATTTGTTAGGGAATATACTAGGCCCATGTTTGGAAGTTTCCTTCTTAGAGGAGGACAGTGCCCTTCATACAAAATTTTGAAAATAAGGAAGGCTGATGTTCATGTAGCAGGAGCCAATTCAGGTTCTTCAGAAAAGTGCATTGATGGGAATGAACAACAATAAAAATGTAAAAATGGACATATTTTGTTTTCTGCAACTTAGTTTCTCTGTGTTATCTGCTGAGTGAAAGATCTGCAGTGGGAGGCTGTATTCCAGTTTGGGGGGGCACATTTTTGTTCTGGATAGGGCTATGTGTACAACAGGAGAGAGGAGGTGAGAAATCCTATAACAGATATTACATTGTGATAGAATCTTCTTAATGATTACACCACTTCGGCCCTTCACAAAATTAATCCAACAAAGTCTTTCCAGTATCCCAATTTTTCTTTATCTCTTCTCAGATATTGGATGAAATACAAACAATTTACACTTGAGGCAAGTTGCTGGCCTGAAGCTGTAGTCTATTCCAGAACTGGTGAGATTCCAATATAACAAACTCCTGTGGCCCTCGAAAACATCATGCATTGATTAAAAAATGTATTAGATTCCAGCCATTCTGAAGTAAAAAAGTCAACAGAAGTTGCATGACAGCTAATTCCGTACAAGTATGGGTAATGGGTACACATTCTTTTGATCATCAGCTATAGCAGAACAGAATGGATAGCTTGTAAAATAAAGAATGGAAGGATGACCAGTTACCTTAAAACACTTAACACATTTTATTAAAACAATATATATATATATATATATATATATATATATATTTTTTTTTTTTTTAATAAAGTGGATTAAGTGTTTTAAGGTAACTGGCCATCCTTCTTTTCTTTGTGGTTTCTGAAGATTTTTGCTTTTGTTGGTTGTGGATAGCTTGTAAATAACTTTTCTGATCAAGAACTGGATTACAAAAAATGATCTATCTTGTCAGTCACTGTCCTGCAAGCCCTTCCAGGAAGTGAATGCAGTAACAGAGTGACATTGCATGCAGTCAATTTCTAAACACAGTCAAACATGCACATATGTCATTATTATGCATGTGTGTACAGGTTCAGAGCTTTGTAGGACCTCGCTAGGCTATTGATCTGTGAGGATCTTAAGAAGCCTAGCCATATCTTTCCCATGGTATTTTCTTAATCCCTTATGTTGTACATAGATGAGCGGAACAAAAATATTTTGTGACATTTACTTGTTGCTTATATCCATAAGAGACGTGGGTGATAAACTGGGGTGAATTTGCAATTTCCCCTCCATTCATCCAAATTAGAGTTGAAGAGTAAAAGAAGAATGTTCTTAATATTGACTACTGGTGCAGTATCTTTAGCTATATGGGCAATATCCTCCCAAGGCTATAACAGCTGGCCACCATGCAATGCTCCAGGGCACATTCCATGCACCAAACTGTCAAGCAATTCAAGATGAGCTGCCTAAAACATGTTTGGGTACAAATGCCTTCAGAGCTTTACTGCTGCTGAAAAGTATGCTATTCTGAGACTTTTGAGGATTGACATTCAGTTTGTGCTTCCTTTGCTGGATGAATACCTTCCCTCTGGTTGGGGGGAGGCTTCTATTTTCTTATATTTATTTTTATTTATTTTCAGTTTGATGACCGGGGAGGTCCACTGAGCTCAAGGAGCCCATTTTCAGTGGAGGCCCAGGGAGAAAAGCTCCACAAAACATAGCAGACATAGTAGCAATTAAACAATTAGTAAAAATTATGTAGTAAAACATAAGTACAGTAGAATATCAACATAGTATGGTATACAGTGCATATTTACATGTAAATACAATTAGAGGTCGATAATACAGATTCACCATTATACTGAGGATTTAAATCTTCTGAGACTGCTATGAAAGAAACATTTCTAAGAAAACAGTAAATAGGATTGAACTCCTTTTGGGTAAGGTGGAAGGTAGTTTATGTATATGTATGTATTCATGTATTAGGCAGGATTAGGTAGGTAGAGTGCAAGTGCATTTCCTGTTATTGGAGAGGTAGGAATGGAGCTAGGTTTTGAAATGATCACAGTTTTGAGAAACTCTTAGAGATGGAGGAAGAGAGTTCCATTTTTTGGCTAAGGAAAAGGATAGGAGAAGCTGACCTGAGGGACTGTTTGGTTTGTATAGAGAAATGAGATTTTGGTGAACAGATCTTAGAGTTCTGTGAGGGGTATATAGTGGTAAGATATTAGTTAGTGCAGGGCACTTAGTGGGCTTAAAAATGAGTTTGTGGGCTGTAGTGATTTTGAGGTAGTCCAGGTAGTTGGGAAGTTCTAGCCATTGCAGTAGGTGGAGAGGTATGCAGTGGTGGGTAGAGTACTTGGACTTGGTGACAAACTTTGAGATTTTGTTGTAACAGGATTCCAGTTTAGAGGCAATAAAGGAAGTTAGGTTGGTTAGTAGAGGGGCACCATACATCAGAGATGGTAGTAAGTAGATAGTGGCGAGGGTCTGTCTTGTGGAAGGGGATAGAAAATGGGAGTTCCTGTACAGCATGTCAAGTTTCTGACGTGTTTTCTTAATGTTTAGCTGAATGTGGGTGTCAAATTTGAGATGTTCATCAATAGTGACCCCAAGAAGTTTAGCAAAAGGAACAACTTCAATAGTGGAGTTGGCGTGGCTGATAATATTGAAGGAGGTTTTGTCAAGACGGTGAGATTTAGAGGGAGAGAACAGTAACATTTTAGATTTGTTGGCATTTAGAGAGAAGTGATTTTGAAGCATCCAGTTCTCAGTGGTGGAAAAAGCAGTTTATGTTTTTGTTTGGAGTACTTGCAGGTTAGAAGCAGTGCAGACTAGAGTTGAGTCATCTGCATATTGGACTATCTTGGTGTTAGTAATAGCTGTGTGGAAGTCATTAATAAAGATATTAAATAGCATTGGGCCAAATATAGATCCTTGGGCGACACTGGTTGGGGTTGGGAGGAAGGTTAAGGTGCCGGTTTTCCATTTTACAGCTGGAGATCAGTCAGACAGGTGGCTGCTGAACCAGGCAAGGGTGTTGTGTGAGAGATTAAGATTAGCAAGGTGGTTTAGGAGATGGCAATGGGAGACAGTATCAAAAGCCTTGGAGAGGTCAAGGAGGACTGTGGATACAAGTTATCCAGAGTCACGGGCATAATTTACTATGTCTAGGAATGAGAGGAGAGCAGTTATTGTGCTATGGCTTGGATGAAATCTGTGTTAAGTTGGGATGAGGAGTTGGTTATTTGTAAGGAATGGCATGAGTTAGAGGTGGATGCATTTCTCAAGTATTTTTGAAATAGGTGAGAGAATGGCTATGTGCCAGAAGTTGGAGATACTATTATTTTTGCCTCCTTTGTGGAGGGTAGGATAAAGGCTGCACACCACAGTTTAAGAACATAAGATTCTTGTATAGATCTGTTAATGAGAATGCTAATGGGGATGGTGATGCCATCTGCTGCGAGTTTTAGAAAGAGTGAGGGGATGTTGTCAGGGGCATTGGAGCCTGGCTTAAGCTTAGAGAGGAGTTTAGTTATATATGAGGTGGAAATGTGTTTGAGGTGAAAGATGGGAGATGAGAAAGGAATGGATGGTGGAGGAGATGATTTGAGTATGGGGGAGGAGTTGTTGTTTGGGAAGGTCTTGGTGAGTTCTGCTATGGAGTTAATAAAGAAGGAGTTGAATAGCGTGGCTATATTGGGGTCAGATTTGCTAGTGTCAGGGCAAGGATCGTTTTTGGTACCAGGGTTGAGAAAAGAGTTGATTGACTTCCAGAACTGTTTGGGATTTTTGGAATGATTAAATTGAAGTTTGGTGTAGTATGATTTTTATCCTGTATAATATGTTTTTTGGTTAGGTTACGAAGTTGTTTATATTTAAGAAGTACATTTCGGTTCTTATTGGGATGGTAAAGTTTCCATGTTTTGTCCCTTTGTTTCATAAGTATTTTGGTGCCTTTAGTAAGCCAAGGGGCTGAGTTGTTTTTTATACGTTTTGTTCTTGGGGGGGGGGGGCATGAGAGTTAAGGGTAGCTAAGAAGGTTGAGTTAAAATGTTCAACAGTCTGGTCTAGAGGAAGAGTTTTTAGATTGTCCCAGTTTATTAGTTTGAGAGAATTGGAGAAAGTTGTGGGGTTAAAGTTTGTGAGGTTTCGTGTGTGGATATATTGGTGTTGGTGAGGAGAGGAGGGAGTTGCTCCATGGAAGAAGGCTAGCAAGTGGTCACTAATGGAGTCTGGTAAGGTGCCCTTATGGGAGATTTTATTAGGGTGAGAGACTAGGATCCAGTCAAGTTTAAAGCCTGGGGGTTGTTTTTATTAGGTCTGGTAATGGTATTTGTAAGTTGACTGAAATTATATAGGTTAATTGAGATGGTAGGATTATTGTTATCAATTTTGTTCCAGTCAATGTTTACATCTCCTAGGATGTAAGCCTCAAACTTAATATTGATTGAGGCCCATAGAATGATTTCCTCAGGTATACTTATTGTTTCCAGGGGGGATATAGAATTCTATGACACAGATGCTTTTATGGTTATTTAGTTGTAGAATTCCTATGACTAGTTCAGCGTTGTTGATCTGAGGAATAGGATTTTGGTAGGGAGTGATGGAGAGTAGGCTAGAGTAGATTAAGGCCACTTCTCCTCTTGCCCTTCTTTTTTAGGCGGTCATGTCTAAGAGCTTGTAACTCAGGGGGTAGAATTTCAGAGTCAGAAATATTGGGTTTTAGCCATGTCTCAGAGATAGCTACTGTGTCAGGTAGGGTATGGTATAACAAAGCGTGGAAGTGGGCTATTTTGTTTTTTTTAGACTCTGGGCATTGATGGTCAGGAGTTTGAAATATTTAGGGGTGGTAATATGGGTGGTAATAGGGAGAGTTGGATTGTTGCTGGTACTAGGTCCTGGGTTGGGATGTATGTCACCTGCTAGGCATAGGCAGTTAAAGGGGAATGAGAACAGAAGTTTGGGTTTACTCCTAGTGTTTTGTGAGAGGTATAATAATGCTTTAGGAATATGACGTTTCATTAAGGAGGGTAGAAGTTTTGGTTTGAAGCAGAGAAGTGGGTTTAGTTGAACTAGGGAGGGTGATATAGTGTGAAAGTGAAATATGGTAGAGTGATAATGAGTGTTGAGGGTGATGGTAAGGTGAAGAGGGGATAGGAAAGAAGGGGGTAGTTCATAAGAGGAATAAGAGGTAGCATGGTATAGAGGAATTAGAAGTAGTAGGCAGAGGGAAGGGATGAGAAGGGTTTGAGAAGGCAGGGTATGGCGTAGGTATAAATGAATAGTTGGGTGGAGGGTATTGAAGAAGTAGATAGATGTAGGGAACTATGAGAGTGTAAGAGGGAAGTGTTTAGAAGTGAGTAAAATGCTATAAGGTTTGGGATGGGGAGGGGGTAAGAAAGTATTGGAGGATGGGAGGGGAGGGAATAGTGAAAAGATGAGACTGGATTGGGAAAGATGAAGGGGAGGAGACTTTTGGCTAGGATAAGTGTAGGAGCACTGGAGGTGGTTGGGAATTGGGGGCAGGGTAGGGGAGCATAGTGATTTCACTTGACAAATGGAGCGGGTAGAGCAAAGAGAAGAAATGGCCCAGAGAAAACAATCAGTGAACAGAAGCTGGAATACAGGTAAAGGCAGGGAGAGGGCTATACCTTTGTAGTGATTGGACTAGGGAAAAATGTTAAAGAATACTATAGTTCATCAGATCAAGCCTTGAGAAGTGAAAGTGAATTCCACAGACTCTCAAGTGAGGAACAGAGAGAAAAGTGAACAGCGTATACTTAGTAGGGCTGTATAAAGATGTTTTGCAGAACTTTCCATGGTGCATGCTGCCCCCAAGTGGTGAAGGAGGAAGGTAGTACCATAAATTAAAATGAATTTACAGCTATGTCAAAATTAATCTAAGAAGTTTACAAGGAAGTGGACATGGAGTAGCATGTAAACCTGTGAAAGGGGGGCCAGCAGACTGTGGCAGGCTGCTATCATGCACACCAAGGTAGAATGCTCGGCAAGATTATAAATTGCCAACAGCAATGTTCAATATAGCTACATACACTGATGTTCCTTTATAGGATGGAAAATAAGCTCTTTAGTTAGGTTGAAGTTGATTGAGCCTGGGAGCAGCTTATCCAAGGATGTCTTCACTCAGATGGGAGGGAATTCCTGTATAAAAAGCAGATAAAGGTAGCACCCGAGTGAGCAAGCTGTAAAGAGAGAAGAGAAATAAATAAATAAACTGTAATTAAGGGGAAATAGAGGGGGGTTTGGAAGGAGGATAGGCAGGAAAAAGGAGAGCTTATAGTGGGAGAGGTAGTATGAACATGTACTGTGGAAAGAGGATGTAAAGAAGAAGGACAGAAAGGTATATGAAGAGGGAGAGACAAGAGCAGCACAGAAATAGAAAAAAAAATAAAAATGGATGGTGACCACTAGTGTGAATTGGTTAGTTCTATAGGTAAAAGCAATACCCCAAGGCAGCCAAAAAATACATCATTAGCAGACACACCACTAAATGCTAAACAAATACAGTCTTACATTTGACAAAGAACTGTAGCAGACACATTTCATCTAAATGATAAACAAAATACAGTCTTACATTTGTCTAAGAACATTAGAAATATGCAGATTCAGGTGTTACATGCAGCTACTAATGGTTAATAACAAATGGTATTTAAACATAAGAGAGTAGCAAAAGGCTAAGTAAGGTTGAATAACGCTACAGTTAACAGTCGCCAAGACTCCAGCCTTACATTCCGTTTAAATGCTTAAGTGCGGTTTTGCTAGATGAAATTAGAGCACTACTTTGCCTTTGAGGACAGCTATTATAGTCGCTAGGCAATGTGGTCAGCAGGACTTGAAAAATGTGGTGTACTTATGTTTTACTACTTTCCTCTTCAAGAAAGGTATTTTAAACCTAGCAGTGCTGTGTTTTAATGGACTGTCTCGAGACTGTAAAATACTTGTAAACAGAGCACTCATCTTTTTCTGTCACTTTAAAGTTTATTTATTTATTTTATTTATTTATTTATTTAAATTTGTTGACCGGGAGTGTCCAACTGGACATAGGTCCATTTTCAGCGGTGGCCCGGGTAGAAAAGCTCCACAGTTAAAATAAACAGACAGTAGTTACATTGGATTACATAGTGATTAGCAATTTAACATAGCAATTACTTACAACATATTTACAGATGAAGAACATAGTACATCAGTAGACAACTAGAATCTTTATCTGTGAAGTACATAACAGACATTAACAAATGTTACAATGAAAAGTTCCTGCTG
Source organism: Protopterus annectens (assembly GCF_019279795.1). Taxonomy (NCBI): domain Eukaryota; kingdom Metazoa; phylum Chordata; order Ceratodontiformes; family Protopteridae; genus Protopterus; species Protopterus annectens. The sequence goes on along the minus strand of NC_056732.1, from coordinate 264,968,300 downwards.
TATAATAAGTACTAGGCTTATGAGCATCTGAGCTTGCTATAATCAAGGTAGTTAGTGGAGTGGAAAGAAAGGTAGTGGTTGGATTGGGTGGATGATATTAGACTGGAAGTTGCAAGGCCATAGCCAGCATGTTTTTAGGTGTGCTTTTAGTAAAGTTTTGAAGTGGATGCATGATGGTACGGAGGCAATTGTGGGTGGGAGTGAGTTCCATAATTTGGCTATGGCGCAAGAGAATAGTGCTTCACCAGCAGAGTTATTGGCTTTAGTGATCTGCAAGTGATTTTTGTTGCTGGATCTTAGTGGTCTGGTGGTGCAATAGGGTTGGAGTAGATTCTGGAGGGATGGGACATTTAGTGGATGGTTTACTAGTTTGTGTGCGAGTGAGAGTTGATACCACTGAAGGAGGTGAGGGAGTTCAAGCCAGCCCGGTTCAGCAAGTGAGAGACAGTGGTGACTACGGTAGGATGCCCCTGTGGCGAATTTGGTGATTTTGTTGTAGCAGGTCTCTAGCTTGTTTAGATCGCATTGCCTTAGGTTGGTATATATTGGAGAGGCATAAAGTAGAGTGGAGATAAGGTGGGAATTTGCTATTGAAATCTTTGCTGCTTTGGTGAGAAATTGCTTATTTCTGTATAATGCTCCTAGTTTTGTGGACTTTTTTTATGGTCATGGATATGTGAATGTCAAATTTTAGTTTATTGTCTATTTCCACTCCTAGTAATTTGGTGTGTTCAGTTGGGTATATAGTGGTGTTGTCTTTTGCTGTGATGTTAAAGTGAGAGTTGTTTTGAGTATGTTTGGTGGGTTGGAAGATGAGTAGTTTAGTTTTGTTTGGGTTGAGTATTAATTGGTCATTGGATAACCATGTTTCAACAGAGGAAAAGGCTTCCTGTGTGACTTTTTGTAGTTTTGATAGGGACTGGGCTGAGCAGATGATGGTTGAGTCATCTGTGTATTGTATGAGTGTGCCATGTTTGGTGGCAGAGGCTAGATTATTGGTGTAAACAGAGAAGAGTAGGGGTCCAAGGATGGATCCTTGGAGAACCCCTATGGAGACAGGTAGTTGGGGAGATATGCCATTATGCTATACAACAAATTGTTGGCGGTCAGACAGGTAACTCTGAAACCAGTTGGTGACTGATTGTGAGAAGGATAGGTTATTGAGGACAGAGATAAGTTGTTTGTGTGGGACCATGTCAAATAATTTAGATAGGTCTAGGAAAGTAGCAGAGGAGAGATAGCCATTGTTTTTATGCTGGAGGATAGTGTTAGTAAAGGAGAGTAAGGCAGTGGTGGTGCTATGGTTTGGTCGGAAACCATGCTGAGTACTGGAAAGGAGGTTGTTAGTAAGGAGGTAGTCTGAGACCTGAGAGTGTATGCATCTTTCTAGTATTTTTAAAGTATTGGGAAATTAACTAAGAACATATTGTCTGTGGAGAAATTTTGATTACTCTTACATTGTGGGGCATCCATATGTTTGAAACTGCTTTTTACTGTGTTTTTTTTTTCTTCCAAAAAGTAACTTCTATGGACTGGTAGTTTTGTCAGCATTTGCTGCCTGTCTTCCCTGGGAAAATGGCACCATTTCCAGTTTGACCATGAAACATATTGTCAGTCCCACATTTGGTCCTTCTTCTAGCCACAAAAAGAAAAAGTTAAGCAAATAGCCGTTGCTACCACAGCAGGCTGGCAATTTGCCTCAGCCACAGGTGCATGACTCTCCTATGGCCATTTGTTGTACCTCAGATCATTCACCTTTTACCCTGAATCCTTCTGGTGTAGCATCTACAACCATTATGGACGGGTGGCTAGCCTTGTCCTCTGTGGCTGCTAGGATCCTCTCAGTGGGCAAGGGATTGTCGATTCTAGGACAGGTAACAGAAAACATGTGTCTGTTATGTCAGAATGCTGTCCCATCTCTGGGAAAGAAATTAGTAACATGGTTGGCCCCATTTTTCCTGCCAAAAAGAAACAGGAAACCAAAAGTGTGTTTACTGGGACTGGTTTAGGGTATAATTCAGCCTATTTATTTATTTATTTTATTTTACATTTGTTTACCAGGAGTGTCTGACAGAGCCAATCTGGCCCATTTTTGGTGGAGGCCCATGGAGAAAAGCTCCAAGTTACATAGTAAAACATTAAGTAAATTGAAACTGAGTGAGATAAAAAAAGTAAATACAATTGAGTTGAGTGAACAAGACAACAGTAGAGCTCCAAGTTACATAGAACAGTAAATACAATAAAAAGTAATAAAATTGAAATGAGTGAAAAAGACAACAATAATGCACATTCAGTAAAATAAGATAAAGTCCATGATATAAAGTATTTTAAGTATTGTGTGTAGAATACATGACATAGAAACAAGATACTAATATCCTTCTAATTAGGGGGTGGTAGCCTCACTAAATAAACAATTACAATAGAGATATAATATAATAACTTAGTATTATGAGTGGGAAAAGGTTACAAATAGTTAAAAAATTACTCAGAGAGGAAATATAGGAAAAAAGGTGCTTGAAAGTAATGTAGATTTACTGAGTGGTCAGCCTGATGTTGAGCCGGAGCATAACCAGTTTTTGGCCAGATGGGCTTTGAGAAGAATTTTGAATTTGCAGGGGTTAGCTGTGGCAAGAATGGGTTCAGGAATAGAGTTCCTGATTTTGGAGATGTGATTAGAGAATAAGGCATCTCCATAGCGATTTTTGCTTTTAGAGACTTCTAGAAGAAGTTTGTTGGAAGAGCAGAGGGTTCTATTGCTGATATAGGGTTTTACAAGTTTTGTTAGAGTGGGAATTTGTTTGGAAGGTAGATGATGCAATGGCAAATTGCAAGTTGTTTGAGGCATAATAGATTTGGGAGTTCCAACCAGTCTAGTTTGTAAAGGGCAGCACAGTGATGTATTCTGTATGATAGATTGGTGGCAATTTTGGCTATCTTGTTGTAGCAGGTTTCCAGCTTATTTTGATTTGTTTTCTTTAAGTTTGTGAAGATTGGAGAGGCATATAACAGGATGGATAGTAGATGGGTTTGGGCAATGGATGTTCTGCTGATTTGGGTGAGGAATGGTTTGGCCCTGTAGAGTGCCTCGAGTTTTATGTGGTCCTTTTTAATTGTTTGAGATTTATACAGGCTGTAGGTGAAAGATTTGTCAGTGGTGACACCCAGCAGCTTTTTATTGTCTATTGGCTCTGTTTTGGTGTTGTTGGTGGAGTAGATTGTGAATGGGATATGGGGATGAGCTATTTTATTGCCAGTAAATAATATTAGTCACAAAAACAAATAAAACAACAACTGTTGATAACCAGGTGCCTCCGTACCCAATCACCAAGAATCCAATAGTAAAAAAAACAACAAAACGTAGGCAAAGCTCCAGGTTCACGAATATATTTAATAATATACACAAACACTTTCACCAAATGTTTCTTCAGGTGTATTACGAACAGTAACTAAAAACACCATATTTAACTGTTCAAGTTAAAATCACATGACTTAGCATGCTGCAAATTTAAAGCTACATTCAGTAATACAGCTTAAATCTACCCTACCCTCCCTCAAATATGTTAGCCTAAACCTTATTTAACAAATAAAACAAAATAAGATAAAATATTAAAAGTACACAGACTCAAGTTCAAGCATCATACCATCTTCCCTAATTCAAACAACATGTCTGCATGTTTTATCTCCATAATGGTCTAGTTTTAAGTATAGGTCTCAGTGGCACATGGTCATTAAGCCAGTGGCCTGCATCTGCTCTTAACCTCACAATCCACTGGGCTTCTAATTCTTCTGTTTTAATTCTCACATCCCCACCTCTCTTATTTTAATAACTCATGGCTATAATCATATATTTTAAAGTATGCAGGTCATCTGTATTACTGACGTGATCGGCTCGCGCATTAAACATACTCTTTTTCCCTATATGGTATATGTGTTGCCTAATTCTTTCCTTAAGCATCCTGTCAGTCTTCCTGACAAAATTTATGACAAATCTGACAGACTGCTAAATATATCACATGTTCTCTCACAGGTTGCACCTACCTTAAAGTTATATAGCACCCCTGCGTTTGAGTGTCTAAAGCTCGAACCACTAACTATATATGAACAAAATGAGCATCTCCCACATGGTGTGGTTCCCCCTTGCTTAACCGTTCTGTTTTGCTCCCTAGGTGTACAAAGACATCTTTTTAATGATTTCTTATGCCTGAAGATGAATTACAGTTCTGCATCCAAATAACCTACATGCCTGTTTATCTGTAGAAGAATACTCTAATTCCTTCTAATGATAACTGTGTTTTGTTTAATATTCCTCGAATAACTAAAATGCACTCTTAATTTATTACTACTGTTCCCACTCAACCTGTGTTTCACAGTGTCCTGTGCTGTTTCTGAAAAATAAGGTTTCCCCTGGTTTGTCTCAACCTGGTAACATTAGCAATATTTCTTTGAATCATGGTTTCACCATACCCTCTAGCTATCAAACTCAGTACTTGTAATATTAACTTGTTGTTGAAAGTCTTCATCCTTAACATTAAGTCTGGATGTTCTATATATCTGGTTGTGAACCACATTCCTGAAAATATATTGTGGATGCATACTCCCCTTACTAAGTAGGTGGCTCACATGGCATTCCTTTCTATGGAGTCTAGTACTAAGTTTATTCATAGTATCCTTAAAGATGGTTACATCTAAAAAAAAATCTGTCTATATACGACCAATTCATTGTAAATTTCAGAAACTGAGTAGACCTGTTGATATAATCAACAAAGTCCATCAAAGTCTCTAAGGAGCCACCCATAATAAAAAGAGGGCATCCAAAAACCTTCAAAAAATAAAATCTGCTGTTTAAAGGGACCATAACTAGACTGTACACTTCCCACACTGCCATGACAGCATTGGCATAGCTATTGGCACATGAGGTGCCCATAGTTATGTCATTGCATTGCCAATAAACACTTTCCCTAAACATAAATGTGTTGTTCTCCAGAACCAATTTCAACAGTGCTCCCATTTGTTCAAAATTGTTAGTGTTATAATTTGAATTGAGTTCCATAAACTTGGTAACACTCTCTGTACCTATATGATTAGGAATTACTGTGAATAGTGAAACCACGTCCAGTGTAACTAACATACACTGGTCTGGTAAACTGTTCTTCTGTATGTAATTACAAAGATTCCTAATAAAATGTTCCGTATCTCTCCGAATAAATTCAGATTTATCTACAAAAGATCTGAGAATATTCTCTATGTAAATAGATATAGATTCTGTGCACCAGTTTCTCCCAGCTACAATTGGTTTCATTGGGGGTTTTTTTAGGGTCCTTATATACCTTAGACAACCCTTGAATAAGTGGTATGGTGGGATGTGGCATCGTAAAATACTCATACTGACTTTCATTTATAATTCCCAAACACTCCAGCTCTCTAATCACAGCTTCAACCTTTCTTATCATGTCTGTGACCTGTATAGGTGTTATAACCATATAAAAATCACTGTCACTCAACATATTGAGCATTGCTGTGTCATACTTGTCTCTATCCATAACCACTATCTGGCCACTCTTGTCTGCCGGTCTGATGACAATCAATGGAGTCTCTTGTAAGGTCACTAAAGCAGCATTTTCTGTTTTAGTCAAATTAAAATGTTTATGCTTGTTACTACTTGGTTGCTGTGGACTTTGTGCTTTGCAAACTTCATCTATACACAATTGTTCAAATGCATGTCTTAAAGAATTAGGGTTAGGTATAAAAATGCTAGTTTTTTTAAACAAACAACAATCAGCATTCATCGCACCATCATCAAAAATTTATTTGAGTATCACATTACGAGTAAATCTTTTATATACACAATAGTTCTCCGGTTCCACCAATAAGTGCTCGCGACTGCAAAAAATATGGTAAATCCACAATTTAATGAAGTCAAAGTACAAAAAAAATGAACTGATACGACAAAACACTATAAGCACATACAAACAAAGCAAACTGTTTAACAAAGTTAAGCGCTTTCAACCAAATCAACTGGTCTTCATCAGAACTAAAGCATATAACTGTTACGCTGTTTCAATAACTTCAATGGTGCCAAAAAAACATTTACCTTTCCTTAAAGTTGTATTCACTCTTTGTTGACATAAAATATTTGCATCTCTTACAATGCCATCAAATTTCGCTCATAAAATGTTTTTCTTTCTTGTACATATTATAAACAAATAATACATTTAATAAAAATATTTAGGAAAAAACATACTATAATAGATAACTATATTGATTAAAATAATATAATATAATCTACTACTGTAGCTACGAACTGTCTATTCTATCACCCGATAAGGCTATACATAATTCATAAATATTAATACTTATTAATTCATCATTACTGAACATTGTTAGTAAAGGAAATATGTGTACACGTATATGCGTATATAAAAACACATCAAAATTGCTCAACTTACTAAATATATCACTAGTATATTGATATTAAGTTAAAGAATATGTATGTAAATGTTTTTTTGGTGCCATTGAAGTTATTTAAACAGCGTAACAGTTATACGCTTTAGTTCTGATGAAGACCAGATGATTTGGTTGAAAGTGCTTAACTTTGTTAAACAGTTCACTTTGTCTGTATGTGCTTATAGTGTTTTGTCATATCAGTTCATTTTTTTGTACTTTGACTTCATTAAATTGTGGATTTACCATATTTTTGGCAGTCACGAGCACTTATTGGTGGAACCGGAGAACTATTGTGTATATTGTGGATATTCTTTCATTCTGTAAATCTTTTATATCAAATATAATCTCAGTAAAATCAGTTTGATCATTAAAGGTCGACCTTTAGTGATTCGAACTGTTAAATATTCGATGTTCTAATATAGTCCCAGATAAACCGGTATGTAGGTATTTGGATGCAGAACTCCAATTCATCTCCAGGAATAAGACATCATTAAAAGGACATCTTTGTATACCTAGGGAACAAAACAGAACAGTTAAGCAAGGGGAATCATACAATGTAGGAGATGCTCATTTTGTTTATATATAGTTAGTGGTTTGAGCTTTAGACACCCAGACACAGGGGTGATATATAACTTTAAGGTAGGTGCAACCTGTGAGAGTACACATGTGATATATTTAGCAGTCTGTCACATTTGTCACAAATTTTATGTCAGAAAGACTAACAGGATGCTTAAGGAAAGAATTAGGGAACACATATACTATATAGGGAAAAAGAGTATGTTTAATGCGCTAGCCAAGCACGTCAGTAATACAGATGACCTGCATACATTTAAATTTATGGTTATAGCCATGAGTTATGAAAATAAGAGAGGTGGGGACATGAGAATTAAAACAGAAGAATTAGAACCTCAGTGGATTGTGAGGCTAAGAGCAGACGCAGGGCATGGGCTTAATGACCATGTGCCATTGAGACCTATACTTAAAACTAGACAATTACATAGATAAAACATGCAGACATGTTGTTTGAATTAGGGAAGATGGTATGATGCTTGAACTCGAGTCTTTGTACTTTTAATATTTTATGTTATTTTGTTTTATTTGTTAAATAAGGTTTAGGCTAACATGTTTGAGGGAGGCTAGAGTAGATTTAAGCTGTATTACTGAATGTATCTTTTAATTTTCAGCATGCTAAGTCATGTGATTTTAACTTGAGCAGTTAAATATGGTGTTTTTTTAGCTATTGTTTGTAATACTTCTGAAGTAGCATTTGGTGAAAGCGTTTGTGTGTTTTATTAAATATATTTGTGAACCTGCAGCCTTGCCTATGTTTGTTGTATTTTACTACTGGCAAATAATATTAGTTTAGTTTTGCTGGGATTTAATATTAGTTGATTTGTGGAAAGGTAGCTTTCTTTCAACATCTGTGAAAGGTTTTTGTGTTTTTGCAGGAGTTCAGGGATTGAGGAGGCTGAGCAGATGACTGTAGAATCATCTGCGTATTGTATGATGTCAGCTGATTTAGGGGCTGCTTTGAGGTCATTGATAAAAATTGTGAAGAGAAGGAGGCCAAGTATAGAACCTTGGGGTACTCCTACTAAGATGGGTAGACAAGTATCTATGGAACCATGATAAGGTGGGTTGAGAGAAATTTAAGGTGGCTCATAGGTATAGAAGTTTTTGGTATGAGACTGTGTGTCAAATGCTTTTGACATGCCAAGGAAAACTGATAAGACATAAAGGCCATTGTTTCTGGATTGGTTTACAATGTCTGTGAAGCTAATTAGGACAGAAGTGGTGCTATGCTTGGATCTAAAATCATGTTGTAAATCTGAGAGGAGGTTATTGCTCAGGAGATATGGAAGAATTTTGAAGTGTATGAATTTCTCAAGGATTTTTGCAAGAAGAGGTAGCAATGCAATGGGTCTGTAGTTTGATAGAAGAGTTGAGGTACCACCCTTGTGTAAGGGAATGATATGGGATATCTTCCATAGTTTGGGGACATATTGCACGGAGATGGACCTATTTATTAGTAGGGAGAATGGGTAGGTAATAGCATCAGCCACCAATTTTAAGAACTCATTGGGAAGCAGATTGGTTGCTGGAGTTCAGGGTTTCAGCTGATGCAGAAGTTTGTTACTGTAGCTTGTAGGAACTGGTTTGAGGCTAAATGTTGGATGATTGCTGGGAGGAGTGACTGGTACAGTCAGTGGATGGATGGTGTTATGATTTAGTAGAGACAGTATAGAGTTATTAAAGTGAAAATTGAATCACGTGGCTATGCTTTCAGTGGTATTTGTGGTGGAGGAGTTAGGAGTTGAGGGGTGTTTGGGATTGAGAATTTGATTTATAGAGGCCCAGAATTTTTGAGAGTTATTTTAAGGTTTCTGCTGGGTTGTAGAGTAGTTAGTTTTTTGTCTGTTTTTATTTGCCTTTTGACTGTGTTTCCTAGTTGTTTGTAGTTCTGGAGGGTAGTTTGTTCTTTTGGTTGACAAATAGTGGGATCATGCTCTGTCTCTTTGCTTCTTGAGGTGTTTAGTATATTTTGTTAGCCATGGGGTTGGTTTAGATTTTACACAAATTTTGCTGATGGGGGCTACTTTGTCAAGGATTTCTAGGAAAGTCATGTTAAAGTACTGAGTTGCATTATCTAACTGGAGATATTTTAGTGGATCTATTGATCCTTCTTGTAGAGTAGATTCTGATATAAAAGGGATACCTCTTTTCCTGAAGAGATTCAAGATTCTGAATATGAATAAGAAGATATAGTGACAGAGTCAGGGTTTTGTACTCTGATTTCTGATTTAGACTCAGAAAAGAGCGCATAATCTGATTATTTCTGTGGATATTTCTCTATCTCTGAGACTTTTGCTAAAATCTGCCAGTGTTTTCAGTGGGAGAACTCTGAGGTTTCTCAGTCCCTCAGAAAATACTATGAGTTGTTACAGAATGCTTTTCCACAACCTACACTTATCCCCCCCTCTCCTGTCTGCTTTAGAGGTTGTGTGTCTTGCTGCCTCCAATTTTCCTGATAGTCATTCAGCTGTCCCTAAAAAAGGCAGATAGAATGCATAAAGTTCCTCAGTCTTTAAAATGTTTATATACTATTCCCAAACCTGACCCATCATCTATAGCATTAGTTGACTCCACTGCTGCTGGCCACTTAGGTAATTCTAGTCCTACTGTTTCCAATAAGGATGGGAAAATATATTGATAGGTATGGGAAAAAAGTGTATACTTCTGCAGCTTTGAATTTCAAAATGTTAAATTGTCAGGCTCGTGTTAAAGCTTCTTCTGACATGTTGTGAAAGTATGAGGAATGTTTTATCTACAGTTTCTTCTTGTAAATAAAAAATAATTTAAATAACATAGTTTCTTCTACTCCAGAGGCACTACTCATTGTTTGTAGTATGCATATGATTCTATTGGTATTCCTTCCAGGTCTTTGGCCACCAGAACTGTTTTAACAAGGTTTTCTAAGAAACTCACAGATTATTTAAAAAATGAGATTTTAATTTCTCCCTTAGAGATTTAGTGTTTGACCCCCTCTGCTGCAGAGTTGATCAAAAAAGTATGATAAAAGGGGCATGCTGATCCAGGGAATCTCTTCAGATTTTTCAGCCATCCTCCAAATTAAACAAGGCATTTTCTTTCTGCTCATCCAGTTTTGGCAAAATAAAACCCCAGAATAAACAGGCTCAACAGAATTCAGGTAAACAAATGTTTAAGTAGTTGAGGCAAGAGGGTTCCAAAACCAAGTCTTAATTGTCCCAAAACCAAGGACAGTCCGACACGTCTGAATTATTAAGAGACCTTGTGACCCCTTCCCACCCTGGCCACTATTTTCTACCCGAAAGTCTGAATCTTCATTTTTCTCTTTGGTAACAGATTGTTTCAGACAAATGCATTCTGAAAATCATTCAACAGGGTTACAGATGACAGTGGAAGGAAATTCTTCCTTTCCAGAGGGTCATTCCTCATCCTGCAGATTAGTCTGTTTTGTTTCCTCCTGTTCTTCACCACATGCTTTCCCAAGGAGTGATAGAACCAGTTCCTGATTCTTAGGTGGGGAGAGGTTTTTAAAATGCTTTGAGATCAACTCTGGATCTTTCTTTTCTAAACTTGTTTATGATAGTGTCAAAATTCAACATTGTCACTTCACAACCTGTTACCTCTTCTTACTCTTTCAAGTTTCTTGGTAGCTCTAGACTTAAAAGGTGCTTATCATCACATCCCTATTCATCCACACTTCAGGTGTTTTTTAGGGTTTTGTGTGTCTGGATCACATTATCACTTGTCTGCCTTACCCTTTGGAGTATGCACTCCACTAACAGTTTTCCCAAAGTATCTGACTCCAATTATAGCTCATAGCAGGCTACAGGGTGTACACATTTTTCAATATTTAGATAGCTTGCTTATCTTTGCAGAGTCTTTTCAAAATATCAGGACTATCTCTCTCTCTCTCTTAGGTGAGAGAGATGTCTCATGCACACTCAGATTCCTAGAGGACATTCAAAATTCTTTCTTGACTCCCTCATACAGGACTATTCCTGTTGGATGTCAACTAGACACCTCCGTTCAAAGATCTGTTCTTCCACAGGAAAAAAGTACTTCTTTAAGTAGCTCTGTTTCTAAGGTTTTCCACTCAGACTTCAGTCACTGCAAGGGAATAAATCAGAATTTTGAGCCTCATGGCATCTATGATTCTTGTGATACCCCTGACAAGACTCCATGTGAAAAAGATACAGTTGTATTTGAAATCTCTTTGGTCCCAGTATCAGCACCTTTTATCTTTTTCAGAGCCCAGTACTGAGGATTGTCTGGTGGACAACAGATATCCATTGATCTGGGTCTCACCTTTTACATCCCTGCTCCAAAGTAATCAATTATCACAAACACTTTGGACTTTGCTTGGGTAACAGTTTTTGGAGGGATAAGAGTGCAGGGGGTGTGAGACACCATGGACAGATGTAAGCACATAAATATCAAGAAGATGTTTGCCCTGATCAAGGCACTCAACTCTCTGAATCATCTTTGGTCACAGGATATCTTCAAGTAGTTACAGACAATACTACAGGGGTTCCTATTACCTGATAGAATGCTTAGGTTAGTGAATACCTAAACATCGATCGATGGTAATAGCAAAAGCAAAAAAACATGAACGGCTGATTTAGTGCAGGGAAAGAATTCCCTTGGCCGTTATGCAGATTTTGCCCCTTTCCCCACTATATAATGACCTTGGAGTTGGCATATTTAGTTAGGGGGGTGTGGGAGGCACAGCCCTCCACATCGGAGGGGTGTGGGGGTGAAGCCCTCCACTTAATTTTGGTTTAATTTTTTGCTTTTTTTTTATTTTGCGGCCAAGGGAATTCATTCCCTATGTTAAATCGGCCATTCGCTGTTTTAATTTTATGATATTACCAGGTCGACGTTTAGGTATTCTATAACCTAAACATTTGATCGGGTAATATAGATGCTACCACAGTCATGTTGTACATCAACAAGCAAGGGGGAACTAGGTTGTACCCCCTTTGCAGACTAGCCATGTTAGTTTGGGATATTAGCTTCACAGCACAATCTCTCTCTTCAGGTATCCTACATTCTGTCTGAGCAAAACTGTGTGGCAGACAAGCTGAGGAGGACCAGGGCAGACCCTCATAAATAGAAACTAGATCAGGGGTCTTCCATGACTTGATCCATCTGTGAGGAGTTCCTCGAGTAGACCTCTTTGCTTCCTCTCTGCAAAATCAACTGCCAAAATTCTGATCGAGGACTCCATGTAAGATGATCTGGAAGACAGACACCTTTTCTTTGGAAAGGAATGTTCCTTTATGACTTTCCACCCCTTAACTAATATCCGTGGTACTTCTAAAAGTTTAGAAGGTATCCCCCAAGGTCATTGTGGTGACTCCCTTTTGGCACAGGCAACCATGATTCTCTCTTCTTTTGGAAATGGCCAGGGTTAATTACCACATGCTTCCTCACATAATGGATCTACTCATACAAGAACAGGGGTGTTTAATAGACTGCAACATTATTCATTGTCAATTGACTACCTGGATGATGGGGTCTTAATTCCTTTTAGATATGTGTTTTCTGAGGACGTGCAGCAGGTACTAATGGAGGTAATAAAGGCTGCTAATAGAAAATCATCAAAATGGAAAAGATTTTCTAGTTGGTGTCAACAACATAGCCAGCACCCATTCAGGGCTAGTTGTTCTCTGTTCTTACAGTATTTGTGTGAGTTACTATCATATGGGCTTTCTTATTCCTCTATCAAGATTCATTTATCGGCCATTTCAGCATGTCTGCCCATGGATGCGCCTCTTTCAAAGCAGTCTCATGACAAAATGCTCTTGAAAGGGGTGTTGTGCAAGAGACCTCCAGGTAAATTAACACCCCCTCCTTGAGGGCTTAATTTTGTGTTAGAGGAGCTAATGCTTGCTACATTTGAACCAGCTAATCTGGCTGACTTGAGGTTTGTAATTTAAAACATGTTTTTTTCCTGATGGCTCTAACTCCTGTCAGAAGTGTATCTGAGTTTCAAGCCTTTATGGTGAGATAATCCTACTTTATTTTCCATAGAGACAAGGCTTTTTTGAAAACTATTCCTTCTTTTTTGCCTAAAGTGGTATCCAAGTTTACTTTAAGCCAAACTGTTCATCTCCCCATTTTCTTTTTTAAATGAGAAAAATATTCCATACCTTTGATGTCCACAGACAACTCGGGTAGTATCTTGACATAACAACATCTTTCAATTCTTTGGATCGATTGTTAATTTCTTGTGAAGGTAAGAATAAGGGACAACATGTGTCAAAACAGACTATTTATAAATGATTGTCTAAAGCTATTACCTTTTGTTATACTCACCATGAGAAATCTAGGCAGGGTTAAGGCCCGCTCTTCAAGGACCTTGGCTTCATCTATGGCTTTTTGGAAAATGTTGCATTCCTGAAGTATACTAGAAGCTGCTACCTGGTCCTCTGTATATACTTTTACAAGGCACTATAAGCTTGATTCCTCTAGGTCTAGATTAAGTTTTGCTAGGACCCTTCTTCAGGGGCTCTTGAACCCTTCTCCTTCCTCCTCTCAAATATAATTAGCTGTGATAATCTACTCCTATAGCTAAGGCTACTGCAACAGTGGTCAATATGAAGAACACTGTGTGGTTGTGTAAGTAAACTCACCATAACAGTATATGTTTGAATGATCACTGCTGTAGTAAGTGCTCCCTCTCTCCATCACCCTTGTTTTTTGGTGTTTTTTTTTTTTTGTGTCAGGGTGTTGACATGTACTTTTGTTATTCCTAGCATTGTACTTTCAGGCCTCCCTTTCTCCACTGGCAGGAAATCTCTGAATTGCTTTGCATCCCAAATTGTCTTTTTTAAGCTTGTCTTGAGCTGCTTGACTTTTTGGGTACATGGAAGGTGCCCCAAAATTTGGAAACAGGCTGGCTGTTATAGCCTAGGCAGGATATAATCCATATAGCTAAGGCTACATCAGCAGTGATCATTTAAACATCTACTGTTATGGTAAGTTCAACTTATACAACTGCACTTACTTTGCTTTATGAGGATGTGAAAGATAGTTGTATAGAAGTATTCTCTGTGATACATAGCTATCCCTCCAGCATGTCTTATTTGTGCTGAAAATGAGACTGTGATCATTTGAGCAGATGTTCACACTACCATTGGACCAAATGGAGTCAGTTGACACTCTATACATGAGGCAGAGACTGTCTCTTAGTAGCCTCTAAGATACTGACAAGAGGGGCAAGGCTTTGAGACTGTATGCATAGTTTTTACCTTCATTTTTTACTGAGAAGTCTTTTTTTTTTTCATTTGTGTCAAGGGTTTCAATAGGTATATACCAAAGGGGGCATTGTATTTAATGATTAACCTAATGAGAGCTAGGTACTGTGGAAGAAATGCACCCCTGGACCACTTGCCATACTTTTAGATGAAAGCTATGTAACAAAAACAGACTTCCTTACAATACTGGAAATGTGGTGGTCAATTGACATTTTTTTGCCCCTGATCCCTAGCTGTGGGTTTAACTTTCAGGTTGTGCTGTTAATGTGATAGTTACAAGGGAAGTCATGTTTGCAGAAGAATAATATATACAATTATTGGCGATTAGATTTATTCCATGGTTTTGTTACCAGCTGTTTGTTTGTGAAAGGCCCTCTTAGAAGATCTTGGTATTTTCTGTGGAGTTTATGATGGTGCTATCTGCAAGTTTGGCCAGCCATAAATGCTTAACATTTGCTTCACCTCTATTAAGTATATGACAAGGAAGAGTGGCCCAAGGATTGAACCCTGGGTTACACTACTAGTAACAGATTGTTTTGGAGGTGTTAGAGCTGTACATCCTAATTTCCTAGGTTCTGTTTGTGATCCAATTTGTTATCCAATGAGTTACATAGTTATTTACATGAAGCTGAGAGAATTTATGTAAGATACTTAAGTATGGGATGGTGGTCCTAGATATGTAGAATTACTAATTTGCTCAAATCCACTTCTTCAGTAACCTTCTTCATAAGTTGGGAAGGTTGAGTGGATAGGATCTGCCTTGATGAATCCGAACTTGCTTGGGTTGAGAGTTTGTATCTTACTATATACTTATTTATTAATTTCAGTACGATCTTTTACACACCCTTACATATGAGGTTTGTCAGGCTTATGGGTCTAAAATTACCTGGTTTATTGATGCCCCACTTTTGGGAAAGGGGATTATTGTTACTGTCAACAATTCATCTGGCACAAAACTTGTTTGGAGCCGGATACTGAAAAACCTATGTATGGGGTCTGACAAGTCCTGCTTCAGGCAGGCCAGTAGGCAATCTGGTTTGTTATTGGACCCAGTCTAAGTAGTGTTCTTGGCTGTGGCTAGTGTCTTGAGGACTTGTTCTTTGTAGACTGAGAGGTTTAGATATGGGTATGTGATCTGGCAATATAGGGGGAAGCTTAACCTAAATTTGCTTGCTAGCAGATTGGTTATGTCCTCTGGGTCTGAGTATGTGATATAACTTGTTATTAGCTCCATGTACTTCTATTGCTTGTGATGTTAAGCAAGGATTTGTGTTTGTCTGAAGCATTTCTAACCAGACCTCAGCTGAAAATGGGTTACTAGCCCAGTCGGACCATCCCAGTAAACAAATGTGAGATAAATAAAATAAAATCTTTCTCCTTGGTGTCTACTGTTACAACATATCTGGTTTTCACTGATTTGATTTTTCATTGATTTTGGCATCTTGAAAGTTAAATTTATTTTGGCATGCAATGATTTGTTTTTTTATGTTTTTGTTCTTTTTTAAAAAAAGCCTCTTTTTATTCAGGTTCTGTCACAGGGGTTTATTTTTAAATTTGGAATTGCATTTACTTCTGGGGGGAACAGATCTGTCTATATAGCTGTTTACATGTACATAGAATTTGACAGTAAAAGATTTCACATAAGTGCTACGTTATTCAACTTGGAAGGGGATTTTGAATTGTCTACTCATTGAATTGTTGTACTAAGCATAATCTCTGAAAACATGGGTATAGAAAGATGCTTCTTGCTTAATTCTTAAGGTTAATATGGTCTGATATGATTAGAGAAGAAGTTACAATTGGTTGGGAGAAAAGCTGTCCCATATTTGTAAAGACTAAGTCCAGGATGGGTTGGTATGTGGACTAAATGATCCAGAGAGTTTGTATAAATGAAGCCCAGGCATTTTTAGCGTACACATTTGATGAGGTAGAAGTCTTCCAGTTGATGGAGGAGTAGTTGAAGTCACCTTAGATAAAGGTGCTTTGATTAATGCACAAGGGACTCCATACTACGTAGGCAAGCTGTATGGGCTAAGAGGAACACACAGGGATGATATACTTAGTTATGACATGCTAAGTGATTTTTTTTCAGTAAGTTGGACATGGAGGAGTCCCAAGTTGTTATTTTGTCTAATGGGTCTGGAGGTGAAATGTAACTTTTTTTCAAATATGGAGGCACCGCCGCCTTTTGTACTTTATCTAGTGTGGTGGGTTTGAATATATGGTAGGCATGTGTGATGCATGTATATCAATGCATTTATTTGTTTGCATACATGTTGGCTTGCTTGTTGATATTTTGTTACTGGAGTTAGCCCTGGTTGTCACAACCTGTGTTTAGAGGGGCTCTGAGGAAGACAATCCCAAATTAAATTGTTTAAGGAAAATAAAATACAAAAAGCAAGAAAAATAGTGGAAATATCATTTTTATTAAAAATAAATAAAACAGAGTAGAACATTTTGTTAAATAAATGCAATGAAAGAGAATGAATATTCATAAAAGACATTAAATGGGTAAATTATGCTGTAAGTAAAGCAGGAACAAATGGATACAACACAAAATGGCACAGTATGGAGTCTATAAAAATTGTTCTTGGAGGGACTTCTAAATAACATTTACAGTGTTACTGTAGAACTGTTATGAATGATGCCTTTTGTATGGTCTTATTCATTTGAATGCTGAATTCTCCATGTGAACTTGGGTTAATGTACAGTGTACTTCAAGAGCCAGTTAAACTTCCTGCTGACTGTGTGTTCTTAACAAATAAAGTCTGATTGAAGAGTTTGACTTTAAGAGAAGGTCTTATTAACACACAATTTACAAATGCAGAGTGAGGTTGGCTGTTAAAAAATGGACATTTAGTTTATAATGAATAAAATCAGATTGTTAAGAGTCAAAAATAAATAAATAAATAAATACATACATATATAGATAAATAAATAAATAAATAAAGCCTTTAGGTCTAACTGCATACATATGTAGAAAGGGCTAATATGCATCAGTGCCACCAAAACTCTAAAGGAGTGTAGATTGAGTGCAAAACTATCAAGAACAACTTTCCTGCAGTACAGTCAAGCCTGCTTTAGAAGAAACAATGAAATTAGGTAATAGGGTGAGAGACTGTTGGAATGTTAACTCCAGGACTCAGCAAGCTCTGCACAGTGTGCAGGAATAGTGCAAGAGCTACTGCAGGCAATATGGCTGACGTGCAATCCAGGAATGAGCTCCCGGGACGTGCACAAGTGCTACTGCACTATTCCTGCACGGACACAGCCCCTGTATGCTAATTACCTCATTTGCTGGTGAAAACCATGCAGATGAGGTGAATTAGTGATCCAATAAGCAGGCAGGCATCCATGCAGGAATAGTGTAGACTGTAGAAATGTATTCAGCCAGTAGCTGAATACATTTCTGCAAACTACAAAACAACTCGTAAAAAGCATGTATTATAAGGGTTAGGCATGCCAATGGCCAAATATATGGCCATAGGCATGAAAACTAGTTTCAAAATTATAAAAAAAAGCTTTTTTTTTGGACCGATTTCAGCCGTTTAAGTGTAGGGCAGCAATGCGCAAATGAGATTGGCCCGAAAATAAGAAAAAACCTAGAAATAAGCTTTTAAACCAAAATCATAATTTTGCCATAATAATCAATGGCATGCATAACACAACAAGACCATGGAATAGTGGTTGCTAAGGGGGAAGGCTGAGTGTCAGTTTTGTAACCATGCATTAGCAGTCAGTTCTATGCAAATGATGGGAATGATGCTGAATCACAGATTTCCCCTCAGTGCTAGCTTGCAGCCAACTGTGTAGGTGCAATAACACCATGGTCTAAGCCTAAGAGCTAGATGACATCATCAGGAGGAGTTTCATGACTGATGTAAGCTTATTGGAGCACAAAGGCCTGTGTTTGCCCTTAGCTAAGCGCAGCTAAGGAAGGGGGTGTGTCTGAAGCTATCAAGCAGTATTTAAAATGCCTAAATGAGTGTGTGCACCGGGTTTTAAACAAAAAAAAAAAAAACAGGAAATAGCAGCACTGTACACATCTGAGCACTGGGTATGTGTGGCATGCCTCTGGGGTTAAACAGGAGGGCAATGGGAAGGGAAAGTAGCAGCAGGAAGATAATCAAGGAGAATTAGCATAGCAGGCAGGTGAAATGTATCAGAATCAGCCAATTACACAGGCAGCAGCCCAGCCCAGCACAGTACTATAAACTATGCAAACACCTTTCACTCTGTTTTTTTCCCCCAAACTCTACACCACCAGTGTACACAAATGGAGAAATTTTACCTAGCAAAACCAACAAAATGATAGAGGCTGCTTTCACTCTCTTAAATCAATATGTGGAAGAGTCTGAGGGTGGTGAGGATGAGGATGCTAACGTCCAACCCACAGTGAGGAGAAGGAGAAGAGTGTACAGACCCAGGGCAACCTACCAGGGGCTACATGAGCTGGAGATGGTGGAATGCTAAAGTGTGGACAGGGACATCCTACAGCAAATTGTTGAGCTGTGCCGGCCACACCTCACACACAGAACCAACAGAGGGGAACTCATCCCAGTGGATACCAAGGTATGTGTAGGCTTAAGAATACTAGCCACAAGTACCTTCCAAAGGCCAACTGGGGATATCATGGAGATCTCACAAGCATCAGCATCCAGGGTACTCCACCATTTCCTGGATGCCATGTCAGTACATGCCGGTGAGCATATATATTTCCACAACACCCATGAGGCGTTGACCAGCAATATGCATCTCTTCCACCAAATAGAAGAATATCCTGAGGTAGTGGGTGCTATAGACTGCATGCACATACACATCAAAGCACCACCCGGTGAGTGGGGTAGGGTCTACATAAACCACAAGGGCTTCCCCTCCATCAACTGTAAGGTCATGTGCAATGCCCAGGGCATGATAATAAATGTGTGTGCTGGCAGCCCTGGAAGCTATCATGACTCCCACATCTGGCATATGACGCAGCTGTACCAGAGATTTGCCAGTGGGGGCATCCCATATGGCCACCTAGTGGGGGATGATGGTTATGCACTGGAGCTGTGGCTGATAACACCCATCATAAATACACAAACACCTGAACAAGAACTCCATAATGAGGCACACGCACAAAACAGAATCATAACAGAGCATGTGTTTGGGAAGCTCAAGTCACAGTTCCGGTGCCTGGACATATCCACTGGAGCCCTGCAGTACTCTCCAGCTACATGTACCCACATTTTCATTGTATGTGACATGCTACACAATATGATCCTGTGGAAACAACTGCAGCAGGAAAAGCACGGGGCAGGGCCACACAGCCCCCCACCATTGCCAAGGCCAGCACAGGCACAGACTGACTCGGAGGAGGAAAAACCTGAGCCTGCAGCTGTAGGCAGAAGGAGGCGTTCTCAGTATGCCCAGGCTTTGGCAAATAGGCAACTCATAGCACATACACTTACATGGTAGGAATCCAGGGAATGACACCTCTCACATACAGTAAAAGGGATGCCAAACATGACACTACCTGTGCTTAACCATGTATAGGGAGTGTACTATGTGTATCTGACATAGTCAGCCCTCCAGCACCATCCCCAATACTGGCACAGCCACAAGGTAAGTCACTCTCCCTATCAATTGCTGACTGGAGTAGTATGTTCTGCTACTTGTATCTATGGTACAGATGTGAGCATTCAAGGGAATCGGGTGGCTGAATAGGATGGCAGCAGATCGTAGATACCTATATGGGCAGCATGAAACCCATAACAAATACCAGTGTCAACATAGTAGGCAGTACTAGACAAGGTGACAAATCCCACTCCAGGACATGCGGTGGGCCAAATGTGTGTCCATAGGACACACACATGCATGTCAGTGAGGCTCACATACCCACCAACAGTCTCAGCCAGCAGAACAGGTGTAGATGACCACAAAGAAAGGCAGTGCTAAGACCTCGGATTGATGGAAATGGAGAACAACCCCCCACCAGATCTACACAGACAGACTACAATAGGTCAGGCAGTTGGATATTAGTTCTGAAGGGTAAGAAGTCTGAAACTGAAATGTAGGTCCGTAAAACCTAAGATCTGTACTCCACTGATATGCCTCTAGTCTGCATGATAGGTCAGAATACAGAATGAAATGGAAGCCAACAGAGTACTTAAAATACCAGTACAGTCTTAGCAAATGTTTACAGTTGTCAGGTGTGCCGCCCCCACAATATTACGTAGAAATATAGTAACATGTACATGTGGGTATAACAACAGTGGAGCACAGATAACTTGAGATGGCCAAATTAGCAGGGTAGATTGTTGCACGTTTACAATATGCAGGGCTCTGTGTGTTAGGTTGTTGTGTGCTGTATATTCTGTGGAAGTGGTCAGCATGTATGTATGGAGGGTCCTGGTGGCCTATGTACAGTACTGCTGATGACAAGGCCAAATTCCGACAACTGCAGTGCCAGACACAATGCATTCCAGCAAGACCCAATCCAGCAATAATCCATACTAATTGTTCAGATGTAATATCTGTCACTATCTGAAAGATGGACATGGCATGAATGTGGGCCCAGACATACACACAGTACACATGTGGAAGTACCCTAGACAGAGTATATAAAATGTAACTGTCAAATAGACACACTTTTGGGATTGTACATACAGGTAAGCAGCGCATTAGTTGTCTGTGTAGTATGGAATACTGATGTAGTCTGGCCAAACACTGGCAGACCACAAAAGGCACAGTTTTGAAGTACTGAGAAACTGCTGATGCCCCCACACAAGCCAGCATAAGGGGAATGCCCCACATATATATGTGAGTCAGCTGCAAGAAGCTTCTATAGCACACATGCACTCAGCTCACCCCACCATCAGCCACAGCTTCATCACAGGTCATATCCCTGCTGTTGGGAATGAGTACAGTATGACACCTACTTATGTATAGGAATACCCACAGAATACAGCATGCTGAAGAGGTGTCCCATGCAGGTGTGTCCCTAGCTGTAAGCAGCACCCTGCTACCATCCACACCAATGGATTAATAAGGATGTAAACTATTGCCATTAACACCTTGCACACCAACTCTGTCACCCCAGGGAAATCCAGTGGGTTGCAGCCTGGGACTGTAGGAGTGACAGAATGCAGTGGCCTGCTACAGATGGCCTGCATCACTACCAAATGCCCTACAGTCCTCTGTCAAAGGCCTGTACCTTACCCGTACTGCCAATGTATGTTATCTGATGGAGTCCCAAATAACGACATAGCACAGTCCACAGAACACAAATGCAAGGCCATGCCATTAAATCCCAGTAGCATGCCCACCATGTCCTACTGCATGAACAGTAGACCAACCCTTAAATACCACTGGGATGAAGGGATAACTATAGGGATACTTATCAGATATCGTTTGTATAATGTTAGGAAGAGGATTGAATAACAGAGGGGGGGGGTAGAAGCATAGATGCCATGGAGTGTGTGAAGTCTGAAACTCTGATGTGTGCCCATACTATCCCTGCCTGCAAACCCAGGAATGGGTGGCTACCAACCTGCTCGTGAACCACAATGTGAAGGAGAACTGACCAGATATATGAGCCCTGCCTCTGGGTAATCTGTGTGAATCTGTACAGCTGTGAGGTATGGCCTCAGCAGGATATGGCCATTCTGTCATGTCAATAGATGTACAAGCAGGGGATCCTCAGCCACCACAGTACCAAGGTACTGGGCCATTTACACAGACCCATCAGCAAGTGTCTGCAGCTCCCCCTCCAGAATGGCATGAGTGTGCAAGAATATGTAGGCAGCAGACTACAATGCTGGACACAGCTTCATTCATCTTGTATTTCCCAGGAAATTACTGTGAGCAAATAAGTATATCTGTCAGTAGTTGATGATATAATATATCACAGTGTAAAACAGTACATATGCCTGCATATGTCTGCTAACACCAAATCCATGTAGCACAAGCAGCACAGACATGACTAGTTACAGTATCCCACTATCCTTTGCCCATGGTGACTCCATATTGTCAACCTATCTACAGATATCCTGCAGAAACAGGTTGCTAGCTGTAGGTGCTGAACACAAATGCCTGCACTGGAGTACAACTTAGCTGGAATGGATTCACACATTCAATACAGAAGGTCATACTGGGCATGCTCCCACATTTAGAGAAATGAAGCCCATGTCAGACAATAAAATACAGAAGGGTCATACTGGGCATGCTCCCACACTTACAGAAATGAAGCCCTTGTCTGGCAGCAACAGTGGACTATACATATCTGTCAGTTGCAGATTTCTGTGCACACACACCACATTGCACACCAGTTATGCTTTGCACACACATCGGATAGGAATACACACATATATCCAAGGACAACACACTATAATAGGTCAAACATACACAAACCGAGATGTGGGGAAGAGAGAGACAGACAGTGACAAAGAGCTTCCCATCATGAGGCCTGTCCCACCCACCACACATCCAATTGGCCAATATCACATGATGTGCTTCTGGTAGCCCTCAGCACAATAGTGTCGGTGGTGCTTGTGATAACTGTGTAAATTGACAGTACAAGTCATTATTCATCTAGCAGTCGTATACACTGTTCTGTCAAATGTAAAGTTGTGTGTGTGTGTTTCCAGAGGAATGGTTCATGGCCCATTCACACACACTGCACTCCTCATTGCCCTAGTTTAGCTAACCTGCTGATGTCAGTCACCTTGAAATACCCCTTTGGATATGGAGCATCCACATAAGCTCTGTGGTGCATGCAATAATGGCGTAATGCTATAGTATGACATGCTAGTTAGGTAGGAGTTCTAATCCCAGACATGGCAAGTGTGAAACTTTGTGTCTGTAGGGATCAATGATTTTGAGGCCATTAACAGACACTACACCTCCCATGGACCTACTTTAGCAAGCCTGCTGATGTCATTCACCTTGAAATACGCCTTTGGACAATGGCTACCCCTATAATCTCTGTGGTATGTTGTATAACTGTATAATGCTATGGAGTAACATGCCTAGTTAGGTAGGAGTTCTAATCCCAAACATGGCAACTGTGAAACTCTGTGTGTGTGTGTGTGTGTGTGTGTGTGTGTGTGTGTGTGTGTGTGTGTGTGTGTGTGTACAGAGTAATGGTTTTCAGGACATTCAAGTCACTACACCTCCCACTGCTCTACTTTAGTAAGCCTGCTGATGTCAGTCACCGTGAAATACCTCCTTAGACAAGATTCAGACATGTAAGCTTCATGGTGCTTGCAGTAACAGTGTAATGCTATTGTTTGATGTACTAGTTAGGTAACAGTCCTAATCCCAGACATGGCAACTTTGAAACTGTGTGTGTGTGTGTGTATGTGTGTGTGTGTGTGTGTGTGTGTGTGTGTGTATGTGTGTGTGTGTGTGTGTGTGTGTATGTGTGTGTGTGTGTGTGTGTGTGTGTGTGTGTGTGTGTACAGAGTAATCGTTTTCAGGCCATTCAAGTCACTACACCTCCCACTGCCCTACTTTGGCAAGCCTGCTGATGTCAGTCACCGTGAAATGCCTCCTTAGACAAGATTCAGCCATGTAAGCTTCATGGCACTTGCAGTAACAGTGCAATGTTATTGTGTGATGTACTAGTTAGGTAAGAGTTCTAATCCCAGACATGGCAACTTTGAAACTGTGTGTGTGTGTGTGTGTGTGTCTGTGTGTGTGTGTATGTGTGAAGGGATCAAAGATTTTGAGGCCATTCACAGACACTACACCTCCCATTGCCCTACTTTAGCAAGCCTGCTGATGTCATTCACCTGGAAATACCCCTTTGGACAAGGGGTAGCCCTATAAGCTCTGTGGTGCATACCATAAATGTGGAGCAATGTAGTAACAGTAACTACACAGCTATGGGTTTGAATCTCATTTGTGGCAAGTGTTTGTGTGTGTACCTTAAAGATTTTGTCCCCAGTTCATATGTTCTTAGGTAGGTACTAGGCTATCGGCCCTGGGGCCTATACAAGCCCAGCCAAAAAGGTACCTTGGCTTTTGCCACCCAAGAAAATTATTTTCCTGTGCCACTGTTGAGCAGAGCCACAGAGGTGATCCCCGGGGTGAATTTCCTATTTCCCATCCAATCATCAAGATTTTTCTTGAAGCGTGTTAATGAGGAGCTTTGTTTGATATAGATAGGTAGTTTATTCCAGAGTGTGGGACGTCTCTGGGACAGGAATCTATCCCCCCTGCATGTTCTGTTTATTGTGGCGACAAGGTTTAGGACTGTAGAGCGTGTAGCTCAGAGGGATTGGGATTTCTTTAAGTGGAGCATGTCCAACAGCTCTGGGTTTGTCATAGCTTTGTATGTTAGGCAGAGATCACCTCTGAGTAGGCGATATGCGATGGAGTAAAGCTGGAGTTTTTTTGAGACGGTCTGCATAGGGCATCTGTTTGAGGCCAGTAATCCTCTTTGTGAGGTATTTCTGTGGCCTTTCCAGTTGTTGTAGATGTCTTGTGAGGTACATACCAAAAGGGGCGTTGTACTCTATAATGGGTCTAATGAGTGATGAGTAGAGGGGAACAATGACCTCTTTTTTTCTGGATGAGAAACCTTTTGTGATGAGGTGTGCCACGTAGAAGGATTTCCTGACTACTATGGTGATGTGATTATCAAAGGAGGGACTATTGTATACTACGACCTATGTTGTAGTTCATGGGTACAGAGTTTTTACCAAAGGGGATGACAATGCACTTTTTGGCATTGAGCTTGAGGCCATGGCTTTGACACCAGGTATCTGTCTCAGTAAGGCCCTTTTGTAGGATGTCCACATCATTAGGAGTTTCGATTATTGCTCCGAGTTTGTGGTCATCTGCGAACTTCGTTAGCCAAAGACCTTCTGTGTTAGCCTGCACTTCAGAGAAGTAGATACCAAACAGGAGAGGACCCATGACTGAGCCCTGTGGTACTCCACTTGTCACTGGTCTGAAGTCAGATTTGGAGTCTGCTACTTTCACAGTGTGAGTTCTGTCAGTGAGCCAGTTGGCAACCCATCTTGTGACATAGGGATTTATACCTAGTTTAGTGAGTTTATCTATAATTCCAGAGTGGGGGATGGTGTCGAAAGCCTTGGCAATATCTAGATAGGCTGTGTGAACCACCTTACCCTTGTCTACGGCTTTGGTGACTGCTTCAAAGAAGTCTATCAGGTTTAGGAGACATGATCTGCCTTTTACAAACCCGAACTGGGTGGGATCCAGAGTGTGGAGATTACCAATGTCTTTGTTTATAAGTTCCATGATAATACGTTCCATGGCCTTGCAGACCAGGCTCATCAGGCTAATGGGGCGGTAGTTCCCGGGGTCCATGGCGGCTCCCCCCTTGTGGAGTGGGATAACCACTGCTGTGCACCATTCAGCAGGCACAAAGCCTGAGGTGAGGCTATGGCTGAACATGGTACTTAGGTGGGGTGCCAGTTCATTCTGCAGTTCATGTAGAATGCAGCCTGGGATGTTGTCTGGTCCCATGTATGCTGTGTTCTTGGCTTTGGAGAATGTGGTTTTTACCTGTGCAGCCGTGATTACAGGAACTTTGCATTCATCCGGTATAGAGATGGGCTCTTTAGGGGGTGAGAGGGGGGTAAAGTTAGCAATGAACCTATCTGCCAAGATGTTGGCAATATCAGTTTGTTCTGTATATTTAGTGCCATTGTCCTGTAACTCAGAGCAGATCTGAGTGTTGCCATTGAGATTCTTGACATAGCTATAGAATGCTTTGAGGTTGTCTTTAGAATCAGTGGCGATTTTGTTTTCGTAACTAGCTTTGGAGGATTTTATCAGGGATCGCAGCTTCTTACTGAGGCTGACCAGGGGGCTCCTCCACTCATGGGATTTTACTCTCTTTTGCAAGAGTTTCTTCCTTCTGTTGTACAGTCTGTTTATGGCACGGGACCACCAGATTGGCTTCCTTTTATTGGAGGATAGCATCTTGGTTCTGTTTGGGATAGCAAGATCCATGCACTCATGTAAGTGCTTATAAAGTGCAATTGTGTAGGATTCAGTAGTCGTAACTGTATTGTCCATCTGCATGGGTGTCATGAAGTACACCACTTTTGTCTTAAGAAGCATGAAGTTGGCTTTGGAGAATTTTTTTACCATGGTTTCTTTAATGGGGGGTGGAGGCAGGATGTGGATATCTAGGGTAATTAGCTTATGGTTGGATCGGACCAATGAGGCATTGACTTCAGGTGTGGAACACAGGTCACTCATATTGGTAATGACTAGATCTAGGATATTGTTGCCCCTGGTGGGGGTGTGGATAAGTTGATCCATGGCATTGGAGTTTATGAATTCCAGAAAGCATTGAGCAAAGGAGTTGGTACATGAGTAGTTTTCCCAGTTAATGGTCGGGTAGTTGAAATCACCCATTATTAGGGTGTTTGGTTGAAACCTAATATTTTCCAGTACATCAAGAAAAGAGGAGTGGGAATCCTGGGGCATGGTGGGTGATCTGTAGCAAGCTACAATTTGGATTGCAGTTTTGCCCAGAGTTAGTTGCACTTGGATAACCTCAGCTGCATTATGCTGAGCAACTAGACTGTAGGTGTGGATATCCTTAATGAATATGGACACACCTCCGCTTTTGGTGTTCCGGTCCAGGTTACTTGGCCGAAAAATGTTGTATGACTTATAGCCTGGTAGTGCAGGGGTGATCTCTGGAACCTTTAACCAGGTCTCAGTCACTGCACAGATATTGATGTTCTCCATTTTAAGGAGTGCCTTGAGTGAGTGCATTTTGAGATTTAGACTTCTAGCATTGAGTAGCATCACCCCCAGTTTTTGCTTGCCTGTTCCTGTTATGGTGCTGAATTTGTCATTTGAACCTTGCCTAAAAAAAGGCACTATAGGGGTGGCAAGAACCTTAGCCAGTATCCGGAATCCCAGGTATGACAGGTGCAGGCCATCTCTGGCAAAGCATCGTGGTCTGTCGACCATGTCATCCCAGACAGACAGATACTGGATCCATTTAGAATGGCATCAGAAGCTTAGCCAATTGTTGAAGTCAATAATTTTGTCCTTGCACTGCGGCATCATTCTGGATGATGGCAGAATGCTACTCAGGGCTAGGGTCATACCTGCCTGGGCTACAAGATCGGAGAGCTCTTCTTTGTCAGTTACAGCCAGTACACATCTCAGAGCCTGACTTTACCAGTACTGGAGATATCATACATGATACAAGTATCTGTTACGAAGACTAAACCATGTCAGGTCAGTGGTGCATGTGGTAAATGTGTAACATAATGGTCCATAAAGGTTGTTAGGTGGAGGTTTGAACCACACCCCTGGCAAATGTAAATGCATGATTCAGGTAAAATTATTTTGGGGCTCTCTCTCACCCACTACCTCACCCAATGTCAGTATTTACAAAAGCTGGTGATGTTCCTCACCTTAGATGTACCTTGGGACAACATCCATCCAATAAACTCCATGGTTCATGCGATAACTGTGGTATACTGTAGTCGCAATACGCTAGCTAGGTAGGGGTTTGAATCTCAGTACTGGCAAGTACATGCATGTGTGTGTCTGTCATCACTATCCTGTGTGGAGGTTGTGGTGATTGTATAATTATAGGATGCATTGTTATGTGGGTTTTGTTAAATTATTATTTTGAGAACCTACTATATGTCACAATGTCCACCTTGCAAGGCCAACAGATGTCAAACAGCAGAGAGGCTGGTGTAGACAATTCATAGCCCTACATGTGACATTATGGATCGGTGAACAATATAGGCAACCCTTATATTACTCAGAGAACAGGCTCCACCCATGTCTCATGCACACACTTGGCTAGGCAACAACCACTATATTGGTAGTTTCCTGCATATTGCCCACAGATAGTAACCACAGTGTGATTGCAGTGGAATATGTGTCTGTTGACCACAACACTGCCACTGACATCAGAATGTACTGTAATGTGTAACATCTCCTGACTGTGTGTTATTCAGCAAGTCAAAGGACATAGCACCCTGTTCCATCCCTACAATAGGCAAATAAATGCTTACAGTGGTCCTTTGCTATGTTCCCCACTGGACACCTGCAATAACTGTAAAGTCTGCAAATATAACCCACAAAGGGAATAACATGCCTTATACACATGTCCTGTATGATCAGATGCCACTAACCCTAATGAATACTTGTATCATGCAGTCAATGTAGGTGCAGCCACGACCTGAGTTCCATAGCTAGGTCTCACCACATGAGGTCAGGAATGCCACATCACATGATAACAATCGGTCTACACAACATGCCCCAGAGATCCCAAGTACACTTCCACATGTCACAGAGCATGCATGTGGGACATGTGCACAACACAGACACTGTCCATGTTATGGAATATAGATAACATGCATGGCAAGCATTGCACAGCACTGGCCACTCACAATAGTAACCCAGATGAGTGGATGGTGAATACAATACCCACCTGTGTGGGCCAATGCAGGAACTACACCCCTGAGCCACACTGGAGACCATTGTCATGTGGCCTGATGCCAAGGTATTCCCTTTGCGTAGCCTTGTACAGCCTTCTGGCAAAGTCAGCTACTACACATCTGTGAAGCAATGAACCCATGCATGTCAGTACTGGCAAGTGTGTGTGTGTGTGTATGTGTGTGTGTGTGTGTGTGTGTGTGTGTGTGTGTGTGTGTGTGTGTGTGTGTG
Organism: Protopterus annectens; assembly: GCF_019279795.1. Lineage (NCBI taxonomy): Eukaryota > Metazoa > Chordata > Ceratodontiformes > Protopteridae > Protopterus > Protopterus annectens. The sequence continues at coordinate 264,939,378 of NC_056732.1, read as the reverse complement.
TGTGTGTCTGTGTGTGTGTGAGTGTGTGTGTGTGTGGAGATTAATGATTTTAAAGCCATTCACACTCACTACACCTCCCATTGCCCTACTGTAGCATGCTTGCTGATGTCAGTCACCTTCAAATAACCCTTTGGCCATACAGCAGCCTGATAAGCTCTGTGGCGCATGTAATAAATGCATAATACTGTAGTGTAGCAAACTAGGTAGTAGGAGTTCTAATCCTGACACTGCCAACTATGAAAATGTGTGTGATTCCCTGAGAGAATGTGGTTAATGTCTTCTTTGAAATCTGCTTTTGTGGACAATCACATGTACTACACTTTCCTTATTCCTCCTCTATCACTGTTGCTGATGGCACTCACCTCCAAAAATACCTTAGGACAGCTCTCCAACATGTAAGTTCCATGGCACGTGCAATAACTGCATAACAATGTTATAGCAATACATAGTCAGGTAGGGGAAAACTACTTTTAATAAAAATAAGCGCTTTCGGAATAGTCAATGCTCTTCCTTCTTCAGATGACAAGTACAATGCATTCAAACAATTTATACTAAAACACATCCCAATTAATTAATGGAAAATTAGTCAATTGATAATTAACATAATATAACAATCAAAACAACCAACTTCATAAACCAAAGTGTCATATATTAAATACATCAACACAATACATTAAAATAATCTAAGAAATTACTTATATGCAATTTATTTACGGCATCTCAAAAATGCTACGTTAATTTCTTTTAGGTAGAAGCTAACGCTTAAGTGCCAAAAGTTTAAGAAAGCATTTAATAGAAATGCTTTCATTTAGCCCTGGGGGAATATGGGCAACACACCTAATTTGCCATAGGAGTTCCTCAATTTCAAGTTTTATCTGCAATGACCCACCCCTCTCATCTTGTGTTACTTGCTTTAATATAGTAAATTTAAAAATATGGTTGGGAAACAGAAATGTATGTTTTGCCAGGGCATTTGTCTTATCCCCTTTAGCTATAGCGTATTGATGCTCATATATACGTTGTTTAAGTTTCCTTTCTGTCTTCCCTATGTAAAAAGCGGTGCAGTTCTGGCAAATTGCTACATAAACAATACCCCTAGTGTCACAATTATATTTACCCTGAACTTTATAGTTTTTACCATTTATTGTAAACTGATAAGCAATATTTAAGTGCTTACATTGTTGACAGGTTCCACATTTAGTCATACCCTTATTCCTAGACACAGAAGGTTTTTTATGATATTCCAGTAGTGATTTTAAGTTGAGCCCTCGTCTATAAGTAATCTTTAACTGATCTCCAAGCACACTATTCAGATTACTATCCTCAGTAATGAGAGCCCAGTTCTTATTCAAGATTTCTCTAATAAGAGCATGGTCAAGATTGTATGTACATAAAAAGCTAATGCTAAATTTATTAATGGGTCCATCAGAGACATTAGTGTGTGTATTTACAAGATTAACTTGTTCCACTATGTTATAATTAGACAATAAGGGTTTAAAATACCCTGTTTGTCTTTTAGTGATAACTTCTGTAGTAATCTTTGAGATTAACATTGTAGGGTACCCTCTGTTAGAAAACATATTTCCAATTACTTCACATTCTTTCATAAAATTATTCACATCTGAAACCATTCTAGCTGCCCTGACCATTTGACCCTTAACAACAGACTTCTTCTGATGGTAAGGGTGGCAGCTAGAAAAGTGAAGAAGTGAATTAGAATAAGTAGGTTTCCTAAATATAGTACTTTTAAAAGCGCCATGGTGTATGTCTTTATAAACGTGAATGTCCAAAAAGTTGACATTATCGTATTGCAAATCGTAAGTAAATTCAAAAAAATCTGTTAAAGATGTAATAGAAATTACAAAATCATGGACAATTTCACTAGGGCCATGCCAAAGTAAAAACATGTCGTCTTGGTAACGAGTGTACCAAGCGACATATTTTTGGAAGAACTTGTTTTTAAAAAGTAATGTCTTCTCCCAATGTGCCATGACACAATTGGCGAAGCTTCCTCCACATGAAGACCCCATGGCTACCCCAGTTTTTTGAAGATACATTTTACTTTCAAAAACCATGTAGTTGTTGTTAAGGATGATCTCCAACAGGGTCCCAACTACATAAATTGTGATTTCACTAATCTTCCTTTGTACCATAAATTCCCTGATCCACTGTATACCCACAGCTTGAGGAATAACAGTGTATAAGTCCCTGACATCAATTGTCAGGAACTTATAGTCAGAATTGAATTGAATCTTACTAAGTTCACTTAGGAAACTCCAGGAGTCTTTACATATTTGCTGCTCGTTACATATTAAGGGTTTCAAAATAGAATCTACATATTTGGCACAACCGTACGTAATAGACCCACGACCATCCACTATAGGTCTAAATGGAAGGTCAGCTACTCTCTTGTGGATCTTGGGTGTGCCAAACAGGGCTGGTGTTCTAGGTGCCAACATTGTCAAAAAATTAAACAAATCGATGTCAATAGCCCTTTCCAACAGCAAATCATCTAGTGTCTCTCTAATTTTCTTAAAAGATATATTTATTTCATTTAAACTAACTAAATTGTAAGTTGTGGTATCTAAGTGCTTAGTAATGGATGTAACATATACTGCATGGTCCATGAAGACCAATCCACCACCCTTGTCCGGCTTCATTACTCTGATTTTACAATCTTTGAGTAATTGGATGAAATCACGTTCATTGTTATTTATATTACTACCCTCCTCCTTATTTTTGTTTCTATGTTTACTGTGGGATCGAAAATCAATCTCACACATTTTCTCAAAACAGAGGATGTTTGGGTGCAAGGGTGGATTATATAAACTAGGCACTCTAAATGAACTGTTGACTAGTGAAATAGAACCTAACAAGGCAGTCAAATTAATTTTACGTGAAAATAATTTGAGATCAACGATAGTATTCACTAGGTTCATATAGGAGTCAGGTACGAAGGTTAACCCTACTGCAAAGAAATCAATAATGTCTTGAGGAATAGTCAAATCTGTATAATTATAGATGTGAAAATTCCCTCTTGTATTTGTTAAGATTTGTGGTTTTAATGAGTCAATCCTAGTTATTTCCTTCGTCGGTTCCTCTTGTTCTTTGTTCATCCCCGATTGCCCATTGATATCATTTTCTTCATCTGGTTGGATTGGCCCACTTGAAAACCCTGGTGGTGACTAGTTGATGGTTGAAGGTTAATATTGGTGAGATAGGCTTGGTGATTGTTGTTATTTTGATTGTTCTTAATTAGATCACTCCTACTTAAAGTAGGTGTTTGCCCTGATACATTGTCATTATCACATAAGCCTTCGATATTAGTATTTTCTTCATTAGGAACATTGGGGTGATTACTAGAAGTGTAACTAGGTCGTGGAGGTGGGTATGCTTTTTTACTAGCATATTGCTGCATATCCCTAGCAATTTTCTTCTTTTTGGTATCAGTCATTTTATTGATGCTAGCCTCAATACTGTTAAAAATCCTCGTGTACTCATATTTGTACCGAGGAAAATCAACATTAAATTTAATTACTTGGTCCAGCACTTCTAGCTCACTTTTTAAACAAGTAACTTCAGATTTGTAGTGGTTAATGAGTGCTCTAATGAACTCATAACCTTGTTTATTAAACAAATTCAACAGCTCACAGTGGAACTCTGATCCATCGATTAAGCCGACGGGGTACCTCCACTGTCTTAGTCCTTTCGGTATTAGTTCCTTTTGGAAGCATTCATCCAGATAAGCAATTTCTAGCTGTAGTTTCCTACAGCGAAATAGTTTTTTATCAAATTCATTAATGTTAGTTAAAAGGTTACTCACCCCTGAAGTGTCAGGAGAAGCTGCTGTCTGCAACGGAATGTTACCAAAAAACTTCTCGTTGTTTAAAAAGACCCCAATAGATGGTAAAAGCTCATTAGACAATGCAGGCTCATTAGCGGTTACTTGAGATCTACTGTTAGTGCGTCTCTGGGCTCTTGTGTCCCGTTCAAGCCCATTTAACTCAATAACGTTATCCGTTGTTATTTGTTGTTGATTCCCCCTACTTCCGTGAATGATGGAAACTGGCAGAGAGTGGTTGTTAGAAGCTGACACGATATTGTTGTTTGGTGTTGGTTGTAAGGCTGCGTTAATTAAATTCCCTCTAGGTTGAATAATAGGTTCCGTGATGTTCGAACCAGGTAGTAAATTATCCATCCTCTGAGTTAGGTTGTCCACACGGCCCATAAGAACGTGGATAAGTGCCGTGAGGTTTCCGATGGCATTCGCCTCCCCGGGTGCAACATTATTATTGTCAGAGGGTTGAAATAAAAACTCTTCCTGTGAGAACAAATCCTGCTGCGAAACTGCTCCAGCTGAGTTCGCCATAAAAACACTTAAACAAATAAATGTCCGAAAAACCTTTAAAGCCAAGCAAGTGAAAACAAGCCAAGGAACAGTGTGAACAGTACAAACTGCTTTTAATAAAATAAAATAAGCGCTTTCGGAAAAGTCGATGCTCTTCCTTCTTCAGATGACAAGTACAATGCATTCAAACAATTTATACTAAAACACATCCCAATTAATTAATGGAAAATTAGTCAATTAATAATTAACATAATATAACAATCAAAACAACCAACTTCATACCCAAACTGTCATATATTAGATACATCAACACAATACATTAAAATAATCTAAAAAATTACCTATATGCAATTTATTTACGGCATCTCAAAAATACTACATTAATTTCTTTTTTTTCTTCCGCCAGTTTCCATCATTCACGGAAGTAGGGGAAATCAACAACAAACAACAACGGATAACGTTATTGAGTTAAATGGGCTTGAATGGGACAAAAGAGCCCAGAGACACACTAACAGTAGATCTCAAGTAACCGCTCACGAGCCTGCATTGCCTAATGAGCTTTTACCATCTATTGGGGTCTTTTTAAACAACGAGAAGTTTTTTGGTAACAGTCTGTTGCAGACAGCAGCTTCTCCTGACACTTCAGGGGTGAGTAACCTTTTAACTAATATTAATGAATTCGATAAAAAATTATTTTGCTGTAGAAAACTACAGCTAGAAATTGCTTATCTGGATGAATGCTTACAAAAGGAACTAATACCGAAAGGACTAAGACAGTGGAGGTATCCCGTCGGCTTGGTCGACGGATCAGAGTTCCACTGTGAGCTGTTGAACTTGTTTAATAAACAAGGTTATGAGTTCATTAGAGCACTCATTAACCACTACAAATCTGAAGTTACTTGTTTAAAAAGCGAGCTAGAAGTGCTGGACCAAGTAATTAAATCTAATGTTGATTTTCCTCGGTACAAATATGAGTACACGAGGATTTTTAGCAGTATTGAGGCTAGCGTCAATAAAATGACTGATACCAAAAAGAAGAAAATTGCTAGGGATACGCAGCAATATGCTAGTAAAAAAGCATACCCACCTCCACCACCTAGTTACGCTTCTAGTAATCACCCCAATGTTCCTAATGAAGAATATACTAATATTGAAGGCTTGTGTGATAATGACAATCTATCAGGGCAAACACCTACTTTACATAGGAGTGATCAAATTAAGAACAATCAAAATAACAACAATCACCAAGCCTATGTCACTAGTATTAACCCTCACCCATCAAGTAGTCACCATCAGGGTTTTCAAGTGGGCCAATCCAACCAGATGAAGAAAATGACATCAATGGGCAATCAGGGACGAACAAAGAACAAGAGGAACCGACGAAGGAAATAACTAGGATTGACTCATTAAAACCACAAATCTTAACAAATACAAGAGGGGATTTTCACATCTATAACTATACAGATTTGACTATTCCTCAAGACATTATTGATTTCTTTGCAGTAGGGTTAACCTTCGTACCTGACTCCAATATGAACCTAGTGAATACTATCATGGATCTCAAATTATTTTCATGTAAAATTAATTTGACTGCCTTGTTAAGTTTTACTTCACTAGTCAACAGTTCATTCAGAGTGCCTAGTTTGTATAATCCACCCTTGCACCCAAACATCCTCTGTTTTGAGAAAATGTGTGAGATTGATTTTCGATCCCACAGTAAACATATAAACAAAAACAAGAAGGAGGGTAGTAATATAAATAATAATGAATGTGATTTCATCCAATTACTCAAAGATTGTAAAATCAGAGTAAAGAAGCCGGACAAGGGCGGTGAATTGGTCTTCATGGACCATGCAGTATATGTTACATGCATTACTAAGCATTTAGATACCACAACTTACAATTTAGTTAGTTTAAATGAAATAAATATATATTTTAAGAAAATTAGAGAGACACTGGATGATTTGCTGTTGGAAAGGGCCATAGACATCGACTTGTTTAATTTTTTGACAATGTTAGCACCTAGAACACCGGCCCTGTTTGGCACACCCAAGATCCACAAGAGAATAGCTGACCCTCCATTTAGACCTATAGTGGATGGTCGTGGGTCTATTACGTACGGTTATGCCAAATATGTAGATTCTATTTTGAAACCCTTAATATGTAATGAGCAGCAAATATGTAAAGACTCCTGGAGTTTCCTAAGCGAACTTAGTAAGATTCAATTCCATTCTGACTACAAGTTCCTGACAATTGATGTCAGGGACTTATACACTGTTATTCCTCAAGCTGTGGGTATAGAGTGGATCAGGGAATTTATGGTACAAATGAAGGTTAGTGAAAACACAATTTATGTATTTGGGACCCTGTTGGAGATCATCCTTAACAACAACTACATGGTTTTTGAAAGTAAAATGTACCTTCAAAAAACTGGGGTAGCCATGGGGTCTCCATGTGGAGGAAGCTTCGCCAATTGTGTCATGGCACATTGGGAGAAGACATTACTTTTTAAAAACAAGTTCTTCCAAAAATATGTCGCTTGGTACACTCGTTACCAAGACGACATGTTTTTACTTTGGCATGGCCCTAGTGAAATTGTCCATGATTTTGTAATTTCTATTACATCTTTAACAGATTTTTTTGAATTTACTTACAATTTGCAATATGATAATGTCAACTTTTTGGACATTCATGTTTATAAAGACATACACCATGGTGCCTTTAAAAGTACTATATTTAGGAACCTACTTATTCTAATTCACTTCTTCACTTTTCTAGCTGCCACCCTTACCATCAGAAGAAGTCTGTTGTTAAGGGTCAGATGGTCAGGGCAGCTAGAATGGTTTCAGATGTGAATAATTTTATGAAAGAATGCGAAGTAATTGGAAATATGTTTTCTAACAGAGGGTACCCTACAATGTTAATCTCAAAGATTACCACAGAAGTTATCACTAAAAGACAAACAGGGTATTTTAAACCCTTATTGTCTAATGATAACATAGTGGAACGAGTTAATCTTGTAAATGCACACACTAATGTCTCTGATGGACCCATTAATAAATTTAGCATTAGCTTTTTATGTACATACAATCTTGACCATGCTCTTATTAGAGAAATCTTGAATAAGAACTGGGCTCTCATTACTGAGGATAGTAGTCTGAATAGTCTGCTTGGAGATCAGTTAAAGATTACTTATAGATGAGGGCTCAACTTAAAATCACTACTGGAATATCATAAAAAACCTTCTGTGTCTAGGAATAAGGGTATGACTAAATGTGGAACCTGTCAACAATGTAAGCACTTAAATACTGCTTATCAGTTTACAATTAATGGTAAAAACTATAAAGTTCAGGGTAAATATAATTGTGACTCTAGGGGTATTGTTTATGTAGCAATTTGCCAGAACTGCACTGATTTTTATATAGGGATGACAGAAAGGAAACTTAAACAGCGTATATATGAGCATCAATACACTATAGCCAAAGGGGATAAGACAAATGCCCTGGCAAAACATACATTTCTGTTTCCCAACCATATTTTTAAATTTACTATATTAAAGTAAGTAACACAGGATGAGAGGGGTGGGCCATGGCAGATAAATCTTGAAATTGAGGAACTCCTATGGCAAATTAGGTGTGTTTCCTATATTCCCCCAGGGCTAAATGAAAGCATTTCTATTAAATGCTTTCTTAAACTTTTGGCACTTAAGCGTTAGCTTCTGCCTAAAAGAAATTAACGTTGTATTTTTGAGATGCCGTAAATAAATTGCATATAAGTAATTTCTTAGATTATTTTAATGTATTGTGTTGATGTATTTAATATATGACAGTTTGGGTTATGAAGTTGGTTGCTTTGATTGTTATATTATGTTAATTATTAATTGACTAATTTTCCATTAATTAATTGGGATGTGTTTTAGTATAAATTGTTTGAATGCATTGTACTTGTCATCTGAAGAAGGAAGAGCATCGACTATTCCGAAAGCGCTTATTTTTATTAAAAGTAGTTTGCACTGCTCATACTGTTCCTTGGCTTGTTTTCGCTTTTTTGGCTTTAAAGGTTTTTCGGACATTTATTTGTTTATAGTCAGGTAGTGGGTTGAAACTCAGTACTGGCAAGTGTGTGTTATAATTGTCCTGTTGGGGTGATTGTGTAATGACAGGCTCCATTGCAGTGTGGGTTTTGCCTCATCATTATATTAAGGAGCTACATGTCCCATTGTCAACATTACAAGGCCAACATTTTCCAAACACTGTAGAGATTGTTGTTGACAATCCTCAGTAATAAATGTGTACAGCCATGTGCAATTACCATGTGACAGTATGGATTAGTACACAATAAAGGCAACCGTCATAATGCTCAGATACCACTCTCCACCCATGGATCATACAGAAACATGCTTGGCTGTTGCTCTCCTATTCCCTTCCTTTCTTACTTTGTCTCTGTCTGTCTCTCTCACTTCCTCTCTGGTAGATGTGGAAAAGTACACCTGCTTTGCTTAGGCAGCAGCTTGAGTTTTGTAAGTGATGCTGATGATCAGCTGATGGCCTGTGCATGAATTGCAGTCCTCCACTAGCTAATTGCATGCGGAACAGCTGTGGTATCATTCCTATAGCCAATTGCATGGAAACACACTCCTATAACTAAGCACTTCATGTGGGTGTTGGCCCTTTTCCATCACTGTGAGCAGGACTTCATGTGGGTGTTTGACAACAGCATCACAGAGGGTAGTTTGATATACCTCTTACAACATACAGTGTGGAGATAGGACAACAAACAGAAGGGGGGGTGTTCCACACACGGGGACAGAATGTAAGCATTGCTCTTCTACATTTGAAGTAATGCTGGTTTAACAGGGTTTGTTTGGATATTGTTGTTTTACATGATTTAATATCTGTCATGACAGTGTTATGTGGTTGAGGAAACTCTCACATGTAGGGCTATCTGCAGACTGGCCAGTGTTTGGAGTCTTACATGTGTTGTGTTACTCACACATTTCCTATCTTTAGAAATGAAGTAGCATACTATGAGTTTTGCAGTCAGTACATGGTGACATCCATGTGAGTTACTGACTTCATATCTCTCAGGAGACATATATCACAACAAACCCTGTTACAACAGTAAATGTATGGGTTTATCACAGCAACATGTCAATATTGGCACTGTGTTTGTGCCTCCAGCCACAACTCTGTCAACCTTTGTACATATGTCATGCAGTAAGAGGTGCATATGTTCAGTACATCATTATTTACTGACATCATACCTGATAACAAGCCAGTGAGATATCAGACTGCTAGATATGTTATGTATAGTAGGCCTTATATTTGAGTACAAAACCTGGACATTCTGTTGTAGTGTGTACAGTAGTGAGGTCTGTGTACTTATGGTGATTGTTGACAGAGTGTGTATTGTGAATATGTACCTTGGCCTGTGTACAAACTGTGGTAGATGTCATTGTTCTTGGTCCTGTTCTATCTGATGTTGCATGCTGCTCCAGTGTATGGTACCCTATCGGCGTACATGTTTGTAGGGCCAGACCGATACAAGTCCCATACCACAGTCAAGCATTGGAATACACTGTGTATTGGCCCAGTATATGTAAGGTTAGTGTGCGAGTGCCACATATGATGATGGTGTTATTCACACAGTCCATATACTGTAATGTTAAGTACGCTCACCATATGTGACTGTGGCTGTGTTCAGATTGGTTGTGGGTATGCACTTTCACATAGGTGTCTGTTACTCCATGCTATTACATGCCTGTAGAGCTTGCTATATTAGCAAGTAAATGTGTATTCCCACAAAAGAAATGTAGGCCTGTGTTGTGGCAGTCTGCCTGTAGTTTGCATAGTGCTTTGTGACATGCCTAGCAGCTCAGTGTATTTACCCAGTGTGATGTTATGTCCAGATATTTGTAGATGTACTGTTGCCGGGACACCATTACTGTTGTGCATTTCTGACAAAGCAGCGGGATGCTGTACAGATGTATGTCACTAACTAGTGGGTAGTATGTGGACTTGTGACCTCAGCTCCTCCAGTTACTATGTGTCAGGACAGACAGGAGTGTGTGAATGCATAAACTGTCTGAGCTTATCTATTCTGGTATTTTTGTGATATCCCCATTACATGGATGTAAACATCCACTTTGTCAGGCTTGCTCCACACGCCTTTCACTAAGAGGTTCTGTTTATATCTCTGGACTGACCAGAGTGTGTCAGACTGTCCACATTTATTGGTCATATCACTGCTTGTACTT
>NC_056732.1:264918852-264928274 GCF_019279795.1 Protopterus annectens | reverse complement strand
GGAAAAAACCCTTTGTTTTATTTTCAAAGTCATTTTATTTGTTTTTCTTAGTTTGTGATAGCGCAAAATATACTGAACCTACTAATATCGCCAATATCCTTGCAGATACATTCACTGCAAACTTCACCTCCTAAGGAGCCCACAACAATACCCGTAAAGTACAGTATCCCAGACATCAGAGAAACACAGTTGGAAATAGCCCTCTCAAATGGCAAAACACTGCATCAATGGAGGCAGATGGTGTCCCAGACTGCATCTTCCAAACACTACAACACGAACTAACCCCCCACCTAATTAAACTTTTCAACCTCAGCCTCTACACAGTCTACACACCCATACAATGGCACATAGCAATGGTTATTCCACTCCACCAAGGTGGAAACACAACTGACCATGGTAACTACCACCCCATAAGCCTGACTAGTCTGGTCTGCAACGCTATGGAGTGCATCTTCATGGAACTCATTAAGAAAGACATTGGTAACCTCCAAACACTTGACCCAACCCAGGTCAGCTTGGTTGAGTGCAGATCATGCATACTGAACCTGTTTGACATCTTACAGACAGTCACCAAGACATTAGATGAGGGGAGAGGTGGTTCACACATACTACCTGGACCTCACCAAGGTTTTTGACACCATTCCTCACTCAGGTATTATTGATAAACTTACTAGCCTGTACATGAAACCAGACATTACACGATGGGTTGCCAACAGGCTTACACACAGAATCCACATTGTAAGACTAACAGCCTCCAGGTCCACCTCTTAACCAGTCACAACTGGTGTCCCACAGGACTCAGTCCTGGGACGCCTACTGTTTGTCATATACATCTCAGAGGTACAGGCAAACACAGGTGGACTATAGCAGACCATGTTTGGCAATGACTGCAAACTGGGAGCCATAATTGACAGTCCAGCTGACACAGACATCCTTCAAAGGGCCTCACAGAGACTGACACAGGGTGTCAAAGTCATGGCCTCAAGCTAAGTGCCACAAACTGCATGGTCATTCCATTTGGGAAAAAACTAAACACCCACATATTAACACATACGTGGCAGCCACCTTAATACAGATGAGGTAATAGGAGATCTGGGGACTAAGGTAGATAGTGAGCTCTCCTTTAACAATCATATCTCCAAAGTGGATGGGGAACAGTAGATACATCCCAGGGATCCCGCCATTGGCTCTGCTCCACAGAGGGACAGTTAATTAATCAATGGGGTGGCAAAAGCTGACACATTTTGGCTAGGCTTATGAATGCCCTTGGGCAGTAAGCCAAGTACTTACCTATGAACCTATGAGCCTATACATACAGTATCAGCATATGCTGATAGCTTAATTTACTGATCAGGTGTTGACTTACTTTGTGCCAGTAGCAGTTGTGTGTGCAATAGTTGAGGGCTGCCTATGCTGGATGCACACAGTAGACTGCCTATTACATGACAATTTACAGGTAGTCTTGTGTGTGTGCCATCCATTTTTACTGTGTGAGAAGGTGGAGAAAGGTGTTAGTCCCTAGGTGCCTACACTGTCAGTGTGTGTGCTATACGTTCCATCCTTGCCAAGGCATGGGCATGCTGGGCACGCATCCATCTGCCTACTGGGGCTGGCTCAGGGTGTTCATGGTCTGAGTACCTTTGTGCCTGTGGGGCCCTTGGCAATGGTGGTGGGCTGTGAGGGCCTTCACCATTCTGTCCCTGCTGCAGCTGTTTCCGCAGGATCTTATTGTGTAGCATGGCATATACTATGAAGATGTGGGCACACGTGCCTGGAGAGTACTACAAGGCTCCACCAGATATGTCCAAGCAATGGAACAGTGATTTAAGCATCCTAAACACACGCTCTATGATGATTCTGGTTGTGCATGTGACTCATTATGGTGTTCTTGCATGGGTGTGTGTGCATTTCTGAAGGGCGTTATTGTCCAAGGTTCCAGTGCTTAGGCAGCATCCCCCACCAGGTGGCCATTTGGGATGTCCCCCCTGGCAAATACCTGATAAAGCTGTGAGGCGTGCCAGATGTGGGAGTTGTGATAGCTTCCAGGGCTGCCAGCACACACATCCATGCTAATGCCCTGGGCATTGCACATGACCTGGCAGTTGATGGAGGGGTATCCCTTGCGGTTTATGTAGCGCCTACCCTGCTCAACAAGTCGTGACCCGATGTGTATGTGCGTACAGTCTATTGCACCCAGTACCTCTGGGTATTCTGCCACATGGTAGAAGAAGCGCATATTGCTGGCCATCTCCTCCTGTGTTCAGGGAAGTATATGTGCTCATTGGTATGTGGTAACATGGCATCCAGGAACTGGTGAAGTACCCTGGATGCTGATGTCTGTTAGATCCCCATGATATCCCCAGTTGGCCTTTGAAAGGTACCTGTGGCTAGTATTCCCAGGCTTACACATACCTTCGTATTCACTGGGATGGGTTCCCCTCTGTTTGTTCTGGCTTTGAGGCATGGCCGGCACAGCTCCACATGTTGCTGTAGGGTGTCCCTGTCCACCCTGTAATGCTCTACTATCACCAGATCATGTAGCCCCTGGTAGGTTACCCTGGGTCTGAACACTCTTCTCCTCCTCTGGTGCCTGAGGTGGTTGTCAGCATCATCGTCCACACCACCTTCTGTCTCCAACACATGCTGGTGGATTAAAGCTATAGCAGCCCATAACATGTACCTATTAAAAGTTCCCCGTATGTATACACCAATGGTGCAGAGTCTATGGGAATACACAAGTGTGTGTGAGGTGCTTTCACACTTTATGCTATTGTGCTATGGATGCTGCTGATGTCATTGGCTGTGTATGAGCAATTCCAGCTGCAGGGTATCTTAATTATGGGTTTTACATTGAGTACTGCAAGTGTGGGGCCTGTAGTGTGGAGTTATGCTTGCCTGCCTTGATTAATCTGTTGCCCTTTAATTCACTTTAATACCTGGATCCCCTCCCATTTTCAGGCATGCATCCACCTGCCAACTTTCTTGTTTTGTACTTTCCCTACCCAGTCGTGTTGCAAAATGTATTTTGTAGCTGATATAATGCAATTCTGCTTTGTTCTGCTGTGACACTTTACTGTTTTCTTTGCAATACAGCCCCTCCCCTTTCTTGTTCTGCAGGTAGCTGCTTGCAGCCTTGTTAGCTGTTGTCAATGGCCCACTGTAGGTTCCTAGGTGTTAATTAGTCATTTGTACTCCAATTTCCCTGCTGCAGCATTTCCTTATTTTTTTCCTATATCCTTCCTGTTTCAGCTCCAGTGTGCGCCACGTAAACCCATTTACCGAGTTTAAGTGCGTTTTAATCTCTGTTTACATGCATACTCAGTTACCTTGTGTGGTCTCAGCTAAGCAAAGCTATAGCCAGTTCAACACACCTTTTTCCTGCAGCTTTGCTTAGCTATGGGAAGACCGGATTAGCAATGCTGCAATCTGCTTACAGCAAAGGTGACACACCCCTCTCTTGATGTAATTTTTATCTCAAGGGCACACCTCGGTGTTATAATGCTACACTATGAGGTGCATCCTTACACCAGCGAGGAATCTGAGATTCACTATTACTCCTCTCATTTGCATGGCATTGCCTACTAATTCCTAGCTACCGTGCAAAACACTGTCGCAGCCTCTTAGCAACCCTTGCACTATGGTGTGGTGTAACATGCCTGCTATTGTCTATTATGGGGAAATCATAATATGCGTTACATTGCAGTTTTATTCTATATTTTTCTATTTTCCTTGCAATACTGTTTGCACGCCACTGCCCTGCACATAAACTTTGTGATAGTGCGAAAAAAAAATTAAATGTTCTTTTTATATTTTGTACATGTTTTTTCATGCCAATGGCTATATATTTAGCCATTGGCATATATTAGCAATATAATACATGTGTTTGCTCGGCAGTCATGGCTCTGAGTTTATGTTTGCAAAAATGTAAAACATTTTTTACGGTTTACATTTCTGTATGCTCACACTACGCCTGCACCACTTCATGGATTACTAAATACCTTCATTTGCATGCTACACTGCTGCAAATGGGGTAATTAGCATACAGGGGCCGGGAGCTGTGCGAGTGTAGTGTACGCAGGTAGTGCACGTGGAAACAGCTCGTACCTGGATCGCTCGCCGGCCATATTTGGTGTTGGAACTCCAACGCTACGCCTGCACCTGGCCCAAGCTTCATGAATCCCGGGGTTTGTAAATCATTTGGTTTTTGAAGTATCACATACATATACTTATATGCAACAAATTTCACATGTTGATTAAGAGCTTGTAAAATTAAGCTGCAATACATAAATGAGAAGTGCCTGATAATTCTATGTTATTCTTAGTAAATAATGGAGCTTTCTCACCTTTGTGCAATTCATAAATGCATTTTAATGCATTTTGTTCCTGTGTGCTAATCCTTTTAAATAGGTGAACTACTACCTTTTCTATCTACTTGGCAATCCCCAAAGATGCTTGCTGTATATTCTGTCTTGGCCATTTCCACATAGTGATATGCTTACATTTTTAAATATTATAAATAAATACTGCTCATAGTTTCTATTGCATCAGATTTATTCCTTGCATTAAAAAAGGCATCATACTGGGTTTTAGCAATTCATCAGATAATTACTTTCTAATAATGCAAACAGTTTCATAATTTAGTCAAAAGCATTAAAAAAAGTATATTCTTTCCATGGAATGCCACAACAGGCATATTTTTACTAGGTGTAGCAGAATTTTTAGCTTTTCTGAAATCTCTGTATTTCACTAAAAATACTGTGCTAATAATACCTGTCTTACATTTTGCACATGCGAAGCAGAACAATTACAGAATGGAACATGTAAGAGATAAATGCGATATTTGATTATATAGGAGAAAATGCATGCAGAAAACAATGCTGCCAATACACACATCATACTGAATAACTTCATTTTGAACCATGCCAAAATATAAATGCTGAATTTCTACATGTATCTAAGAAAAAGCTATTTTCTCTGCCATCATCTAACTTAGATGTATAAGATTTACATTTCTGAGTATTTAAAAACAGTACTAGTATTAGTTTGAACCACTATGTAGCATGTTTTGTTACTTTCAAAATAAGTGCAGCATGCTTGTTATTTCAGGAAAACTGACCCCCGGATTTACTAATCTTCCATGCAGGACTAATCTAGTCCTGCACGGAAGCAGCAGTTTAAGAGGAGGACGTCAGCGCGCCATGCATATTAATGAAGGCGCGCTGCCTGAGCTCCAAATCCTATGCTGAGTGTAGACGAGTGCAGGGGGCATGTCTGAGAGCAGAGTTCTCAGAATAAACATGCCCCTGCAACAGAAGAAGTGCAAATAAATGAGTGAGACTGCTCATAGATGTCCACATATCCCCTCCAACAGTCCCCATGTGTTCAACAGCAACAGTACATTGAAATAAAATGAAGAAGCTCTTGTATTTATTTTTTTTAAAACCCCGAGTACAGCTAACCATAGATGCATGGGTTTTCCCATCGATTAGCTATGGTTAAAGCAGCTGAAAAGGCTGAAGACGATAACAAGGGATATATATGCAACTGAAGCAGCACAACAATAGTGTAGTGGTTAGAGCATCTGCCTAGTGAACAGGCATTCCCAGTTCGAGTTCCACTGCAGCACATATCGTTTTCCATGTGACATCTGTATATGAACATATTTTAACATATTTTTGCCATATAACAGACAACATAACATTTAAATGTGAACTGGAGTACTGCATGAAATGCACATAGAAGTGTCAGTGTCATAATGAATAAGGCACTAGTAAGCAGGTTTAAACACAAATAAGCAGTAGTAAACATGTCTAAGTGCGTTTGCATGGGGGTAAGCATTGCCTACACAGATTAAGCAAAGTAGAAGCTAACTGAGTGTAAGAAACTGTAACTGGAGGTTAGCAGTGCTTACCTTTGCGCAAACCCGCTTACAACTACTTTAAAGTGCCTTAATCACTTTGGATCCAATGGCCCATGTTCTGTCCAGCGACAAAATAAACTGCTGCTACAAGACTCAAACGCAGGACCCTGTACACTATAGTCAAAGCAGTTAACCACTAAGCCATCACAGCAGTAGATATGCATGAGGTATCAGCAAACTAATCCTCACCACAGAAAAATCCAACCAAACGTGAACTGAATATATGTATAGTGTGAAGTGGTATAACCTGCTACATAACATAAATATGTGAAGTGGAGTACTGCAGTAAGGCCAGATGTGAGGTGTTATTGCAATAAAGTGTTGAAGTTAACAGGACCCCATACAGCGTACATACACATGAATCAAGGATACAAGACACATATATAACATGTAATGAAGAAGACATCAATGCCAAAAGGCAAATATCATGCAACTCAAGTATTAAGCACCACTAAGCATTGCACAGCACTGTTACCCAGACTACTGGCAGGATACTACAAGTGGGAGAAACAGTGTCAACCTGCAAAGTCTAATCTTAAACAAATGCATGTTTGTCCCTAGCGAGGCGACCCCAAAAATTTGCTAAAAAGAGTCCTCAGGGTAACATACCATGTCGTACAGGTAAGCAAAGAAGGATATGTATGCTTGTGGACTGAATGTGTTGGAAACCTGAAGATCCATGGGGTGAAACAACTTACATGATGGGTCCCAAGAAGTGGAGAGTAGGCAATGTGTAGTGGTGTGGTGAGATTCAGATGGAACCTGTAGGAAGGATGATTGAGGTGGAAGAGGGAAGGGGTGGAGAGAATGATGGGTAAGACATTATGGGCTGAGGTGTGCCAGGGTTGGACAGACCCATTCTAATGGGACTGCCCCATGGATATAAGTGAAAAAGGAGGGGACAAAAAGGTAACTGAGACATACCATTTCCCATGGCAAAGCACGTTATGAGTAATATGTATGTTGCATAACGCATGGAATAACATACACATATATATATATATATATATATATATATATATATATATAAACTGGAGTACTGCTGCCATGAAAGAATATATATATATATACATATACATATACATATACATATATATATATATATATATATATATGTTGTGTCTTTCGGCTTTTCCTGGTTAGGGGTCGCCACAGCGGGACTCCGGTCCGCTAATGATTGGCAGTAGATTTTTACTTGCGGAGTTGGCAGCCCTGATGCACAACCTTCAAGGAAGGTACACCCATTCACGCATGTCTCCACACAGAAGACACTCTAGCTGAGAATATATGTATATATATATCTATATATATATATATATATATATATATATATATATATATATATATATATATATATAACTTGGAGTACTGCAGGAAATGCACATGTGAGGTGTCAGTATCATTATGCATAAATCAGTAGTTAGGTTAACCAGCAAGAAGCAGTAGTAAGCATATGTCAACACTAGTAAACGAGTTTAAGGCTGTGTGTGTGGGTTTGCGTGGAGGTAAGTACTGCTAATTTGCTAATTTCCGGTTACAGTGTCCTACACCCAGTAAGGTTCTAAATTGCTTAACCTGTGTAGGCAGTGCTTACCCCCATGCAAACCCACTTACAACTGCTCCTTAATCACACTGTATCCAATGGCCCTTGTTCTGCCTAGCAAAAAAATAAACTGCCTCTGCAAGGCTCAAACTCAGGATTCTGCATACTATAGTCACAGTAGTTAACCACTAAACCATCATAGCCATAGCTATGAATGAGGTGTCAGCAAACTAATCCTCACCACAGGAAAATCAAACCAAACATGTGACCTGAATCTATGTACAGTGTGATGTTGTATAACCTGCCACAGAACATAAATATGTGAGCTGGAGTACTGCAGTAAGCATAGATTTAAGGTGTTATTGTAATACAGTGTAGACATCTCCAGGTCCCCATACAGTGTATGTACACATGAATCACAGATACCAGATACATATATAACCTGTAATGAAGAATAACTCAGTGCCAAATGGCAAATATAGTGCTAATTAACTATTAAGCAATGCTAACCACAGCACAGCTCAAGTTAGTAAGTGTAAGCAATGTGTAGGGGAGCCAATTCAATCTGTCTAGTGTTATACGTCTTTAAGCAGTGCCAACCTTATGTAACCAGGTGTGTCCATAGCTTAAAATTTCAAAACTGTACAGTCACAGGGAAGTGCGGGAAACTGGCTGTATTTAAACCCCACAGGTGGGAATACTTCCCATAACTAGTTGTAGCTTCCTACTGCAGGCAGAATGGCTGGTGTGGGTGAAGGCACTTGATTTAGTGCACAGCACTGGGGCATCCAGGAGTCAAATATCATGGTATGGCTCCTGGTAAAACACCATGATCAGAGACTACTGCAGGGCCAGTACCAGGGCTCACAGTATAAAACAGAGGCCTGGGACAGTCTCGCCTGTGTCTTCACCAGTGCCACAGGTATCCCCCGGACTGGTGAGCAGGTTCAGTACCACCATGCTGACCTGAAGCAGTGAAGGGGGGATGTACTGGAGCAGTGGATCTAGGAGTGTCGGCAGATGTCCATTGCCCCAGTACTGAGTAAGTACTCATTCTACTAAGTATAGGTATGGCTAAATATCACTGCATTTTTCTGACAGCTGCAGATGAGTGGGCTGCAAACCAGCAAGCCCATGATGCTAGGCTGCAAAGGCTGTGTCGCAAGGCAAGTTAGTAATCAGTCTGCATGTACTATCATAACAAATAAATATAAGAGCCTTAGAAAGTGTTGTACCAGTAGAAATAAATGTGTAATAGTCTGTGAATAAAGGTATAACCCTTGGAGTGCTTCTGTTTACTCTTCTCTCATATGTTGGTGATCTGTTCCATACTATAAATAGTACTGTTGTATCTTCAGCAGTGTCACCCACACCGTGGTATGCAGATAAAATGGGCATGAAGTCCTGCATAACAATGTTGGAAGTGCCAAGAGGTCAGTCATATTGTACAAGTTAGGGAGACTTAGAAAGAAAACAGTCGAAAGCTTTACAACAATTCCCTGATAGTACAGTGTACTGTGATGTTAGCTATAATATTTTGTCACACACAGCAGGGGGTTGAATCCTGGGAGTGCTACTAAGTTGTATGCATAATCATATCCCACAACTGTACAGATTTTGATACAATGTTCAGATAGAAAGCTGTATGTATAATTACACACAACAGTACAGAATTTGCTAGAATGTTCAAATTGTAAGTTGTATGTATATTCATACCCCACAACTGTACCAATCTTTCCAGCATGTCCAGATAAATGGCCCATATCACCAGCTTGGTACACTGTTCCCCTAAAAATCCAGTGTGATGATCCAAGAAATGTAGGCAGCTGTCAATGACATATAACTGATAGTCAAACATGTACATAGTCAGATAATGTATATGGAAAAAAAACTGCCATTCTAGCACCTCACCCAAAGTGTATGACAGCAATTCTCAACATATGTTGCATTAACACCTGC
>NC_056732.1:264841352-264913852 GCF_019279795.1 Protopterus annectens | reverse complement strand
ATGGGAACAAAGGGAACATGGTGCCCACCCATGGATAGTCACGACAGCATCTACATGGACATAAAGATGCCTGGGCTGTGGGCTGGGCAGGAGGAATATGCATGTTGAACCTTGTGTATGTGTACTGCATGCCTGCAGGTGATGTAGCACATACCCCATGTCTCTGTGGAGCTCCGTATGCACAAGACCCTCGACCTAACTGGGTGACAGACATATGTCTGTGTGTGCTCCATGTGAGGGGACACCATCCCCTGAGGTGCTTCCACATGAATGTAGTGACAGAACAGTAGGTAATGAGGTTCCATGGTGGGTCACGGATGTGATGTGGACCGATAACATGTGCCCATTAGGTTGGAGTGGTGTTCCTGCTGGCAAATAACCCTTACACATACTGGTGTGTAACTGTCATGGAACATATGTGGGTTGTAATAGTCCACACAATTCCAAAACATGTCCAACAGCATGCATAGATAATCCCAGTATCACAGAATGGCAGATGTGTAGCAATTACATAGCAGGCATACCACATACATATGTGGAAACATAGTGGCAGTGACAATGGCAAGCAGGTGAAATACTCTGTAACAGCCCAGCAACTCTAGTGTCCTCACAGGGAGCATGTCTATAAACACATATCAGAAAGTGTTGTACAATACAATATATGACCCAATGGTTCATATATCGGAGACATACCACTAGCATTGTGTAATCATTAAGTTGGAGCTGATATGGTGGTGGGAGACTGATATGTGTATTGTATTATGGTAAACTTGACATATGAGTTGCTCAGACATATCTCCATCATTATGTCTTTCAGGTAGTATGGCGCACCCGAGTAATCCCGTCTACAGTGCCACTGAGGATGAAATTATAATCACCAGCATCATCCAGAACTATCAGTTGTTGTTCTCACAGACAAGCCAGGACCAGTTTTGGGCACAATGTTGAGACATTCTGGAGTCCAGGGTCATGGTCAGACTCCTAATAAAAAAACATGAAGACCGGCTTCTGCAGGGAGATTACCAGGGCTCGAGTGCAAGGTGGAGGCCTGGAACTGGTTGGAAAGGGAAATCACCAGTGCAACTGGTATCCCCCACACAGGTGAGCAGTGTCATCCCCACCATGATGGCCTGAAGAGATGAAAGGGGATCTCTTGAACTCCTGGGTCCAAGAATTTTGGGCAGGGTATGTCCCACATGTACATAAGTACATTTACCTCTGTTTTACCAATATCTATTCTGAATGCCTGCTAAGCTGGTTTGCATAATGGTGTGCTTCTCTCCCAACAGCTGCAGAGGAGAGGGCTTACAACATCGAGGCACATGCCGGGCACTTGGCCAGGTTGCGCTGTGAGTGTGGTGAGTATGGATTTATTATGCTAACTGTAGTGAAATAAGCAAGAAACAGTAAGCAATAACTGCAATAAAGTATTACAATAAATGTGGACTTAGAGCTGTAGTGCAATAAATGAATAATGCCAACTGTAGTTCATTAAAAACATGAAAAAATACCATTACATGCATTAAAGTATATACCATAAAGTCTGTAGTGCAATAACTGTGGTAGTAGAGCTGTATTGCAAGACCTGAATAATGGCAACTGTTGTCTAATAAAAACTCAAAACAGCACTAGAAACTGCATTAAAGTATATACAATAAAGTCTGTAGTGCAATAAGTGTGGTATTAGAGCTGTTTTTCAAGAAATTAATAATGCAAAACTGTTCTGCAATAACACATAAACATATACGAAGAACACCAGGTAAATTGTGTACATCAGGATTGTGGTACAACTGTATATATTCACGTTGCAAGGTGAGGTGCTGAAGTCAAGTATAACACTGTAATAGCTATAGAATGCAAATATAATGGCTGACAAATGTCTTATTTAACACATATAGTACTGCTCAAGGCTGTTTCTAGGCCAGTACTGTTCACATAATGCTCTGCCATCCACAAAACCAGGTAAGCAAGGTATATGGGTGAGGAGGCCCACTCCATGATCTATTGTTTCTTGACTTCTCAAATATTTCAAATCAATAACAATATATTGTGTACACCTGCATACTATATACTAATGTTTAGATTACCTGCTATCTCTGTCATGCTTGTATTTCATTTATGTGTCTTCTACTGTCATTGCAGTCTACTATACACTACTACCAGGTCATATATTGGTTCCAGGTGAGCTCTAGGCAAATATCAGTGAGTTAGTAGTCAGCAGTGATTGTGTAGCTCAGTTTGTTAAATGCTCTGGCTAGAGTACATTTTACCAAACACAGACCAGGGTTCAAATCTAGTGCTATGTATAACTAAATATTACAGTATCAGTCACGTAATGTTTGTGGAGTCTCTCCCCACAGGAACTGCAGGTAAATGGGTGAGGAAGGCCATATTATGAGTAAATAATTGTGGGTTTAGATGTCACAGAATAAAATCATTAGCAAGAATGTGAAAGTACCACATAACATAAAGGAAATAAATATAATAATAATAAAATTAAATAAAATATGTAATCTCGGTATGGCTGTATGCCTGGACTGTCTGTTCAAAGTTGCTGCAGCAAATTCATACATTCCATGCAGATGTCCTCTGCAGTCACTAATATTGGGTTCTAGCCCCATGCCTGCCAAGCAAGGCATGATAATTGTTTAGTTTTTGTACTGTACAAATACATGTCTCTCAAGTGTCACACTATCACATAATATAATAAGTAGTGCGTAATCCATCTGTCACATGATTAACATCGGCATGATTACCTAAATTGCAAAGTGTCACTACATCAGCCCACAGTACACTTTGGTAGTTATATAGGTCCACCTGATGTACAAGTGTTCTGTGTCGCTGTGTACCTGCAGTTCTTACAGCTTGGCCCATACTGTCCCATGCAAGTAGCTTGAGAGGTATGTATGTACTATAGCAGCTATAGGGGACTGGTACACATAAAGAGAGGACAAACCCGTAGAGTAGATGGTAGTACTGTTGTCAAGTAACTAGCCTACAATGGTACTAATGGACTGTTTTTCTCTATCTCTCGCCACTTATCTTCATTTATTTATTATTGTTATCCATTGATTATGGTTTACTATGCATATGTTGCTAAATTAACTGTATCTTGGGGCATGTATATTATTATTGTTATGTTATGTATTATAATGGTTGCTTCTTAACATAGCTTGTTAAATTACCTATTTTGTTGGCCTTATGATGTAACTGTTACTGGTATGCTGTTAACATACTGACTGTTCTGTCATTAATTGTTGTGTTTCACATAATATGCATTGATATGTAATTGGGTTATTTCCACTGTTCTGGCATGCTGTCATTACTATGTTTTGTCCATAACTAACCTATCCTTATAGCTATGCCTCCATCACCACAGCATGTCAGGGTAGGCTGGTTCCTGGTGATTCACCTACCTTCCCTCAACTGGCCAAGGCACTGGGTCCTAGCACATCTGAGACTTAGGCCAGTGGTGCCCCCTCTACTGCTCCTGCACCACCTGTAGCATTGAGTGGAACCACCTCAGGGGACAGGGCCTGGCCTCCCTCTGGGAGTGGTGGCAGAAAGGCAGCAGTCACCCAACAGGAACTGCTGATCATGTTGCCCAGGATTATTCATCAGACCTATGAACATCACCTGCACCAGATTGAGGACACACTGGCCAACCTGGTGGGGCAGGCTGGCCCTGGTGCCCAGCCTCTAGCACAGCCACCTTTGGGGCAATGAAGAAGCAAAGTTGACTGCATATGGGTGGGGTTGTCAGTCATGCTGCTGCCATCTGGAGGCACATGCGACTGATCCCACAACAAGCTCCCCATCCAAGTTGTTTACCCTCCTCGTGTGTCACACACCACTCCTGTCTGCTGTCTTATCTGTCTTGTCTGTCTGTTATTTCATCCCCTCCTACCCAACTTACCTCCACACATGTATATATGTCCCATCCCCAACATTCCACTCTCTCCTTAAAAAAAACGGGCACATGTCCCAAAAAAAAGTATCACCCATACATAGCTCACCATTGCACACATGTATCCACTGGACACAACTAATTTTGTCCATTTGGCTTGACAACACATTTATGTTGTCCTCACCCCTCTCTCTGGGATTTGAGAGTTCAAATTCATCTACAAAAACATGTCAAAATGCATGGCTTTTGCTATACAAGAAATGGCTAGCTATGGATCTTTCCTACACCCATCCTGCACATCCCTACCTGCCTTTCACATTGTTTTCTCCCTGCTTGTCCCCATTTCATCTCTTCCCTATTACCTCCCCCTTTTTTCTTTATAATTTTTGAGGATAGTTTTGCACAGTGTGGCGTGCAGCACTGCTTCACTTAGCTCAGTTTAAATGAGCTTTAATATTTATATGTGTCTCTTACATTGTTATGCACATGTAGAGAATAAACACCTCCACCAAGTGTCAAACCTATGCCCACCTTAACTACAGTATACTGTATTAACCCACCACACTACACTGGTATTAGGTTAAACTGGTGTTCCCAGCAAAACATAGTGCTTGCTAATTATAATCATTATGCATGTAACTGAAATAAAAAAAAAAACTAATGTGAACACTGGGAGTGTACCCTGGATTCTGGTGCAATAATAAATAATATTGAAGACATAATAATGGATTTAAGTGAGGCCAGTGGCACCAAGTATATATGCCCTTTTATCAGCAACTTCTGAAAAGACACCTGCTAAGGCAGCAATGGAAAAGTGCATGTACAACTAGGACTGCCACACACATACTCATGGATGTAGAAGCATTTCTTACAGACTGTATATATGCACATATATCTTGCAAATATGCATACTTGTGTAGTGTCGCAATAGTTCAGTCTGTTAAATGCCATGCATGTAGTACATTTTGCCACACACAGTCCTGGGTCTGAATCCAGTGCTGTGTCACACTTCAGTTGCAATATTGTGAAGACAGCAAGTTATGACTGAGTCATACAATCTTGCTCCCAACAGGTTACTGCTACTTAATTAACAGCTACCCAGTTTTGCAAGACAAAGGCCTGCAGGCAGAGACACAATGCACATATCCATATGGCCTAACTATATGTCACCTACTACTCTGTTAGTCTCACTGTTGCATAAAAAACATACCTTAAACACATGCCCCAATTGCACTGTATAGAATACCATTGCCCTGGTTCTGCTGTAATGACAGGCCTGATGCAGCTGATACAGTTACATGTACAGCTTGCTGTCCACCAAAATGTTCACACTCCCCCTATGTGTTGTAGGCTGTAGCAGCAGCTGCAGACTGTAGCATACACAGCTGTAGGTAAAGGTAGCTGCTACAGACCTACCATGCCTCCCAACCCTCTAGAACAAGGGATCCGGAGACAGCCATATTTAATGGGAAGAGGTGGGGCAAAGGCCCTGAGATAGGGATGAGTTTAACAGTTTGCCCCTACAAAGATAGGAAGTTGATAGAAAAACAGCTATTGCAGTAGCATGCATAGTCTAACAGGTATAAAGTGTAACACACACATATCTGTCTTCTCTTACTGACCTCAGCCCACAATGGTTGCCAGTGCACTGCCAGATGACCCACAATGGTATGGGACACTGACCACACATATGAGGCAAAACTGTGGACATACTTCATAAATCTCTACAGTGGAGGGAGTTTGTATCTACCCTTTGTGATGCTATAGTCAAACACCTCAGTAATGTCCATCTCAAAAACTAAGGCAGGACCAAGGCCTATATGAAGACCTTATATATATATTGCACTGTGGTGGCATGTCATTGGCTAATGATCATGTAATTCAGCTGTTTTGTCTTCAATTAGCAATTCAGAGACACAGATTGGTGCAGAAGCAATTAACTGCTAATAACCAGTACCTTAAAAAGGCAAGCAGCTGGTTATGGGGTGCAGGTCTGTATGAGACTTAACACACACAGAGAGTGTATTATCAAAAGATTACTGGAAGCAAAGTTCAACAAAGGAGTCCTGCACTCTACCAGGTATGTAATAGATTTCTCCATATAACAGGATGCAGATGTGAGGATGGAGGTATGCGGAATAGGGATTACAGCAGTAAGCCTGTCTTAGCTCTGTGGTGATGACATGTCATTGATAGTCTGCTGTCCTATACCTACATGCATGCTTCTCAACTATCCCTGATTTCAATCACATCTCATCTCTGTCCTTGGCATTCTCACCAATAACGGTTGGCTACAGTAGGAAAGCTAGTGGATTAAATTTAGGTTCATAGGTTGGTACTAGGCTATCGGCCCTATACAAGCCTAGCCATAACAATTCCCTGGCTATTTCTTCCCACAGTGTTTACTTCCCTGGAGCCCTGTCTAGCAGGGCAACTGATATAACCCCAGGGGTGAATTTCCTATCTCCCATCCAGTCATCAAGGTTCCTTTTGAAGTGGGCCAAAGAGGCGGTCTGTTTGACATGTATGGGAAGTCTATTCCAGAGTCTGGGGAGTCTCTGGGTCAGGAACCTATCCCTCCAGCATGTTTTGTTCATTGTGATGACAAGGTTTAGATCCCTGGAGCATGTGTCTCTCTGAGTGATTGGGATTTCTTTATGTGTAGCATGTCCAACAGCTCTGGGTTTGACATGGCCTTGTATGTTAAGCTGAGATCACCTGAGTAGACGATATGCAACAGAGTATAGGTAGAGTTTTTTAGACGGTCAGCATATGGCATCTGCTTTAGGCCTGTGATTCTTTTAGTGAGGTATTTTTGTGGCCTTTTCAGTTGTTGCAGATGTCTTAAGAGGTACATACCAAATGGGGCATTGTATTCTATAATGGGTCTAATGAGGAATGAATACAATGGGACAGTGACCTCCTTTTTCCTGGATGAAAAGCCCTTAGTGATGAGATGTGCCACATAGAAGGATTTCCTGACTGTTTTGGTGATGTGGTTATAGAAGATGAGCCCACTGTCCTCATGTGTTCCTAAATCTCTTATCACACTTTAAGTGTTTAGTGTACTGCCACCTATGTGGTAATTCATGGGTACATGTTTTTCCAAAAGGGGATAACTATACATTTCTTGGCATTGAGTTTGAGCCCATGGCTCTGGCATCAAGCATCTGTTTCTGTAAGGCCCTTTTGTAGAATACCCTCATCATTTGGGGATTCAATAATGGCTCCCAGTTTGCAATCAACTGTGAACTTTGTTAGCCAGAGTCCCTTAGTGTTGGCCTGTACTTCAGTGAAGTAGATGCCAAGCAAGAGTGGTCCCGGGACTGTATCCTGACGTACTCCACTTGTCACTTGTCTGGAGCTGGATTTGGAGTTAACTACTTTTACAGTGTGGGTTTTGTCAGTAAGCCAGTTGGCAACCCATTGAGTGACGTGGGGATTAATGTCCAGCTTAGTAAGTTTATCTATGATTCCAGAGTGGAGGATGGTATTGAAGGCCTTGGTGAGGTCCATACATGCTGTGTGGACCACCTTACCCTTGTCCATGGCTCTGGAGACTGATTCAAAAAAGTCAATCAGGTTCAGGAGACAAGATCAGCCCTTCACGAACCCAAACTGCATGGGGTCCAGTGTTTGAAGGTTGCCAATGTCTTTGTTTATAATTTCCATGATAATACATTCCATGGCCTTGCAGATCAGGCTCATCAGACTGATGGGACCTAGTACATAGTGACAATAAGGGAGGGTGTACGCCCCTGTAACATCAAATGATGTACTGTAATTCACCTCATCTCATTCTGTCCATGTCTCACATAATTAGTTTTAACATTGTAAAACTATCCATGAATGTCCCTGATGTATTCTGGCTAAGTCCCTATTTCTGTTGACATTTGTCCCTGTTTGGTTGAGAGTCATGCCTAACATACCTGTCAACCTCCTACAGCAAGGACTCAGGACAAAGCCATAATTAATGTGGGAACAAAGGCCAAACACAGCAACAATCTTTATGTATTGCTCGTGCAAATTAAGAATGTGACTAGACTAAACTGATATTACTGTAGCATAACTGTGTTTGGAAGGGCATGATGTGTGAAACTCAGATGTCTGTTTTTTTTTTTCTAACATCATCCATCAATGATTGGTCAACCATTTGTCAGAAATCCACAAGTTTGTGTGAAAATGACCAAGACTAAGGGCAGTCTGCAAACATCTGTATAGATGAGAGGTATGACGCCTACAGGAAACATATACTACAGCAGATTTGCATCGCTGTCTGTCATGGTGGCACACTGGTGTTGCTGGACTGTCCCCATATAGTTGTTGTAATAGCACTCTGCTATTTGACTGACAGTGGCTGTATGACATATTTCTGGGAATTTGCCCATAGGGGACTCACCAGAGTAGACTGCAGTCATTGATGTAGAAATGTACAGCAGAATCTGTCACAGCACACAGGGACATACCCTTGTATTGCTACTATCTTGGTGATAACCACACATGTGGTGCATTGCCAGACTTTGGGGTATGATGTGTGAGGGAACAGTGGATAGTGCAGGCCATTACTGGTGTGCTGGATCTGTACATAGTGGATGTCCACATATCTGGTCCTGTATTGTATTCCCCTCTTGTTGCACCACAGGAGACATGCACCTTTCTCAACTTCAGAGAATGACATTATACTGGAGAGACTGAGACACCACCATCAGATCTTGCTGTCCAGGGGTAGGTGCAATTGGGAACAGTGGGCAGCATTGCGGGCATACCTTGTGTGGGCTGTTAATCAGACTGACCAACTGGACAGAACCTATGAGCAAGTCTGACACCAGGCCACAGATATGGTGTATGCTGCATGACAATGGGCAGCTGCTGTTGCCAGGAATCATGCCGCCACCAGTGGAGGGCCTGCGATGCAACAACCTCTCTCAGTCACAGAGGAATTCCTGGTGAACCTAGGAACAACCAATAGCTCTAGGCATCCATCATGCCATACATAATGGAAGTGGGTACCACAGTGCCCACAGGAGAGGAGCATCCAGGTAAGCTTACTGTGTTGACCAATGTAATACTGTATCAGTCATTGTGGCAGGCTGTACATACCAGTACATGGGTGTTTGGTCTATATGCATTGGGTTTTATGCTCAGTTGTGCACACATACCCAGAATGTCACCAATATAGCCATTATCACAGTAGCTACTGTACATGTGGATATATGCACATGTTACCTTGTAGTGCTGCAACAGTTGATGGTGCTAACAATACCTCTCCCTCACCTTTTCATACATCCTTCAGGTGTGACCCAAGTCGGTGGTCCTGTACCTGGTAAGTGTGATACTGTTGTTTTAAGGATCATATATACCCTAAGAAAGTTAATGGCTGCCATTTTGCCCTATGGACAACTGCTATGCTTAGCCAGAGTAGGATATTTGTATGTTCCATTCTGGAACAGTTAACTACAGTGCATATACTGGGTAATCACAGGTGTGTAATTATGCAAACATTTAAAATGTTTACATTTATAGTTATGAGTGACTACACAGCCTGCTGTACAAGATGCCTGTTCAAACACAACAGGGAGATGGTACATACCTAAGGCAGTGATACTACTATCATTCTCAATATAGGTGTACCGGGTTTTATGTTTAATTCAATCACATGCATTGTTATATTGCATACCTTACAGGTGTATTGTACTGGCAATGTTAACTGGATGTAGCTGAAGTGCATGTTATAATGGGCCTGAATTGTCTGTGTAATGTTGTTGTGAGTTTGTCTGTTGTGCAAGGGAGCAGAGATGTGAAGCTGTGGGACTTATGCAGTCGTGGATGCTCATGTGTATGAGTCTGTGTGGATTATCATACATAATAGTGCAGGTA
The DNA here is from genome assembly GCF_019279795.1 of Protopterus annectens. Lineage (NCBI taxonomy): Eukaryota > Metazoa > Chordata > Ceratodontiformes > Protopteridae > Protopterus > Protopterus annectens. The sequence continues at coordinate 264,904,068 of NC_056732.1, read as the reverse complement.
GTAATGTACTGTTGTTTTGCTTCTCGTATGTGACTGGGGGGTTGGAGTCTGTCCCCATTCACAACTTGATGTCAGTGTCATCAGATGCTGATATGATGGTGGCCATAGTGAGGCACAGGCAGGGTTATCAGTGGCTGAATCTGTCTCAGAGGTTGACATTCCTCTTCTCCCCCCATTGTCACTGGACACAGTCAGTAAGCCCACACATACCCAGTCCCCAGAGACCACAGATATTAAACAGTCAGAGGGTGGTGACATTGAACAGGCCAGTGTGACAGCAATGGCATCAGTGAGGGTAGACACTGGCCATAACCAGAGTATTGGCGACGTCCCACACAGGCAGATTGACAAGGGTGCTCTTACGAATACTGCTGTCCATCCACCAGCTGTTGCAAGGGTTTCACATCATGAGTCACTAGCAGCATGTTTCAATCTGTCATGGAGGCACAGACATGTTCTGAACTCAACACTAGATGGATGCTTAGGGTTGTGCATGCAGCAGAGTGTGAAATCTGTGACTGCTTCCACCACATTGAGGACACCCTGGATTGGTTCACTGCTGTAGTGAATAGATGGTGGGATGAGACAGTGTCTGCCTTTGACTGCACAATGTCTGTGTTAGAACATCTGGTTGGAGTTGGGTGACGGACACATGGAAGAAGGGCAGCAACACCATCTAGTGGGAGTTCATGTGTCCATGCACAGTCATGCTCCCATAGTGGCAGTACCTATAGCATTACAGCAGGAAGTGTGCTGTCCACACCACAATGTGGCGGCCCCAGCAGTCACTGTTAGGCACTAGCACCACATCTGAACTTGGGTATGGTGGTACCAGGGTTACTCCTGGCAGAGCCAGTTCACGTGTTCATGACTGGAGATAGTGAGCTGTCCACTCTACCATGTATGGTCCACAGCTGTCCAATGTGCACATATATAGGGCTAGCACTGGGCTTGACTGTGTACATTCGCACACTCAAACACCACTGTCACATTCAGGTCACCAACAGACACACACATCACCTCTCCATGGCCCATCTAATCCGCACTCCTTCCTGACTCACACACATATGCTGTCTCCTGTTTAGCACAGCCTAGGCCTCCTGCACCCCCACACCACACCCTGTGCATGTGACGTCATCTGTGCCATTTTCCTGTTATCCATGCCATCGATGGGGGGAAATGCAAATATGTGTCTGACGCACAGGGTGACTATATTACTTTACCATGTACTTGTGCAGTGCAATATTGTTTTGCCATGGCACTTGTTGTGGGCCACTACAGGTATTGTAAGCTGGCATATTTCATAGCTACACATCGCACTTGAGTATTTTGGTGCATGATGTTAGACTGGCAGTAGTGACACAAAATGACAGATGCATCATAGATCTGTGTATGTGTCTGTTCCAGGAGTCTGAGGGGTTAAACAATTGACACATGGCAGCAGTACAGCAGCACAGGATGGCATGGCAGCACAGCTGAAATATGATGTCAGCAAGGTAAGGCAGTATACATGCATGGCTCCCTATATGCATATATGTATAACAGTGTATCAGGGACAATTGGGGCAGTCAGCGTAATTATGCATTCATCCTTTGTGACAAGGTCTGCTACCCTTGATACATGTTACCTGGGTTTTCTGAATCTACAAATCTAGAAGGAGGTGGACATCAATTATGCTTATGTGGAGGACGACAATTTAGAGGCCAGCAGCTAGTCACATGCCCATAAAATGCATAACCAATGCAAAGAGATAGCCCATATGGGCATATTTATAATGCTGTAAGGGGATATATTTATACATACATGCACACACACAGTTGGTTGATGTGAGATTTAAATCCCTAGCTATCTACTATTACACACTACAGCTTGCAGTACTTATCACATGTGCCACAGAGTTTATCTGATGTTAGACTCTCAGCCAGCACCCTTAAGGTGGATGATATCAGCAGCCCTTGTGAAGGAGGCCAATGTAGAGACCAACAGCTAGTCACAGGGCCTTACACTGCATAACCATGTCTTTAGTGCTGGAAGGGGATGTATTCTCACAAATACACACACAAACACACACATTGGATAATGTGAAATTAGAACCCCTACCTGTCTACTACTACACACTACAGTTCACAGTACTTATCACATGTACCACACGTTATGGCTGTTGTATATGTGGATGCAGGTACAGTACTTGTGGACTAAGCAAAGTGGCCTTGTGTTAGACAGCATTGTGGCTTGCAGAGTGATACTGCTTGGTAGTGTTATTGTATTTAATGTCCTAGGAGTGGAATTCCTGGTAATATCCATGCTATGCATGTACAGTTAACTGTATGGCCATATGTGGCTGTTTGCAGTTCAATATGTAGACATGTGGCCAGGGACAATATGGCATGTCCAAGGCATATGTTGCAACCATTGTAAATTATACCACCTGTTCACCTGTGTCTGTCTACAGGGTGACATTCTGCAGGCACAAGTCTCTGTGGGTGAGTGGATTATGTACTGTTGCAGCCTTGGTCTGATTCTATCAGACAACTGTTGTGATTTGTATGTGCAGATAACTCCAGCATGCTGGTGTATGTGGGGACATTTGTACATCCCCACACATATCTACATAAATGTGTATAATAGGGATGTCTCCTTAACTGTTTTTGTTTGTGTACATGTACATTATGTAAATGTGTTATGTACATATATGTGGTGAGTCTATGTATCATTGTACTTTATATAGTCTATCTCTCTCTCTCTCTCTCTATATATATATATATATATATATATAATCTTGTTCATATATATATATATATATATATATATATAGTCTTGTTCATATATATATATATATATATATATATATATATATATATATATAAATATATATATATATACACATATGTGCCACATACTGATAGATACACTAATTAAGCATGCGGGGATAGGGAGAGACAGTTATGTATACATAGCTGTATGTATAGACATATTCCCACATAGCTGGTCTTTGGGCGGAAGAGACAACAGACTTGGGCTTATGTTAGCTAAGTGTAGAAGCATGCCCAGTGTGACTGTCAATAATTACAAGATGACTCCAGGCCACAGCTACATGTACTCCATTCCAGGAGTCTGTGTGCTGCAGGCCATTGGCTGCTGCACCTGTTTCCATAGTACAGCACTTCCCTGATATTGTCTAAGGCATTGCCCAGCTGTTTTCTGTACTTAATGTGACTGATACCTCTCAACTGTACAGATATTCACAGAAAGTCTTGATGTTTGCCTCATATTGTTGTCCATTTTTCATAAAATTGTGGTTTTCAGGCATATTATTGGCACATCATTAACGATTTAAGTTAAAATATAATGATAGACATTTGAGTTTCAAATTCTATACACATCAGGAGATTCATTGTAATGCAAGACCTGCTATTCTATCAACTGTCTATATTTGTAAAAGCAATATTTAAAACATGTCCCTATTTTTGGGCCTTTGTCCCACTTTTATTCATGGTTTTGTCCATATATCTTGTTCTAAGAGGTTGAGAGGTATGTGACTGGGGTTCAAGATGTAACACCACACTCAGGGTGACAGTCTGCATACCTCTCACTGTACATGTTTTTAAAGAATATCCAGCTTTCTGCACCATTTGTCTGTTCTGTTCCTCATACAGTTGTGGTTTTCCAGTAATATACTGTATATTGCAGTCATTGAATTGTTGTAACTACTGACACATTTAAGTGACAGCCTTCCTGCAGCTCATCTGACCTGTTGCAACCTGCTGTTATACTAGTCACCTTCTAGGCTACTCAGAATACATGTAATGTCTATCTATAGTTTTGGCCTTTTGTCCTCCCATTCTCTCTGACTTTGTCCAGCTTTCTTGCAGTAACAAATTGAGGGGTTATTACAGTCTGTGGGCATACCACCATATGAGTACCTCACATACAAAATATGTAAATGTTGCCTGATTTGAACCATCAACACCATCACCCATGCTAACTTCCCTAGCCTAGTGAGCCACATCAGCCACCAAAGAGGTTTCATTCTTCACACTATCAACAGCATACAGACATACATTGTCACCCCTGTGTTATGTGGGAAATACAATGTGTGGCCAGGATCTATGTCACAGCCCTGGAATTGTATGTTTTGTTGATATATCATTGCAGATGTGCTGCTGCAGCAGTTGTATGGTAACACTGATGTGTTGAGGTTGGGGAATGACCAGCCATTGCTCTGCTGGTGTACACAGTCATGTGGCTATTCTGTGACCCCCACTGTTTGGCATCTCCCTTGAATAATGTAGTGAGGTTTCCAGCCATGTGGCCTACTGAATATTATGGACCACATACTATTGGAGGGAGTACCTGCTGGTGGCTGTTAGATCTCTGCAAGTAGCCCAGTAGCACACTATTTTCCCTTGCATACATGCTGCAGGTCCATACATATGCTGCCATATTCCAATACCCCTTACAAGTGGTGAATAGCTGTGTGACTTACCTTGCAAATGCAGCAGTTGACAGACCTGTAGTTCTGGGCTGACTCTGTCTGATGCATGCAGTCCACACCCAATACATAGTTAGGCGCAGGTTGTGTGGGCTGGCTGGCATAATTTTTTACTAATATGTATGTGAGTCGGAGTAAGGTGTCAGTCCCTATGGCCTTCGGTTGTCAGTCCATGTGCTATATGTTGTCTTTTCGCCAAGGCCAGGGCATACTGGGCATGCCTACTTCTGCTACAGGTTCAACTTCAGAGGGTTCCTCCACTGAGTTCCCCTGTGGTTATGGCTGTGATGACCTAGACACTAGTGAAGGAGGGACTGTGTATCCCTTCCTTTTTCTGGTCCTGCTGCAGCTGTTTCTGCAAGACCATGTTGTGTAGCATGGCACATACTGCGAACATGTGTGCACATGGGGCTGGAGAATACTGCAGAGCTCCACCAGATATATTGATGGAGGGCTGCACCAGATATATTGAGGCACCCGAACTGTGACTTCAGCAGCCCAAACACGTGCTCTATGATGTTCCCAGTTTGTGTGTGTGCCTCATTATGGTGTTCTTTGATGGGTGTGTGTGCATTTCTGATGGGTGTCATCATCCATAGTTCCAATGTGTAGCCAGCATCCCCTAGCAAATGCCATGTGGGATGTCCCTCTTAGCAAACATCTGGTACAGCTGTGATGCATGCCAGATGTGGAATTCATGATAACTGCCAGGGTTGCCAGCACACACATTCATGATAATGCCCTTTGTATTGCACACAACTTAGCAGTTGATGGAGTGGTACCCCTTGCAGTTGATGTAGATTCCACCCTCTTCACCAGGTGGTGCCTTGATGTGTACATGAGTGCAATCTGTGGCACCCAGTACCTCAGGGTAGTGTGCTACACAATAGAAGTGTTGCATACTCCTGGCCTTCTCCTCAGGGATGAATAAGTAAATATCCGTTCCACCAAGATGAGAAACCAAGTCTGTTTATTGAAGATCACAATAAAACATAAGCGCTTTCATCTGCTACAAGGCAAACTTCATCAGATAAATCACACTGGTACAGATAATCTTTATATATACAAAACCCTCCCATCAATCTTTCAATAAAATCAAACAATTAAGTAATTAAGAATTTTTTTTAAAAAATTTTTTTTAAAAAGACACATTGAATCTCAATAAGTTGGGTCCTTTCTAAACTCCTATATTTAATACATGATTCCAACCAAGATGAAAATATTATAAATAATGTAAGTGAGTAATCCACATAACTAAATTGGACACTCACCCCTAATTCCCAAAGGTGCATATCTGACCAAATAAATATATAAATCTGTTTTTAATCTGTTTTTAATCTATTTTTAATCTGTTTTTATCTGGTATAAAATCGAGCTGGATGCTTGTATGATTTTGATATAATTTTATACATTGTGAGCTTTGCCTACCAGTATCACCTTTATATTAATGCACTCATTGAGACCAGGATAGATATTTGACCTGAGTCTCAATTGCCATTTAATCTCCTTCTGCAACAGCAAGTTCTTATTGTCCCCACCCCTTGGGTCGATATTGACGGAATCAATGATACCAAATTTAAAATGTGGAGTGTGTTGACAAACCAAAGTATGCTTGTAAAGTATGCTTCTCCTCAGGGATGAGGGGAAAATACATTTACTCACTGGCAAATGATAGCATGGCATCCAGGAACTAGTGGAGTACCCTGGATGCTGATGCCTGTGAGACCCCCATCATGTCCCCACTTGGTCTTTGGAATATACCCATAGCTAGTATCCTAAGAGCTACACATACCTTTATTTCCACTGGGATGGGCTCCCCTCTGTTGACTCTGGGTCCGAGTTGAGGTCAGCACAGCTCAGTGAGTTTTTGTAATATGTCCCTGTCCACCCTGTAGCACTCTACAATCTCCAGCTCATGTAGCCCCTGGAAGGTTACCCTGGGCCTGAACACTATTCCCCTTTTCATTGTAGGCCTATGGTCAGCAGCAGCAGCAGTGACCTCGGCATCTAGCACATACATATTTAGCAGACTTGCAGCAACATTTCTTCAGTTAAAAGTCCCAAGTCTGTACGCCACTGGTGCAGAGTATGGGGGTGAAGTCAGATTATAGGGTTTCTGCAACCTTTATAGTGTTTTGCTGTAGGTGCATCATTTGTGATTGGCTACCTATGATGCATTCCACCTGCCAAGTACATCATTAAGGACTGTTAATGGCCCTAGTTCAATTGGAACAGGGGTCATCAGTAATTAAGATTGCATTGCCTTTCTCAGCCAATTTTTTTAACAACTTTCCTTGCTCACCACTGGGGTGTGCTGCACAAATGTACCACAAAGGTAAACAATGCTCAGTAGTCACTGCTCACACCTCCATGCAAGGTCATGCTCAGCACAGCAGAGTGCCATGCAAACATGTTCAAATCCATTGAAAACATGCCCCGAAGATAAACAAAGCTTAGCAGCCACTGTATACACACCCCTGTTCAGCATAGCAATGTGCCATGCAAAGAGGTACTGCTGTCCAATGAGTTTAAAAAAAATGCAGAAACACCCCCTTTTGATGTCAGCTACCTCTTATGTGGACACCAACACGGTTCTCTGCCTACATGGATGGGATCTGTGAACACAGATACCCATTTGTGCTATTCAGTAAACCCAGCTCATTTGCATAAAGATCCATGCACACAAACTGGGAACTATCCAGTTCCAGGCCCTGCCTCATTAGCAACCACAGCAGTCTATCATTGTACATACACCATGCAGGGTCCCATAATGCATTACTGTCACATACTACTAATTTTCGTTTTTACATTTTTTTTTCTTAACAGCATGTTTGCACACTGAGGTGCACCACACAAACATAACTTGATTATTAAAAAATATTATTTTAAATTATTTTCCATTAAGTTTTGGACATGCCCTGGATAGTTTTGCACATATCTGTGTCTGTGATACTATTTCTGCCCTTCTTACTGTGATTTTGCAGCCCGTTTCTGTTTTAACATCCTGTACACAGAAATTTCTGTGTACATTTCAGACACGTACACAGGATCTGTAGGACTACCTATCTGCTTGCTGGATCACTCTACCACCCTCATTTGCATGCAATTCACCTGCTTATGAGGTGATTTGCATGCCACCGATATTTCCATGTTGGCGCGCTAGTGTCCGCTCTTTTTACCAAATCGCAAACCTGCTTACTTTCATGTAAGCAGTGTGCCACTGTGCCTACATGGAAAATAAGTCCATGTAGGCTTTATTAAATTTCCCCTAGTCTTTGATATACTAAGTCCAAGCTGGCCATTTCCTGGAATATTCTAGTTACTCCAAGATATAACATTCTAGAACTAGTATGTGTAAGTTTGGTAGGGTAGTGGGCTGGGATGGCACACCAGAAGGTGCAGGGAAGCTTGCTGTCCTGCAAAACAGAAGTTTAAAGGAGAACATGAATGTTTGGGATTTGCTCTTCTGCTGCATTTCCAATCTTTTTTGTGGAGTATACACACATGGCATTTCAAGTGTCCACATTTCAGCAATGAACTGTATAAGGGAGTTTGTGATAGGCATAGAACCCCACACTTGGCAGCTGATGTGCTTCTCTGAGCTACTGTAGAAATTTAAAAATTTGAAATACCCTCCCTGGAGTATGTCTGCTTCTACAGGTTAACTGCAAAGGCTACTGTCACTGGATTTCAGGAACCAAACATATCTTTGACCAATAATCTACACAGCATGCCACCTCTATGTAGAGAGCTAGTATTGAAGGTATTAGGGTGCTGCCCTACAACATGTCACCTCTATGTAGACAGCTAGTATTGAAGGTATTAGAATGCTGTCCTACAACACACCACCTCTATGTAGAGTGCTAGTATTGCAGGTATTAGAATCCTGCCCTACAACATGCCACCTCTATGTAAAAACCTAGTATTGCAGGTATTAGAATGCTGCCCTACAGCACACCACCTCTATGTAGAAAGTTAGTGTTGCAGGCATTATAATGCTGCCTTACAACACACCACCTCTATGTAGAGTGCGAGTATTGCAGGTATTAGAACCCTGCCCTATAACACATCACCTCTATGTAGACTGCTAGTATTGCAGGTATTAGAACCCTGCCCTACAACAAGCCACCTCTATGTAGAGTGCTAGTATTGCAGGTAGTAGAATGCTGCCCTACAACACTCCACCTCTATGTAGAGTGCTAGTATTGCAGGTATTAAAATGCTGCCCTAAAACATGCCACCTCTATGTAGAGTGCTAGTATTGCAGGTATTAGAACCCTGCCCTAAAACATGCCACCTCTATGTAGAGTGCTAGTATTGCAGGTAGTAGAATTCTGCCCTACAACACACAATCTCTATGTACAGTGCTAGTATTGCAGGTATTAGAATGCTGCCCTACAACATATCACCTCTATGTAGAGTTCTAGGATTTCAGGTATTAGAATGCTGCCCTACAACATGCCACCTCTATGTACAGAGCTAGTATTGCAGGTAGTAGAATGCTACCCTACAACATGCCACCTCTATGTAGAGTGCTAGTATTGCAGGTATTAGAATGCTGCCCTACAACACGCCACCTCTATGTAGAGTGCTACTATTGCAGGTATTAGAATGCTGCCCTATAACACACCACCTCTATGTAGAGTGCTAGTATTGCAGGTATTAAAATACTGCCCTACAACATGCCACCTCTATGTAGAAAGCTAGTATTGCAGGTATTAGAATGCTGCCATACAACACGCCGCCTCTATTTAGAAAGCTAGTATTGCAAGTATTATAATGATGCTCTACTCCATAACATAGATGATCTGCTCAATATTTTAAATGTTTTTGATTGGATAAAGAGATTTAATTGAGAATATTTAAGGGGTAGGGTGGGATTGTATGTCAATGTATATGAGGAAGTATTATTGCGAACACAAAGCGTGGTGAAAAAGTTAAAGCGTTTAATCTGTTTGGTGTTGCTGTTTTATGTGAACAATAAATTCAGTGTTGGTTACTCACTGGTGTTCTTAGTGCCCGACTATCCTTTTGTATTTGATTAGAGCTCCGCTCTCTTGGGCACTGAATTCCGATATTTCTGAGAATTATTTGTTATTTTAGCTTGTCTTTTTCACAGTAAAACTAAGGGGGGGGGGATTCAGTAATCCTCCGTGTAAGACTAAGTCTTACTCGGAAATGGCAGCCTAAGAGTATGACATCAGCGCGCCATGCATATTCATGAGGGCGCGCTGACTCAACTCCAAGGCTAACACGGAGCATGTAGGAGTGCAGGGGGCATGTCAGACTGCCGAGCAGTCCAAATATCCACGCCCCTGCAAGTGCCTAAATCTGCAAATGTCAGCAGATATGAGTGAGTCCGCTCAAATGTGCATACCCCCAACACTACAATCCCCCATATTCACAACCCCTGTACAAATGAAATAAAATGTAAAACAATTTTTTTTTATCATTCCCGATATAGCTGCCTGTATTTGTGCGTGTGTGCATGGGTGTGCCCATTGCTTAGCTACAGTTAGCAGTTTAGACATTGAAGAGGATAATAAACCACTTATATGCAAATTAAGATAAATAGCAATAACATAGTGGTAGAGCCTTCGCACGAAGAGGAGGCATTCCCGGTTTGAGTCCCACCACTCTCCTTTCCATTTTCTGTAGGAAAGCTGTGCATAAAAATAATTCCTGACATTTACCTTTTAAATTTTATTGAAATGCATTGAAATGGCCTATGTAGTAGTGAACGATATTTTAAATATATATAAGAAGGTGAAACGGTCATGCATACTAATGAAGGCATAAGTAACATATCTTAAGCAATGTGAAGCACTGCTAAGCAACGTTTACCAGTATTAAGCACATTTAAGAATAATTGCCCATAGCTAAGTACTGCTTTAACTAGTGCAATGGCTTTGCGCATAGCTGCGCATCGTGCCAACTAGTGCAAACAAAACATGTTTACGCAGAGCTGTGCACCGCGCCAACTAGCATAACGTCGGGCAACGTAGAACAATGTAGAGCAACATTGGGCAAAGTTGAGCAAAGTCGGCTAAACACAGCCACACCTCCTAGCCGATCAGGCCAGTAGTAAAAGAAAAAGTAATGACAGGCCTCAAACCCGGGATACTGTGCACCATTATCACAGTACTGAACCACTATCCATGACAGCTTTTGCTGTTCATGCACTCTCAACATACATATACATATTAATCAAAGTTTACTCAGTGCTAAGCAGGTGTGCACTCAGCTGAGATATTTCAAAACCGGCCAATCACAAATAAGTGCAGGAAATGAGGCATATTTAAGCTCCATAGGCAGGAATAATCACCATGACTGGTTGTAGTTCCCATCTGCAGTCAGAATTGCTGGTGATGGAGAGGGCTCTCATTTTCGAGCACAACGGTGGGGCACTGAGGAGTCAAAACTGATGGTTTGGCTCCTCGTCCATCATCATGATGCAAGAGTCCTGCAGGGCCAGTTCCAAGGCACTGAGTACAAAGCGGAAGCCTGCAACCATTTAGCACATGATCTCTCCAGTGCCACAGGCATCCCTTGGACTGGTGAGCAGGTCAGACACCACCATGCAGACCTGAAAAGACGGAAGCAGGACCAACTGAACCAATGGATATAGGAGGCCCGTGGAAATGAAAATGCCCCACTACTGAGTAGGTAGCCATGGAATGGAGTATGTAAGAATTGCTATTGTAGTCTATACAATGGACAGGTATGTCTCAATATCTCTTCATCTACTTCACAGCTGCAGGTGTCCGTGCTGCAAATCAGCAAGCCTATGCCACCAGGCAGGTTAGTAATTATTCTGCATGTATTGTTATATAAAATAAGTGAGAGAGCCTGAAAAAAAGTGTTGTAGCCCAATAATAAAGGCATAATAAGCCCCGAATAATTCCTCTGCATGTACTGTTATATACAATAAGTGATAGAGCCTGAAAATGAGTGTTGTAACCCATTAATAAAGGTATAATACGTCTTGAATAAGTCATCTGCATGCACTGTAATATCAAATAAATGAGAGAGCCTCTAGAAAAGTGTGTAATGTAATTAATAAAGGTATAATTCCTGGAGTGTGTCTGTGTCACTTACTTTGAAATGTTGTGGTACTCTTGCATTATATAAATAGTACTGTTGCATTAAGCGCTGTCAACCCACACTTGGCCAGGACCATATAAAGTGGATGAAGGGAGTGCCAGTAGCTGTGAAGCATATATACAGTCCTCAGCTGTTGGTTAATGGCTGGCACGCATAGGTAAATCTGACACACAGGAGGCTTGTTAATGTGTTCCCCAGAAATGTCAGTGTGCTGCTAGAAATGTAGGGGGCTATAGAAATATAACTGATAATGTCACCTGAACACATCCAGATATGTAGATATATAAATATAAATAAAATATATAAATACATAGCAGTAACATCTGCATCCTGGACAGATTGTATGTCAGATACAGGTCAGGTATATAAGGAACTAGCCAAACTCATTACACAACTTAATGCACATTGCCTAGTGTAATAATACATGTAGGGGATATACACCTGCAATCAATAGGGATGTAGTGTAAACTATAAGTATATATAAGATGTTAATGGAGGTATCTTTTTACACCCTACTGTATGTGCATAAATAATGCAATTCCACACCTCAATGGGTATGTCTAATCTCAAAACATTTGTTGGGACATATGTCCTATTGTTTTATAAATATCTGCATTTACGTTGATGCATGTGCCCTGTTCAAAATCCACAATCTTGGTGGCCTGTTGCCACCAATCAATCCCGCATGCTGTTGGAATGTCCACTGTTATTCTATATATGCATGTGTTATGCTTGCTGTTCAACTGTTGGAACTCTGGTGTGGTGGGTGAATGGGAATATTACTGCATGCTGTTGCAACTAATTTGGAATGCTGTTGGCTGTTACCAACCCATATTGTCATTAAATCCTCCTAAACATAGAACGTATGGGAAGGCCGGTCCCAGCAAACCCACCTGTCCCACCTCAGCTGATGATGGCACCTGGCACCAACAGGTCTGGTGCCCAGCCTGGGACCTCCTCCTCCATTGGCTCTGTGCCACCTTTGGGTGGAAGCACTGCAGGGGATGGGGCTCATCCCCCCGTGCAAGCGTGTCTTGAGGAGGGCCACCTGTCACCCTCCGAACGGTCTGGGCTGTGGTGCATAGGGAGATCTAGCGTTCAGTCACTGATCCTCTACGCCAACTCGAGGTGAGAGTGGCACGACTCATGGGTGAGCCTGCCCCTCCTACACAGCCCCCAGCACAGCCACCCTCTGGGCTGTGAAGGTGCAGTGGTGGCTGCCCATGGGTGGGGATCTCAGTTCCACTGTTGCAATCTGTAGGCTCATTGGCTTGCGATTTCCAAATATCCTTCCCCGTCAATGGTGTTCACCCACCCCATGTGTCATATTCTGCCCCTGTATGCATCTTGTTTGACTTGTCTGTGTACCTCCCCAACCTACCTCCCCAAATATACCAACTTCCCCTATCCCACATTTCACTCTCACCTGAAAAAAAATGGGCAATCTGCTCCCACAAAATAATTATGCCCCATACATAGCTGCCCATTTTGCACACATGTCCACTGGACACATAAACTGAAATTTAATTGGCAGTACAACATACTTTGTTGTCCTCACACCTCTCTCAGGGGTTGAAGGTTTCAAAATTTCCTCCAAATTCCTATTATGCACACCTGTTGCTGTTAAAGAAATGGGCAGCTATGGACCTTCCGTACACCTGTCCTGCACATCCCTATCTGTTTTCCCTACTGTCTTAGCCCCTTTGTGCCCCTTTTTCACCACTTTCCTATCTCCCCATTTTCTTTTCTTTCAAAGAAATTAGCGCGGGGGTTAGCGGGAGTAAGCACTTTTAAGCTGTAGTTAGCGGGTTTGTGCGAGTGTGCGCATGTGTGCGCTTAGCTAAGTATTGCTAAGCATCATGCAAACCTACTTACAACTGCTTAAAAGTGCCTTAGTCAACCTGCATGTGAGGGCCCTTGTTCTGCTCATCAGCAAAATAAAACACCACTGTCAGGCTCGAACCCTAGACCTTGGGCACACTAAACTGCATGAAGTACCACTAAGCCACAGTAGATATATAGCAGGCTGCTGCTGAAATATATACTTTACAATGCCCACACAGTATCATAGCAGGACAATCCCTACCCAAACGTACAAATCAGGGTCCAGCAAGGATGTAGGTAGGCATACTCAGTACTGGAATTGTCCAGTTTTCATGAGCATCCTGTGATAATGTCAACAAAATAAAAAGCACAAACTGTGCAGAAGTGAGTACATTAATATCCACGGTATAGCAGTTTCCAAACAGTTCATGTGCCAATTGAAAACATCTCAATAACTACGTATGTATGGCAGCTACTTGTATAAGTAGAAAAGAAACTACATACTCCCATGTATCTTGTGTTAGCATTTGTAGGGGTGAGTACAATTCTACACTGTCAACTGTGTACTGGAAGTGGCAACATTCAGTTCTAAGTACAACATTCAAATCACTGGCTACACCCCTAGCAGCAGTTAGAAGAAGTATACCAACCTTCTGACTTACAAAACGGTGTCCACAGCAAACAAGTATGGTCCCCACTTTGGAAATCTGTAAGGGCTATGCCTACCTGACTTAGCAATTTATAGCACTGGATTGCTATGACAGTGAGTACTGCAAGTACCACACAGCAGGCTGCATGCAATTGCCAAATGGCCACCAACTGATACAGAGGCCATCACATGCACATGTGCAGATACCTATAAAAGCAGTCTGTATTTGCTGTCCACACATGCAATCATTTCATTGCAGGTACAGAGGGAGAGAGAGAGAGAGAGAGAGAGAGAGAGAGAGAGACGCACACAGAGGCAGATAACAGCTGCAGCAGAAAAAAAAAGAAAAAGATCCAAAGAAAATATATTGAAAGAAAAAGTCATATATTGAAAAAAAAGATAACAAAAAGAATATATTGAAAACAAAATAATATACTGAAAAAAAAATTATATTGAAAAAAATATATATTGAAAAAATATATTTAAAAAAATATATATATATTGAAAAAGAAAATATATTGAAAAAGAAAAAGTATATTGAAATAAAAAATATATTGAAACAATATATATATTGAAATAAAAATATATTGCAAATAATATTGAAAATTAAATAATATATTGAAAAGAAAACGTATATCAAAAAACAAATATACATTGACAATTAATTCAAGATATACAACAACAAATATGAACACATACAAAGGAAAGGTATGTAACAGCTATGTATTTACTGGCATGTAGTAGATGCTTACGAAGAGTACTCTACCTAGTTTGAATCATCCATATGTGGCAGCGGTACGTATCAATGCACAGGTGCCCTGCATAACTACTGGCATGGAGAAATGAGTGTGTAGCTGTGTGCAGTGGGATGTGACTGTGACATATGTAGTTCAGCATTAAATGTCAAACATCTGATCCTTGTTATCTGTGTTCTGTACAGTAGTATGTACAATGTCTGTTTGGATGAGTAGCCCATACGGTTATGTAAACATGGATGTGACAGAGTAACAAATGCATGATAGCCATATTAACTTGCAGCTTAGTATTGGCAACAGCTGTACCAGGCTAGTATACTAACCTAGCATTTGCAGCTATATATACACCCTCTAATATTACTGTGTGCTTACATATGACACTTGTTCATGTTGCAGCAAGGCCCAACAGGTCAGCCGTGAGGTACACAAACTTACAACAGTGTGTACCTTATGTGTGTATGGCACACACATACGGAGAGATCTGTCTGTGTCAAATATATTAGCATCTGTACATGTGCATAGGGCAAGGGACATACTGCAACTGTTTGTGAAGGATGGACATATATATATGTTGTTGAAGGTTGTTATGTGCATATTACTATGTAGGTTGTAGTGTGTGGCCAGCAAGACAGCATACAGTGCTGGTATATGACATGTGGTGGTTAAACGTTGTGGGTATGATTCATCAAGTCTGCAGTGTTTCAGCCAGTGAGGCCTGCTAAAGCTACATGGGCTGAGAACACCTTCAATGCATTCTGCACAACAAGGTGCAATATTATGACATAACTGCATACCTCACAGTCTTTGCATAATTGATACCCCACCATGAAAGGTGGACTGCATATGTGCCTATATGTATCTCTACACCAATGGATGTTTATATGTATGTGTGTGTATATATATATATATATATATATATATATATATATATATATATATATATATATGGCGAGAGAGAGAGAGACAGGGTCATATTTACTGCAACAGATGCCTGGTGAGAATGCCATGGACTCGCGCTCAATGTTGACACTGCATTGGCATCCCTTCTTGCCAAATCTCTGTACCCATTAACTACCACATAGGTGGTAGTCTACTTAACACCAAAGGTGTGATAAGAGGCCATGGAACACAGGTGGACAGTTGTCTCCCCTCTGATGATCACAGTGCCACACTAGTCATGTCATCTGTCTATGTGGCACACGTCATCACAAAAGATGTGTCATCCAGGGAAATATATGTCAGTGTTACCCTCTACTCATCACACATAAAGCCCATTATAGAGTACAATGCCCCTTGTGGTATGTACCTCACAAGACATCTACAGCAACTGGAAATGACACAGACATACCGCACAAAGAGTAATACCAGCCTCAAACAGATGCCCTATACAGACCATCTCACAAACCCACAACTAGACTGTGTCGCATACCACCTACCCAGAGGTGACCTCTGCCTAACATACTAAGCTATGTCAAACCCAGAGCTGTTGGACATGCTCCACGTAAACAGATCACAATCTCTTCGAGCTACACGCTCTAGGGACCCAAACCTTTTGACCACAATAAACAGCACATGCTGGAGGGATAGATTCCTATCTCAGAGACATCCCATACTCTGGAACAAACCAACTATCCATAGCAAACAAAGCTCATAATTAGCAGTCATCATAAATAATCCTGAAGATTGTATGAGAGATAATGAATACACCCAGGCAATCACCTCTGTGTCTCTGCTTGACAGGGCCACATGAAATGTAATTACCTGTGTGTCAATGGCCAGAGTAGCATATGGCTAGACTTCTATAGGCCCTAGGGCCAATAGCCTCTTACCTACCTATGAAGTGATACACACCCACATGTACTTGTTGCAATAATTGCTATGTGAGGTTGACTGAGTGTAATGGTGAATGTGCTGATGAATGTGTCAGAGTTCGGTATATGTGTGATAGCTTCGTGGGAAACTGTTTCTTTCATGGTATTATATGTCCTAGCTGTGATCCCAGCAAAAGATGTGTATGCAATTGCTAGGCAGAAAAAGCAGTATGCCATACGGTCTGACATAGTCCCTTGTTTTCGACTGGGGTGCCCATTGTAGGCTAAAGCAGTACATGTATGCTTATTGAGTGTTACTGCTGGTGAATCCAACTCCTGTATGAACTGTAGTACTACCTGAAGTTGTATGCCTAAACAGCACAATATGGTGTATGTCCACATTTATTGGTACCCCTGCTTTGTGTGTTCCCTGTAGTCCTCACAGATCACATACCTCAGGCATAAGGTCTCGTAACTACTGACACACAGTACTGTAAGGTACACAGGTAAAGGTCACCTGGGTTGCCATACCTATGTGTCTGGTATGTATGTCTGATGTGTGTGTGGGTATGCCTGTACCATGGCCTCGGTCATATGTGTGTTACAGGATATAACTGCATATCTAGCAACATCTATAGTCTAGTACAACAGTATGGCACCTGTATTAACAAATGTGCACATATGTTAGGAAGGGGTCTGCCATCAAAGATTAGTGTGGTATACTGGTAATACTGTCACTGGACTTTACAATCATTGCAATGGATTACATATTTCATGATGCATTTGCATGATATATACCTCCTGTGGCTAGGTGGTGTATTGTGTCGCATACAGTGTGCCATGTACTGTTGTATAGTCTTACATTCTGTTTTAACTTTGTTGCTGTGCAAAACATGGTTTGATATATAGAGTTCACCAGGCACTGTCAGGCAGTTGTGGGTTGAGAACTGATATGTGGTATTGAAAGTGTGTATCTTCTGACAGCCAATAGGTCACTATATATGGCAGTTAATTGATATCTGTACTTTAGAATGTTACGTGTGCCACATGACTTGCTCACACATATTGTTTCATTGTCTTCCAGGGTCATGTCCCACCATTGTAATCCTGCCTATAGCATGGCGGAGGAAGAACAGATCACAGCCAGCCTGGTGCAGCACTATGCCCTGCTGTTCTCTAGAACCAGCTAGGACCAGCATGAGCGGACTGTGCTGTGGCAAGATCTTGTCTGTAGGGTAAATGACATAGGCATGCATAACCAGACATATGAGCAGGTACACCATCACTGCAGTGATTTAATTAGACATGTCCAGCAGCATGTGTCTGATATCCACAGACAACAGCTTGCCACAGGTGGGGTGGGTAGCCATCCATCTCCCCCCTCAGCAGAGTGGAGGAGCTGCTCCTGAGCCAGTTGGCTCCTGGCCAACAACCACAACAAGTAACGTGTCATGGAAGCCGGAGTCACCAAGCAAGTTGACATGGAGCGTGCAGGTCACATGGCATAGCTACAGACTACTGTTAGCTCAATTGGTAGAGCATGCTTATGTGAGATGTGTACTGTGTAGTTAGATGATGTGGTGCCTAGTGTTGTGCAATACTAATAATTAGGAATAGAATCTGTAGACCTGTGACTGTCAACCATTGTACTACTGTAAGATTGCAAACACACAGTAGCAATGCCACAGTTGTTGCCACTGACAAAGTGTCTCATATCCTTGTAGGTCCCTCTGGTGTGACATCAAGGCAGAAGACCCATGCTGGTGAGTGTGTTCTACCTTCAATATTGCTAATTAAATGTGCATGTCATAGGTGAGGTGTAGGCCATGTACACGTAACACACCTATGCATAATGCATGCTGTGCATGTTTGCTGTAAGACTATGCACCTCCCAGTAACGTGGGTAGCTGCCTAAAACACATACAATACACAGAGCATCCACACAATTGTGACAACACTGTAGTGGACATTGGATAGGTAGAGTCGATACACATACACACAACATACACAACTGTGTCATATGCAGTACACGTTAACATGCTACACATGGTGTATTCAGACACCCACTGTAAGGTCACACTATAGTATCCCAAACGTCATCCACACAGCACACATAATATACCTGAGCAGTAGATGCCTCACATGTGGCTGTGTGACACTCTTCAACACATAACACATTCATGTTAGGCAATGCCCCCTATTGTGCACCTTACAAACCCATGTAACAACTGGCTGTGAAATGGTCAATGTAGCCATAGTAATGCAGTTCTGGTACAGCATGGTATGTACCGGTCTGGCACACATAAGTAGCCTTGAGTGACCAGATCATGCTGCACGATGATGGCTCATGGTAGTACACCCCATCCAGTTACAGTGACCACAGTACTACACATAGCATTACCTGCTATGCACCTCAATGTTGTGTGTGTGTGAACATAGGCACCTATACACAATATGCATAGCAATCACCATTTGTATAAAGTGACCCATATATGTCTTGTAATGCTATTGAGTGTATAGGTCACATGACACACACTGTGTCTTTGTGATGTTTAATGTTGCAGTTGTGTAGTAGCATGCATTGTCATGTCTGGCACTGGCATGTCCACAATATGTCCTACACTCACCATAACCACTGTACAATGGCTATGTTGAGCAATGGTATTCCATCAGGTATACATGCACCACTCATCCTGTTTGTATACATAGCATGCATGTGCAAAACCTATGTCCACAATTATCTGCTAAAGACGCAGATGCTGTAATCAGAAATGGATATCTATGTGACACACAGATACACATCCAGCCATGGTATGTATACTTGCGAGAGATGGTGCAGAGGACATTGCAGAGCTTTTAATACTTGCACAGCAATGTCATGTCCATGTGCACAGTGTGTTCCAGGGTGAGGCGAAACACTGAACAACAACACACATGCATCAAAGACATGTATAGTGTTATTGCAAGGGCTGTCAACACCCGCACTGCATGATGTTGGGAAAAACAAGTCCTGCATGCTGATACGTGTGATATAACTGTTTGCCTTGTGATACTGTACCCCACCATCACCCACTATTGAGTATGTTCTGGACTGCTGGTGGTGTGTGTGTGTGTGTGTGTGTGTGTGTGTGTCTTAGTGAGGAGTGCATTTGTGTGCATGTGGCATGTGTGCATGTGTTCATGTGTTCATGTGTTCATGTGTACATGTGTTCATGTGTTCATGTATTCATGCGTGCATGTGTTCATGTGCTCATGTGTGCATGTGTTCATGTATGCATGTGTTCATGTGTTCATGTGTGCATGTGTTCATGTGTGCATGTGTTCATGTGTGCATGTGTGCCGACATCATGTACAGGTCGTAAAGTATGTTTTCTGTCTTCCTCTCACAGGTACTGACTTTGGGCTGGTTCACTGCAGCAGGGAAACTGATGTCACTAAGCAAATAAGTGATACTGATGATAGGTGTGTTGAGGCACAGGCAGGGGTGGCCCATGCTATTGGACTGCCGGACTGCAGCCCCCTCAACTTCAAACTAACAAAAAAAAATATTTTAAGACTTCGCACTAGTCCAGACTGCTGCTGAGACAGTCTGGAGCATGCGCAGATTGTCTCAACAGCAGTCCTGATTGAGACACGAGACACGTGAACAGGAGAGCTCCCACAAGTCTATGCAGTTTTAGACTGCCTGGGAACTCTCTGGGGAAATGCGTCAGGGTCGGACTGCAAGGTCGGCAGTCAGGAGAAGGATCTTGGGTCTGGATTGGAGCTTGCTGCAGGGGAAGATCTCACAACGGGCAAGGTCAGATTTGCACGGGTTTTCAGCTGCACTCGTCGGGGGTTTTGTGGACAGGGGCCTGGATTTAATGGTGGTTTTGCAGACAGAGATTTACTACAAGACCAGGTAAGTGTACAGGGATTGTGTGTGTGTGTGTGTGTGTGTGTGTGTGTAAATGCCCCTGGTGCAATATACTGGTGGTTAGGCTCATGGTAGTGTGGTAGGGAATACCTCAGGCTTGAACCCTGTACCTTGTATGCAGGTGTTAAAGACCTGAATTCCCTACCCACCACCATTTGTAAAAAAAAAAATGCAGATTTTTGCCTCATATTTGATCTGATCTGTTCCTCATAATATCTGTGGTTTATAAATGTTGCAATGCTTGATATTTGATGGTGCAGTGGTAGCATTGTTGCCTCACAGCTGCAGGTTCTCAGGTTTGCTTCTTGGCTGGGGTGCCTTCTTTGTGGGGGGGGGGTCTGTATCTTCTCCCTGTGTTTGTGTTGGTTTGCTTTTGTATCCTTCCATGTTACAAAGACATGTCTGCATTATTTCTTCCTGGGCCTCTGCTGAGAATTGTTTTTTTTTTGTTCCAAGTCAGACTATCCCGATTAACAAATGTTAAATAAAATTGACAGGCATTTGAATTTCAGACTTCAGGTTTCTGAATGTTTAGTTCCTTGCATATTTGATGGTGCAATGGCAGTATTGTTGCCTCACAACTATAGGTTTTCTGGTTTGATTCTTGGCTGGGGTGCCTTCTGTGTGGAGTTTGCATCTTATTCCTGTGTTTGTGTGGATTTGCTCTGGTGTCCTGCCATTTTACAAAGACATGTGTCTACAGTATTTCTCCCTGGGCCTCCGCTGAAAATTGTTTTTGTTCCCTCAGAAGTAAAATTGACAGGCATTTGAATTTCAGACCTCATATTCTTCAGAAAATACATAGTAAAACAATGTTTTATTCTAGCAATAAATATATAGTAACACAACATTTTATTATAGCAATTTTTTAAGTTCATAAGATGGCTATTTGAAATTTGTCCTTATTTTTGGGACTGTAATACCCTGTTAGTGGCTTTGTCCAGGTTTTTTGTGCTAAGGTTGACAGCTATGGCAAGAACTGAATTCACTGAATATGTTTGAGGGCTGAATTCCCTCATTACTGGGTGTGTCCAGGTGTTTTGTGCTAAGAGGTTGACAGCTATGGTGAGAACTGAATTCATTAAATGATAGCCATTTAATTTCAGTCTTCCTCTCTTTCACAAAGCAGCTGATTTGGCATAGTGGTATGTTGCTCTTGACTGTTTTGCACAGGGACCTTGGCAGTAAAATGTACGGTGGTAACACAGCATTTTTCTTTCACAAAGCAGGTGATTTGGCATAGTGGTATGTTGTTCTGACTCTTTTGCACAGGGACCTTGGCAGTAAAATGTATGGTGGTAAGACAGCATTTTATTCTAGCAGCTTTCCAAGATTATACAAGCAATGTTTAATGTGTCCCTGGTTTTTGCCCTTTTGACCACCCCCCCAATAAATTTGGCTTTTTCCAGACTTCTTGTGCTGCGAAGTTGAGATGCAGTTGAGTATTGAGTAGATTTTACAAGGAGCTGAGAGCTGCAGGGGAAGAGAAGTTTAGTGCTGATTATGCTAAGTCAGCTCACATTGCTAATAGCACAAAATGTTGTGTACTTGCTTTTGATGCAGAAGGTTGTTGGTTCTACTCCCATAAGGGGTGAATGCTGCCATGCTGAAAATTAAGATACTAACTATGAGCCTGTTATCAGTTTGCCATCCATTTCCTATTGCAATATTACTAGCTTATTTTTAATGTAATTTAGGCAATTTATTCCTCAGGGGCATCAGACACTTTATTTTTCGATGAAACCATGAAATATAAAGGTGAATGCTAGCACCAACCTCTTCATTACAGATTTATTTAACGTGGAATTATTTAGATGACTTTTTTACTACTTCAGAGATTGTGCATATTTACTGATAATGGTGGACTGTAGAATTTGCATATTTACTGATAATAGTGGACTGTAGAAGTTTGAGTAGACTTTTATGATGGAAATGTTCTGAATTGGACAGTTTTGTTTCATTGTTTACTGGAAAAATGTTCAAAGCAATATGAAGGTGTATCAAAGAGCACATGTATGTTTCATATGCAAGGGGCCTATGATTTGAAAACAGCCCAGAATTAATTTTTATCTGCCACGGGTAAAATGTATTTTCTTTGAATGTGGGTTTTAATGCTGTTTCAATGAATGTGAGTTTCAAGGGCAGAGAAGGTTTAATGCCAAGTTTGTTTAGCAGATGTCTTAGTGTTTGTGCTGTAAAATGCAAAATTAAACTTTCAAATGAAGTTCAAATCATCATAGAAGTAAATCAGTATGCACATTAGTGTTTATGGTAAATGGACTGAAATAGCAAAGTAATGGATCATTGGAATGGCTGCAGGGAGGCTCCATTCGACCATGGTTTTGTGAGGGGGAAGGGTGGCAAACTTAAACAGCCCCAGCTGAACTATACCTCCCAACTGTCCAGATTTTTAAAGAATGAATAGATTTTTTGCTTCTTATTTTTGGATTGTTCCTCATAAAATTTGTGGTTTTCTGGCAAATCATTTAGGAATTAAGTCACTGAATAATGACACACTAGTTTCAGACTTCATAACCTTCAGAAAAATGCATGCTAAAGTAAGACCTGTTCTATCAACTGTCCCAGTTTATAGAAGAGCAATTTTTAGTACTGTTTATATGTTCCCCCCAATATATTTGGCCTTGTCCAGATTTATGTCCCAGTTTATACAAGAGCAATTTTTAGTACTGTTTATATGTTCTCCCAATATATTTGGCCTTGTCCAGATTTATTGCATTAACAGGTTGAGAGGTACATGCAAATAAATTGCTTTATAGAATTAGGCATAGCCAAACCGCTGAACTATCCCTGATTTTGACTCAAAATGTTGCTCTTCCCCTAATGATCCCTCCGCAAAATAGCAATTTTGGAAGAAAACATGGAGGGTTTATAATTAAGAAATAACTGTAATAATCAGATTACTTTTATTTCAGAAATGCATGTAGGTTATTTTATTTTGTCAGCTGCCCAAGTTAGCAGTACTGATATTAAAGTGTCCCTTCTTTGACAGGTTCCCAGCTGTATTGTGTGGCTATTTTATATTTTTACATCACATTTTTGGTCCATTTTTCATAAAATTGTGTTTTTTTGGCAAATTAGTGACAAATAATTAAAGACTAAAGTTAGAAAATAATGACAGACATTTGAGTTTCAGATTTCATACCCTTCAGAAAATTCATACTAATGCAAGACCTATTCTATTATCTTTCTAAGTTTATTAGAGCAATGTTTAAAAATGTTCCTTATTTTTGGGCATTTGTCCCATTTCTTTGTATGGCTTTGTCCAGATTTCTTGCTCTGAGGTTGAGAGGTATGACAAATGTGTCACGGCCATCACAAGTCAGCCAGAGACATTTCAAACTGTGACATACTTGTTTCACCCCACTCCCCCATGTAGTGACTCTGGATGTGTCGAAGCAAGGCAAGGAGTAGTTATGCAGTGTAAATGTGCAGTGTGCCCCCCCCCCCCATCCAAGGTAGACACAAGTACTACACTGGCTTTTCATCTGTCCTTGATTTTGCAGAAAGGTCTGGTTTCTGTCATATTTTTGTACTGTTGAGTTATGCTTATTACTCAAAGTGTCTGTTGCTCTGTGTTTAAGTAGCAATGCTTTAATGACCATAAGGTAAGCTTGGCTGAGATTGTAAGATGCAAGTAAGCTTTAATAAGCATACTGTTAAAGAATTGCCAACATTGAAAGCATTTCTGTTGTTGCCATGCAGAGAATACTTGACTAGATAATGTATAAGCCTTGGGTATTAAAGGACAGGATTCCATTATTTTAAAAAGCTCATTACACTTGTTGGAGACTTCCAGTCATCTCTACAGATGATACCCATAAACTAAACAGAATGCCAATCATGTGTGGTCCATAACCTGTACAGTAATCCTTTAAGCAATGTATCTTGAGCTTGTTTCTTGTTTGCTTTTCATTTTTTACTTACATGTTTTCCCCATGAAACAAGTAGATAGCTGTCAGGCAGCAGGTCTTTTTTGGATAAGAAACATTTTTACAAGTGGGGGCATCACAGAGATTTCTACTTTCAGCATGTTACTTGGTACTTTAATAAAGCTGAATATAAATTATAATTAGAACTGCAGTGCAAGGAGTAGTGGTTTGAGATGAGTGCTTCTGGTTTTTCTTGTACTCGATTTTGACTGGCATTCCAGTAATGTATTTAAAAAGTAATTTATTTTTTCATGCCTCACAACCTTTTGTTTCCATCTAGATATTAAGTAAACTGTCATGCAGCCAATGCATTGAAATATTTTTATTCTTCTACACTTATTTTTGTCTTGATTGGACTCTCATAATGATGGTTTGCCACCCAGGGCAGCGTATTTAATTAAAGTTAGTTTTTGTGGTTTTGAGCATAGCTCTTCCCCTTTCTAGTTGGCCACACCCCTTCCCCATTTACCCCACCCATTCAGCTGTCTCCTGCAGCCCCCCTTTGATTTGAAGTCACCAGCTGCCACTGGGCACAGGCATGTTTGCAGGGTCTGCCATTGGGCCACCAAGTGTCCACCCCATCCATGCACACAGTCATACTGCCAATACATCCATCACTAATGCCCTTAACTGAGGGACAGCATACAGTCGTCAATGGCCAGGACAGTGTGGTATCCATGGCACATGCATCCCGACACAGCAGCCATATCCAGATGTCTGGAAGGGTACTACATAGGCAGATGTCCAGGGGTTCTCATCGGAGCACTGCTGCTCATCATGCCACTGGCAGATGTGCCACAGGTCTTACAACCTCACGCATGTTCCAGGCTGTCATGGAGGCACAGGCACGTATGGAACGGTATACCAGACAGGGACTAAAGGCACAGAGGGCACATAACACTGCCATCATTGACAGTATCCATGACCTAGCAGGTGCTATCTGTAATTACACCTTGATCACTGATAGACGTTGGGGAGAGACATTAGATGTCCTCTGCAATGTCATGTCCATGTGTCGGGACAGTGCGGGACGGTTGAGTCGTCGATGTGGACGTATGCCAGCAACATCAGCAGCTGGCAGCTGCATCGGACGTCCATCAAGTCACAGCCGCTCCTGTAGTGCTAGTACCAGCCCCAGCAATGTTGGGGGTGGGCTGTCCATAGAACATCCTAGAAGATGACATGCACGTGGCTATGGACAGTCCTAGCAGGGACCTGGGTCCAGTGTACATCCATCTACCTCTGGGGATAGTATCCAGTCTGGCTTAGTACATGATAGTGTCAGTAGCACCCCTGCCAGGCACAGGTACCGTATCCGTGGCCAGAGACGGTGATCTGTAAAGCCTGGCAGGTACAGTCTGTGGCTGCCCCACAAATACCCATATATGGCAGCCACATGGTGGAAATGTGTGCATGCAGACACACACACACATAAACCACACACCTAGGGCTAACATATAACTGCACACATTACATCAACATTGGCCCATAGCAGTGCTCTTGCCCTTCACACACACACACACACACACACACACACACACACACACACACACACACACAGACATGTTGGTTGGATGGCTCACTGTAAGCCTCTGGCAAACCAACAACACACCCTGTGCATATGATGAAACATGTGTCACCTCCTGTCATCTGTAACATTGATGCAGGAACAGGCTACCATGGTGCTGATGCACAGGGTGACTTTATAGCAGTATAACAATGTTAGCATGCTGTCAGCAGTAGAGTATAATGATATGCTTGAAGATGTAGCTGAGCAGGCATGATGCATTAAATCTATGATTGTCATTGTAGTGTTGTTTACACCAGGGTTAGTTCCAATAGTGTATTGCCCGCCCACGTGCCACTTGGCTGATGTGTGTAGTATTGGCAGCATGTGTTAGAGAGTGGACAGTATGTGTGGGATGTGTGTAGCACAGATTTGCAGGTGTACATTTGTGAACATGATGGAGGTGCACTGTCTGCATGTACGTGCATAGTGGACACATGGGCAGGGTGACATGCCCTGTATTACACAGTGTTAACACTCCATAGTTTCTATTGGTGGCCAGTATGCATTGTACTACACACATTTCGGAACCTGACTACACATGTGTGTATGACATGGTCTGACACTGTGCTGTGGGTGATCCTGTTACTATCTGTCATTGTTTTGCATTCTGGTAGTATACATAACTTCAACAGCCTGACCATAACCAATTGTTAGATGATGTCTTGACAACTGACATACAGATGTAGGACACACAGCAACATTTGGATCCTTCAGGTACTATAATATGCCAGTAACCAGTGGTATTCACCTGCACCTATTACTGAGACTACTACTGTTTGGCATAAAGCTCTCTTAGGTACAAGAAATCACAGTAGGGATATGTCCGTCCACGTCTGGTAATGTATACTGTAGCTTATAATGCATTCTCCAGATGACACACACATCCTCCACAAGGGTATCATACAGACAGATGCCTGTTGTCAAACCCATGCTGTAAAGCTATAAGCCAAACTAAGCATAGTCATCCACCTTTACAGAACATATTATCCCCACAGTACCACATAGGTAGTAGCCACCAACATAATGAACAGGTACCGATGTGTACATGCAACCAAGTGTTGCATCATCTCTCCTTTGATAATCACATTTCCAAAGGTATTTTGAAATCCCTCGGTGGATCACATAAGCAATAAGGGGTCTGCATGCATATCCACAAAGGTTGTTGTACACCTGTAATGAATAGTCATCATTGACAGACTTTGCTGCGTTTGAACAGGTCTGACATATACCTCGGCCATAAACCCTCACTCACACATTTCAATAGAAACCGTAATGAGTGTGTGTGACACAGATGACCTAGGCCAGGGATCACTGCAGTGGCTGGCCTTGTCACAAGCATACAGATGTGACCTATGGTCTGGGAAGCAGCAGCACAGTCTGGCAAAGATGCCAGATGTGTTCTTGGAGAAAGCAGGGTTCCCACACATGCAATAAATGAGGTAACATGTACGTATATGTATTTGCCACATAGCTATTTCACATGCGCAATGCATACTGATGTCATACAGTAGTAAAATCAAAACCCACAACACACTGACCAACAATGTCACACACTCACCAAGTGCAGGATTCAAACCCCTACCTAACTACTTCATGATATTAGAGAAGTACACATTAATAGGACTCACTATACACATTATTGGGAATTCGCTTTTCCTCAGGTATATTTGTAGGATGGTGACATCATCAGACTTGACAAAGATTAGTTTACCACTTTTAAGGTGTTTTGCTACTCTCCTAAAAGGCTGCTCCTTCCCAAGGAAACCACACACAAACACACAGTTGTTAAGTGCAGGATTCAACCCCCTAGCAAACTACTTTATGATACTAGAGGAGTATGCATTAACACGATGTGCTATACACATTCCTGGGAGCTTTCTTTTCCACAGGTATATTTGTAGGATGGTGACATCGACTATACAAAGTGGGTTACATTAGGTGACATTAGGTGGGCTGCATTGAAGGAATGTCTAAACACTTTGACCATGTGATCATCAAAGGGGAGTTTACTATCTACCTGTGCCCCCAGGGCCATAATGACTTTCTCCGTACATACTGGATTACCACCTGTGTGGTAATTTGTGTGGACTTTGTTTTACCCAAAGGGGATGACTAGACATTCTTTGCCATTTAGCTTGAGGGCATTGTTTTGACACCATGTATCTGTCTCTGTAAGGCACTTCTGGAGGATGTCTGTGTCAGTCGTCGATTTTGGACCACGGTTACCATTCATCTGCAAACCTCTTCAGCCATACACCTCCTGTGCTTGCCTGTACCTCTGAGCAGTATCTACTGAAAAGGTGTGGTCCCAGGACCAAGACCTGTGGGATGCCATTTTTGACTGGCTTAGAGTTGGACATGGCACCCACAACTCTAAACATGTGTGTTTGATCTGTGAGCCACTTGGCCACCCATCCTGTGACATAGCTGTTAATGTTCAAGCTGGTACGCTTGTCCATGATGACAGAGTGGGAAATGGTGTAGAAAGTCCTTTGTGAGGTCAAGGTGGGCTGTGTGGACTACTTTCACCTCCATCTATGTCCTTGGAAATTGTTTGAAATAAGTCAACTAGGTTTGGGAGCCAGGATCTGCCTTTAACAAGGTGAAGTTGTGTAGAGTCCAGTGTCTGGAGGTCTCCAATGTCTCAGTTTATGGGTTCCAGGACAATTTGCTCAATAGCTCTGTAGACCAGGTGAGTATACATATTAGGCAATGGTTTCCAGGTTCTCTTGTGCCCCTCCCCCTTTGTGGAGCTGGATGACTGTTAGTGTATGCCATTCTTTGGGTACATAGCCTGTGGTACGCTTGAGTCTGAACAGTGAATGTAGGTGAGGGTGTAGTTCCTTATGGGCCTAGTGTAAGACTCAGCCTGGGACACCATCCAGTCACATTGATGCTGTGTTCTTAGCTTTGGTGAGGGCTGTCTTTACCTGCATGTCCATGATGTCTGGGGCTCTGCATCCTTCTGTGATAGGCAAAGGCCCTTTTGGGGGTGATGGGGGGAAGTTTACACTGAACTTCTCCCCCTGGATGTGGGCAATGAATGTTGGTTTGGTGTATTTCTTTCCTTTTTTCAGTAGCTGACAGCATATTTGGAAGTTGACACCTACATGTCTGGTATAGCTACCAAAGGCTTTGTGGTTGTTATTCTTACATTCCTTGGCTATTTGTCTTTAGAAACTGTCCTTGGATTATTTTATGAGCGATCATTGTTTCTTCCTGATAATGATCAGTGATGCCTTTCCTTTAGTGAAGTTCGATCTATCATGTGTTTGTTTCCTCCTTCTGTCGTCTAGTTTATTTCTGGCCAACAACCACCTGATTGTTGTCCTATTTTTGGAGTAGTGCATCTTGGTTTTATTTATGATGTCTCATTCCATGCATCCCTGTAGAAGCTCATAGGATGCACTTGTAAATGATTCTGCAGATTGTATACCATTATCCTATAGCAAGAGGTCTTTGGAACGTTCCACTTGGGAAGTGTGCAGTTTGCTTTTGCAAATGTCTTCACAGTGGTTTCATTGACTGGGTGGGGTGGCGGGATGTGGATGTCCAGTATGATTACTTAATGATCTGATATTACCAGCGAGGGGTTTATCTCTGTAGTGGAACACTGGTACCCCAAGTTGGTGATGATCATGTCCAGTATGTTGTCACCTCTAGTGGGCATGGTGGCCAGCTGTTCCAGGGTGTTAGAGTTTTTAAAAATCTAGGAAACATTGGGCAAAGGATGTTGTACACGAGTAATTCCACCACTCAATGTTTGGGTAGTTGTAATCTCCTCATATAATGGTGTTTGATAGGACCTTTATATTTTCCACTGTTATCCGGAATACTGAGTGAGGTTCCTGAGACAAGGTACATGATCTGTAGCAGGCTACAATCTGATGGGCAGCTTTGCCCAAAGTTAGTTGCACTTGCATGGTCCCAAGGCCTCATGCTGTGCCACTAACCTGAAGGTGTGGGTATCCATAAGGTAAATGGGTACACCCCTTCCTTTTGTATTTCACTTGTGGTTTTGGGTCCAAAGGTCAGAGGGATTGTGAGTGTTTTACGTGGAGCATATCCAACAGCTCTGTGTTTGACATAGTTTTGTATGTTAGGTAGTGAACACCTCTGAGTAGCCAATATGCAAGGGAGTATGGATGGAGCATTTTGAGATGGTCTGTGTATGGCATGTATTTCAGGCCGCTAATGCTCTTTGTGAGGTATTACTGCTGGCTTTCCAGTTGTTGTGGTTGTCTTGTGAGGTACATAGCAACAGTGGTGTTGTACTCTATTATAGTTCTAGTGAGTGATGAGTAGATGGAAACAATGTCAGCTTCTATTCTGCATGAGATACATTTTTTGATGAGGTGTGCCACATAGGAGGGTTTCCTGACTACTGTGGGAATGTGATTATCACAGCTGTATCCACTGTCCACCTGTGACCAGGGTCTCTTGTCACACTTTCAATGTGAAGTATACTACCACCTATGTTGTAGTTCTTGGCTACAGAGTTTTTAACAAAGGGGATGACAATGCACCTTTTAGCAATGAGTTAGAGCCCATGGCTTTGACAACAGCCATCTGTCTCAGTGAGGCCCTTTTGTAGGATGTCCACATCTTTATTGTTTGCAATTATGGCTCCTAGTTTGCAGTCCTCTGGAAACTTCAGTAGCCACAGACCTTCCATGTTAATGTTTACTTCAGGGAAGTAGATACTACTCAGCCTGGGAAGTTATCTAGTCCCATGGCTGCTGTGATACTGGCTTTGGAGAGTGTTTTTTACCTGTGCAGCCGTGATGACAGCAACTTTGCAGTCTTCCATTATAGAGATGTGCTCCTTCATGGGTGAGAGGGGGGTAAAGTTAACACTGATCCTATCTGCCAGGATGTTGTCAATATCAGTTGGCTCTGTACATTTAGTGCCATTGAGCTGTAACTCAGAACAGATCTGAGTGTAACCATGACATGGACCTGTCTGTTGGGCAGAGATCTCCTGAGTAGACAGTATGCAACAGAGTACAGATTGGATTACATTCAGTCTTGTTGCATGGGGCAACTATTTGAGGCCAGTAATCCTCTTGTTTAGGTACTTCATTGGTCATTCTAGCTGCTGAATGTGCCTAGTGAAATTATTGCAGGTGTGTTGTGTTACTCTCTGACAGGTCTGATGACTGCTGAGTAGTGGGAACCTCCTTTGGCCTACATGCACAGACCTTGGCAGTTTGTGTGAACACATAGCATGATTTTCCGACCACTTTGTGAATGTGTTTCTGGAAGTAGAGATGGCTATACACATTTTTCCATAGATCCCTTATTATCACATCCGTATTTAGCCTAAGTGTGTGAGCATGCCCAGTATGACCTTTCAGTGTGATGCTGAATGAAATCCACTACATTTGTTGGAGTGCGTGAGCACGCCCGGTATAGACATTTATACTATATGTGTATGGTAAATCAAGTTATATTTTTACAGCAGGGCTCACCTTTATGTCATAGATCAACAGATCATGCTGTGCCTGCAGGGTTTCCATGAGACACTTTGCATAGACTTATCAACATTTCTACATACAGGGGGGACAGCTATTCTTTGTATATTTCTACCCAGGGGCACACCTGATTGTTACTGTGGTTGTACATAGGATGTAGGTTTCACCTGACACTTATACACATTTGTTATGCCTGCACTGCTATGTACAGGACACAATTTCAGTCTGTACTGTTGCCTATCGTACTGGCTTGAGGCATACTACTGTACTACAGATCTTAGTGTCCAATGTCACGTATATTAGCTTGTGACTTCATAGCCTACACAACCCACATCACACCGCGTGGCCTGATGTTCTCTGTCTGCATAGGCGTATGGGGCAGGTTACCCATTTGCCTCTTTAGGGGCATGATACAGCATTTTTTTGTGTTTGCATTATTGTACAATTGTCCTGCTGTGTCTGTGCCATTGAAATGCTATCATGGCTTAGTAGTTCAGTACTGTGACTATAGTGCACAGTATTCTGTGTTCGAGCCCTGTCACTGCTTTTTATTTTCATGCTGGGCAGACCAGACTGCTTAAATAACAGTAAAGCAGATATGAGCATGTTTAACTGACTTTGCTCAACTTTGCCTGACCTTGCCCAACATTGCTCAACTTTGCCTGACCTTGCCCAACATTGCTCAACATTGCCCGACGTTGCGCTAGTTAGCACGAGCAATTTTGTGTACATATACTAGATATTGGTAAAAACGACTTAGCACTGCTTTATATTGCTTAAAATATGGCAATCATGCCTCAGGTGGTGCTGCAGGGCTGCCCATGTCGGATGCACATACTACACTCCCTATACATGTTTGGAAACAGGTAATGTCAAGTTATGCATCCCTTTTATTTTATGTGCGAGTCAGAGAGAGGTATCATTTCCAGGGTTCCTACTGAGCCAGTGTATGTGCTATGCGTTGCGTCTTTGCCAAGGCCAAGGCATACTGGGCACGCCTCCTTCTGCCTACTGGGGCAGGCTCAGGATGTTCCTCCTCTGAGTCACGCTGTGCCTGTGCAGGTCTTGGCAATGCTGGGGGGGGCTGTTTGGCCCTGCCCCATGCTGTTCCTGCTGCAGCTGTTTTTGTAGGATCATATTGTGTAGCATGGCACATACCATGACAATTTGGGTACATGTAGTTGGTGAGTACTACAAGGCTCCACCAGATGTTTCCAGGCACTGGAACCATGACTTGAGCATCCCAAACACATGCTCTATTACATTTTGTGTTTGTGTGTGTGCCTCGTTATGGAGTTCTTGTTCAGGTGTGTGTGCATTTCTGATGGGTATCATCAGCCACGGCTCCAGTGCGTATCCAGCATCCCCCACTAGGTGACCGTCAGGGATGTCCCCATTGGCAAATGTTTAGTACAGCTGTGACAGATGCCGGATATGGGAATTGTGGTAGTTTCCCGGGCAGCCAGCACACACATTCAGTATTATTCCCTAGGCATCACACATGACCTGGCAGTTGATGGAGTGGAAGCCCTTGCGGTTGATGTAGGCCCTATCCCACTCACCAGCTGGTGCTTTGATGTGTATGTGCATGCAGTCAATTGCACCCACTACCTCATGGCATTCCACTATTTGATGGAAGAGATGAATATTGGCTAGCCAATACCTCACGGGAATTGGAGAAATATACATGATCACTGACATGTGCTGACATGGCATTCAGGAACTGGTGCAGTACCCTGGATGCTGATGCCTGTGAAATCCTCATCATATCACCAGTTGTTCTCTGGAAGGTACCTGTTGCTAGTATTCTTAGGTCAACACATACCTTGGTTTCCACTGGGATGGGTTCCCCTCTGTTGGTTCTGTGTGTAAGGCGTGGCCTGCAAAGCTCAACAGTTTGCTACAGGAGGTCTTTGTCCACTCTATAGTGCTCCACTATCTCCAGCTCATGTAGCCCCTGGTAGGTTACCCTGGGTCTGTACACTCTTCTCCTTCTCCTCACTGTGGGTTGCTCAGCAGCATTCACAATGGCACCACCCTCAGCATCTTGCACATGTCGCCTTATAATAGCAATGGCAGCCCCTAACATTTTTTTGTCTCAGTTAGCTTTTTAAGTTTTCACTTCTCTTTGCAGACTGCAGTGTTGCAGTGTTTCTGAGAAAAACATGGGGGAATGCTGTTTGCAGAGTTTTAAATGCTGGGCTGGGCTGGGCTAGTGTACTGCCTGTGTAATAGGCTGATTCTGATTGATTTCACCTGGCAGCTCTGCTAGTTCCTCTTGGTTAACTTCCTACTACTTCTTTTTCTTCCCTTTCCCATTTCTGTTTCCAAAGGGGGCAGCACCATGCAAACAAGCGCAAACACGCACACACATGTGCACATGCACGCACACAGGCTTACACAAGCTTACACAGGCTTAGGCGGGTGCACATTCTTGTATACAGGCTTAGACAGTCTTACATAGGCTTACACGGGTGCACACATGTGTACACAGGCTTAGACGGGTTGACAGGTGCGCACATGTGTGCACACAGTGTAAGCAGCTTTGCAAGAAACTTTAGTGATAGCCACGACATACACCTTCTCTTTGTGGGTTTCAGTTTAGACAACTGTAGACATGCCTCTTCCAGTCCCGAGTAACTCACAGCAAACATGCCACTCTGCTTCAATAAGCTAACTGTCTTTTTGATACATACCCCCTCATGATGTCACCTGTCTTCTACTCTGTTACTCCCCTAATCCTACTCTTACACTCTAGGGACATGGTTCACATGGCAGGGAAATTGGGATTCACTATCCTTATACTCATTTGCATAGGATTGCCTACTAATGCTTGGTTACATCTCTCAGACTGTGTTTCCCTCTTAACAACCACTACTCAGTAGCCATGTTGTCTTCAGCCTGCCATTCACCTGCATGGCAGATGAATATTTTGAATAAAATCCCTATTTGTGGATTTTATTTTTTGTTTTTCTGGTTTTTAGAGCGCAGCACATTTGCACGATGCTGCGCTATGCTTAAACATCGGAGATCGAGGAAAAAAAATATTTTTATTTTTTTGCAACATATAAAAATGCCAATGGCCATATATTTGGCCATTGGCATGCTTCCTCAACTTGATGCATCCTTTATTTGGAGTTGTCATAGCTCCATTTTGCTATTTGCAGAACAGTACTCAGTTGCCAACCAAGTACATTTCTGCAAATAACACTACTCTTACTCGGACAGGTTAGTGTTTCCTGGATCGCAAATTTACTTCATTTGCTTAGCTTTCAGTAGCAAATGAGGTAATTTGCATAAACTAACACTGTCCATGCAAGAGTCATTTTAGGAGCTCTCTTGCATGCCCCTGCCGGCTGTTCCTGGATCGCTCGGCAGACATGTTGGCTGGCTGGAGTCTTACTCTACTCTTACACTCCGTGCAAGCCTTCGTGAATCCAGCCCTAAGACTATAAGGAGATGTGATCAATACACTGTGCAGAAATATGCAGTTATAAAAATAAGATAATAGTACTGCACAAAAATATACAGATTCAAACAATATGTATCGGGTAAAAAGCTCTATATTCAGATTTTAGCTCAGTGTTTTGTTCTATTTTGGAATAGATGGTATTCTCTGCAGAAACTCTGCAGAAAAAGGGTGCACAGATTTCAATGTTGAAGGGAAGAAATGGACAGAATGTAATAGTCTTTCAACTTCCACTACAGTAACGTGACTTGTATGATCCTTATAATGACAGTTTGTTTCAAAGTTACTTGCAAAGACTGAACTGAATATTTCCAATTTGTTTCTTGTGCTTCTTTGACTACGCTTGGTCATTCACATATGTCTCTCACTAGTGACAAAGTGAAGTGACATTTTGACAGCAAATACAAAAAAAATGATAGCATGCAATAATAAAAAGACCTTCAATTATTTCTTAACTTTTCCTATTTACTTGGTATGTGCAGCTGAGTGTGTATGTATAAGTGTACATGTACGTCTGAGTGTATGTACGTGTTGTTGTGCATGTGTGCCTCAGTATGAGACTCTGTGTGTGTGTGTGTGTGTGTGTGTGTGTGTGTGTGTGTGTGTGTGTGTGTGTGTCTTTGCCATACTTATATGTTAAGGCTGGCACAAACTTTTATAGTTCTCTGCAGTTTTATTTTTTTCATGTAGTTATTCCTTACTGTGTAGTCACGACTTGTTGCAGATATACAGACCAGTACATAAACTAACCATGAAGTAGGGCTTACCAGTGTTCTCAGAAAAGAAGTACTTCTCTCTAATTCTGTTTGTTGTGCATTGTGAAGGCATGACAAATAATGAGTAGCATCAGTCCTCTACAGTCAGACAGTAGTCAGTAATGGGTATTTGGAAATGGCAAGCTCCATGGTATTCAGTATTAAAGATTTCACAGGCTGCTTAATTTCACTTTGAAGTTCTACCTAAAGCTACGCTATGCTGACATTGATCTTCAGGGTACTTTTATTATTGACCTTTAAGATCAATGCAAGTTCAAGAGCCAGTGGTATTAGTGGTATTTAAAAAAAAAACAAACACCTGTACCTTTCCCATGAATCCTCAGTCTGTGCTTTCAGTCTAGCAATTAGTTCCCCAATGACACAAAATTATTTTATCTGCAGTTAAGTATGGAATACAAAACCTATCTCATAATATGCAGCTATACAAATACAAAAAAAAACACTTATATGGAAAAAAATCTTTAGTCTTTCTAATGTTTAAAGTTGTGATAACAAAAGCTGACAACACAATATGTTACTAATATTGTAAGACCTTTCTTTCTATATGCTTCACTTGCAGATGTTTTACAGTGGTTTTCTTTATCTTTTTTTTTCTCTTTTCTAATGAATTAAGAAGGGAGTCTTGAGTTACTTTCTTGAAACCCAGGATTATAAACAGCTACAGTGTATGTTTGTGTATTCATATTTAACACCAAAATGACTAGGAAACAAGTTATATTCACTAGACTGTCAAGGATGCAAGAATAAACAGTTGGATTTTGTTTTACAGAAAGGTTCTTCTGTGAAAACAAGATATTTTAGCAGCATTCACTGACACAACACTTCATGCACATGATTCCAGAAAAAAATATGAAGAGGTTACTTGAGTTGTCAGCTGCACTTTGAGGAGGTTTATCTCATAATCACCTGCAGCAGGACTCTCATGTTTTCTGCTTCATGTTTGCAGAGCTGGTCGTATTGCTTGCAGATCACATGGGGCCATGCCTCTCAACTGTCCAGATTTTCACAGAATGCCCAGATTTTTACCTCATACTTTTGGTTTATTCCTCATAAAATTTGTGGTTTTTCTGGCAAATCATTGGGATTATCTGAAGATTAGTCACTACATAATGACAGAGTTTCAGATTTCATATCCTTCAGAAAATGTACATTAACATAACACCTATTACTCTAGCAACTTTCTAAGTTTATAAAAGCAATATTTAAAATCTATCCCCATTTTGTCAGGCTTTGTTGAGATTTCTTGTGCTAACATGTTGAGAGGTATTTGTTTCAGAGTAGCTTAATCATGGTATAAAGTTTGCAGTATTCAATGCTGCCATGGCGAAACTGTTTAATGTCAGAAAATTATGTTTACTGTACAAGTAAGCCAAAATACAACTGTATGTGATCAGTGGAAATAATGTTACTCACATTTAAATTTTCTTTGACTCTGATCATCACACAATTGCTTTTTCGCTTAGCAGAGGTCAAGAATGTCACACCTCTTTGACTGCTAGCAGGTTTTAGAGCATTAATAGCAAAGTCCTACATTTTTACATGTATAAGGATTTACTAGGCTATTTATCTGTGAGAATCTTTACAAGTCTAGCCCTAAATTTCCATGAGTTTTTAGCCCTTATATTTTAAGTATAAATGACCCAGAGCAGAGATGGACATATCATTTTAATGCTGCCCTTCTCCCTCCAAGAGGAACAAAGGTACTAAACCAGGCATGAATTTGTGGTAACCTATCCATTCACCCAGAATATATCTGAATTTGGTAAAATTAATACTTCTCATTATGTAGAAAAGAAGACAATTCCATAAAAATGGTATTCTCTGTGATGCATATCTAGTCTTCAAACATGTTCTATTTATGTCACAAAAGAGACTGAAGTCTCTTAAGCAAGTGTGTATGCCACCACTGGACTTGCAAATGTGTAGTAGATCTGACAAGACAGGGTCTTCTGAGGCTCTGTAAGCAAGGCAGAGATCATCCCTCGGTAGCCTGTATGATACTGAAAAGAGGGAAAAAGGTTTTTGAGATGATCTGCATAGTTTTTATGATTTAGGTCTTTGAATTTCTTAGTAAGAAAGTTGTAAATATTCAACTTGTGTCATGTGTTTGGACAGGTGCATACAAAACAGGGCATTATACTTAATGATCATCCCAATGAGTGCAGAATACAGGGCATGCTCACATATCTAGTATTATTAGTAATAAGCTACACAATGAAAAGGGACTTTCTTGCAGTAGTGGAAACATGGTGATCAAAGGAAAGTTCATTAATACAGTTTCACAGCTTCCTAAAAACTGGATCAATTTTCAGGGATGTGTTTTCAGTCTGATAGTTGTAAGGGACTCCATGCTTGCTGAAGGATGCTATTATACATTTCTTGGCATTTAGTTTTAGTCCATGATTTGACACTTGTTTGGTAAAGGTCCTCTTTGAGGTCCTTGGTATCCTCTGGGGAGTTTATGATGGCACTAAGTTTACAGGCATCTGAAGACTTGATCACCAATAAACCCTTAACATTAACTTTGACCTCCAAGAAGTAAATGTCAAAAAGGAATGAGCCAATGACTGAACCTAGGGCACTGCACTAATGACGGGACTTTGTGGAAGGTAGAGCCACCAACCGTAATTTCCTATGTTCTATGTGTGAACCGATTTGCTACTCAACAAATTACATAAGGGTAACATTTTGCTGGGATAGTTTATCTAGGATACTTGAGTGTGGGATTGCA
This sequence comes from Protopterus annectens, assembly GCF_019279795.1. Taxonomy (NCBI): domain Eukaryota; kingdom Metazoa; phylum Chordata; order Ceratodontiformes; family Protopteridae; genus Protopterus; species Protopterus annectens. The sequence goes on along the minus strand of NC_056732.1, from coordinate 264,865,547 downwards.
CAACATGCCTTTGTGAGGTCTAGATATGTGTTGTGCATGGATTTTCCCTTATCTATTGCTTCAATAACCTTCTCAAAGTAGTCAACCAGGTTAAGTAGACAGAATCTTCCAGTGACATATCTGAAGTGGCTTGGGAAGAGACTTTGAAAGTTACATATGTCCTGATTTATTAGTCCCATAATGATCCTTTCTTTAACCATATAAATGAGATTGGTCATACATATGGCTCTATAATTTCCCAGATCTGCTGATGCCCTGCCTTTGTGCAAAGAGAAGACAGCTGCTGTGCTCCATTCATCTGGAACATAGCCTGTTTGGAGGCTGATACTGAATAGCCTCTGTAGGGGGTCTGACAGTTCCTGTTTCACACTTGCCAGTAAGCAGCCCACTATGTAACTCTTTTCCATTTAAACAGTGTTTGTGGCCTTAGATAGTATCTTTAGGACTTGTTCATGGGAGATCTGGTGGGTGAAGATGTGGGTATGTGTTCTGTGAATGTACAATGTGAGAGAAGGCTGAAGTTCGAGCTAAATTTATTTTGTAAATTGACTATGTCCCCTGAGTCTGAACATGTTCTATCATTTTCCATTAGGTCTGCACAGCAATGGACATTTTATGAGGTTTCTAACATAGTTAAAGAATGATGTGTAGTAGTTCTTTACCTGGTTGGCTATTTTTACCTCCTACCTGGCTTTAGGTGATTTGATCTGAGTCAGAATTTCCCTATTAAGTTTAATGAGAGCTTTTTTGCATCTTGAAAGTTGCATTTATTTGTATGTGCATTTTATTTCTTTTATTATAGTCTGTTTATATTTGGGATCTATGATAGGGGTTTATTTTTAAATTTGGCATTGTATATACTTCAGAGGGAGTAGCTGCATCTTTGCTGCTATTCACATGTGCATATAATTTAGTGGCAAATGATTCTGCATAAACTAAGCAGTTGGCTCATCATATTTGAAGGGGTTGTTGAATTTAATTAGGTCATCACTCAGTTTCAGGAGATTTCAGTAAATTGAAATACCAAGGTATTGGACAATACTTCCAGTTTCAGTCTTATGGTGAATATGACTGATTTGTGCTCCTATTTGACAAGGGACAAAGTTGCAGTTGGTAGAGAACAGAGCTGTCACATATTGGTGAACAAGTGGTAGGTATCGAAACCCTGCACTGATGGGGTGGTGTCACTGGTCTTTAAACAGGTCTTCATAACAATGCATATATCATTGTTTACCAGCATAAGGAAAATTGTACAGAGTGGACTTTTTTATTAAGGATCCTGGGGCTATGCAGCAATACCTTTTTGTTATATGAATTCTGTTTTGTTATACCGGAAGCTTTTAAGGACTGACAATGCCTAAAAAAGGCACTATTGGGGGTAGACAAGATTTTAGCCGATATACAGAAGCCTTGAGGGGAATAGGTGCATGCCATCGCTAGCAGAGCAGTTAAGAGTGTCTACCATCTCCTCCCAGACCAATTATATATTGGACCCACTTTAAATGATATCAGCAGTTAAGCTAATTGTTAACATCAATAATCTTATGTTTGCATTGCAGTATCATTCTTGCTGATGGCAAAATGCTACTCAAGGCTAGGTTTGTACCAGCCTCCGACACATATTCAGAGAGCTCCATGTCTCTCTTCATGTAGTCCTGGGAGGTACATCTCAAGCAGTTTACACCTATGTGTGCTATGACTGTGTCATATGTCTACTTCTAGTGCAAGGCTTGAGTCCATGTGTGATGTAAAGAATCCTACCACCTGAGAGACAACTGACTATAACCTTCTCATTGCACATCATGGTAAATGGAGAATTGATGTGTCTCACTATACAGTCACCTATGATTAGGATATTAGATGTGTGGCAGTTTGCCTTATACCCTTTTGAAATGAGACACTGTGACTCTGGTGTATGTTTCATGGTGGGTGCTGTCCGTGTTGTGTCTTTGTGAAGCTACTGAGGGTGCTCATTTCTTAGGCTACATTTAGGAGTTCTCTGTGGATTAGGTAGGTCACTTTGAAGAGCATCAGTACATGTAGGTCTATGTGTTTAGCTTGATCTGGGTGATAGGTTTAATGTGATGCTGTGTGTTACTGACAAATGGCTTATTTATACTGTGTTCATGCGTGAGTTTTGCCTCCAATAAGTGAGCATTATATAATTACACCTCTCAGACAATGTGTAAGTTTGTTTATGTTGTACATGGTTGTCATTAAATATGGGACAATTGCTATACTGTCTCAAGATGCCCACTTCAATCAAGTTCACTACAGAGATAGCTAGAAAGTGCAAGTCCTTGGGTTCAGATGGCTGCTAATGTGGGCTACAGGGATTAACAGTAACTGAGGTTAGAGTTGACCTAATGGAGTGCTATCTGTCTAAAATAATCTATGTCTGTGCAAGAAAAACAACATGCCTCAGCACAAAATCGAGGCTCTTCACACAACTATTTAAATGTTAAGTACATTGGGAATTTATGGAGTAGGTTATATCAATTAGGTTAAGGTACTAAGTGCCTGAATGTATATAGTGTATTCCTAAACATGGCTGTTTGATGAGCTGTGCTGTGCAAATGCAGTTAAATTATAACAGTGCATAAAAGTTAAAATTATTTTACTGGCTAACAGCAAAATAACTCACTTTAAGGTTCTATGGCAGTTGGAGGCTTAGAAATAATTAGTTTCTTTTCCATTCACACTAGAATTAAATCAAAGCAATTTCCAGCAAGAGCACAACAAACTACAAAAAAAGTGCAGAGCTATCACAATAACTCAGTATTAATACAAAATGTTCTTATCCTAGTTGGGGCTGGTAATTTGTCAAATCTGGTGTGCATCTATCACAAACAGAGGCAGAGTCATCAAGCATTGAGCAGCTCCGAGTTAATGATCTAAAGGCTGCACAAATACAGTTATTGTGTAAATGTTAAAGGTTATTTAATTTTATGAACTGAAATGGAACAGATGGAATAAGTATGTTCCTTTATGGCAAAAAAAAATGCAAATGCAATAAATCACTGAGAGAACAGAGTGTCAAAGTGTCAAACTGAGATATCAGGTACACATTTGGCTTGTACTTTAGCCCAGATTCTACAGTTTGAACTAAGCATTTATATGTGCATTGAGCAGCGACATGCACACTTTTTGATATTTATTAAACAGCTCTGCACTTTGCACCTGTCTTCAAAACAAGGGTAAATCTCAGAATATTCATCCTTACCTCATGTCATTCAACTCACCTCCTATCAAAAAATGTATCATCATCCCATTTGGGGGGAGTGACATCCCCACAAATTATCACATTAATAACAACGTCCTAAGCACTCAGTCAGTCGTGAGGGATTTGGGTACCCAGGTTGATAGCAACCTGACTTTTGACCACCATGTTGCTTCCATTTACGGAAAGCCTTCTACATGGCCCACCTCATAAGTAAGGGTATCTCATCCAGGGACAAAGAGGTCATAACATCTCTGTATTCTTCCCTTATAAGGCCCATTTTTGAGTACAATGCCCCTTTTGGTATGTACCTCGCAAAGCACATGTAGCAGCTGGCAAGACCACAGAGTTTCCTCACCAGGAGAATCCAGGGCCTCAAACATCTACCATACACAGATAGGCTAAAAGCCCTATCCCTCTACTTGGTTTCATACAGACTCCTCAGAGGAGACCTCTGTCTGGCATACAAGGCATTCACGGACCCCCACCTTGATGGGACTGCTGCATATCCACAAGTCACATTCCACTTGAGTAACCTGCATGCATAGCCTCAACCTAGTCTGTGACATCAGCAAGGCTTGTTGGCAGGACAGATTTGTGTCCCAGAGACTCCCTCTCCACATCAAGCAGGGTACCTCTTTACCCCTTTTAAGCACAACCTGGATGACTGTATGGGAAACAGAAAATATACCCCTGGGATTCCATTCCTGTCCCTGGTGGACAGGTGGATTGGGTGCTGATTTAGCCAAACATGAGCTAAACTCTTGGCTAGGCTTATAAGGCCCTCAGGGCCAATAGCCTAGTAGCCTCCTATGATCCTTTGATCCTATATTTTACTTTCCTTGACTCATTTGTAAATACATACTGTACATATTCAAAGATGCCACTTTCTTTCAACCGTAATATTTTTGAAACTGTATTTGTGTGCTCATTCTTTTTGTTTTGTACACTCCTAGTTGTACTTTTCACTCTAACTACTATGTAAAACTTCAGAATTTATAATTCTATGTTACTATGAATTTATGTATGTAATTATCCTGGAGCTTTTCTCCTAGGCTCTCCTCTGAAAATAGGCTTCTAGCTCAGCTGGACCAACCCAGTTAACAAATGTCAAATAAATAAATAAACAAATAAAGAAAGAAATATGCTAATGAAAGCATAAATGGGTGAAATACATGCTAATGAAGTAATCCATCATGGCAAAGTGACTCAGGACTGTACAAAAGGATCATATACATGCCATGCTCCCTTTTGGACATAATTCCAGTACTCTTTGGAATACAGTCACAAACACTCTTAAGAAAATGTTAGGGTTACTGCTGCTATCATTGACCTGTATGTGCAATAGGCTTTCATACACAATGCTACTGCCAGACCTCAGCCTAGAAGGATAAGAATCTAGAGTTTGACTTATTGTGGACTTCATGGGACAAAAACTGTTGAGTGCTGCAGGATGGACAGGGATACTTTGGAGGAGAAATGCAATCTCTGTACCCTCACCTAAGGTCCCAGGGAAATCATGGAGAACTCATTCCAGTGGAAACTAAGGTATGTGCACTATTACATATAGTAGCTACAGATGATTTTCAAAGGCCGACAGGAGATATTTTAGTGATGTCACAGGCCTCAGCCTCCAGAATATCACATTGCTTGCTAAATGCAGTGTTACAACATGTAAGAGATAATTAAGGAATAACCCACGACTGAGCGTGGTCAATGATGGACTTACCCACAGGTGGTGTGGTTTGGTAACAAGGGTGAAGCCCGAGTGACCAAAAAAAGCCAACCATGGGTAAATCCTGCATTAAAGTAAAAAGCATACTTCACAATGTATGAAACAAATTTATTCTAAAACAACAAAGCTTTCAGACTAAAACACCCTTCTTCAGTGTTATAAAAAACATACAAACAGTCATCATTTTATACTAATTTCAAATAATCACATGACACAACCTATCTTATTATATAAGTGAAATGCTTGCACAATCAATCTTATTTAATTACTTGCTGTTTAAGTTTTAAGATTGGTTTTAAGCTAACTTGTTTATTTATTCCAGGAAATTTGTCCTCCTGCATACAGACAATCCATTCATATTCTTTAATGTCTAGCCTATTTAAAGCATCGCCTCACCTAATATTCAGAGTCAAAGTATCAATTACTGTAAAACAAACTGATGTTAGACACCAAACATTTTTATATGTTTCGCTAAAGAATTGGTTTCTACCACTCTTCTACATTCAGTATGTGGATATATGCTGAACCTGCAGCCATAGATGATTGAGACAGATGTAGGCATGCACAATGTGCTATGGCTTTAGCTAAGAGGCAGAAGACAGCATACACGCTCAATACGTAACTTAAATCTGTGACAATCTGAGGTACTGCCAGCTATGCCAGGAGAGGTAGGGCAGTAGATGTGCAACATATGCCCAGCATAGCTAGCTGGAGTTTTGTACAGAATTATATGTCATTTGTATATCAAACTGCTTTGTACAGATGGTTGTTTTGAAAAATATACTTGTAAAGCTGCTTTGTGTTAAAAATGTGCCAACAGTGTGTCCTGCTAGACAGAAAAAAAATACACTTGTATATCAGACTGTATTATAACTACTGATATTAATATACTGTGGCAGAGAATACTGGAAGAGAAGAGGTTAATCTCAGTCCAGCTATCTTTGAAAAATAGTTTGAAATTAAATTACTTGTAGGACATAAAGATTGTATCTTGCAGTTCTGATTGCAGCTGCAGACAAAATGTCTGTGAAAACAAGGATTAGGAATCCTTGTTGTATTGTCCATAGCAGTGAACTAATTGCTACCCTGGAAGGGTGGAAGTGTTGAAATAGTTTTATGGCTTCTAAGTGCTATAATGCATCTTAGGAAAGCTCTGTCTGTCTGTATGGTAATACTTAGGTGTGAGATTCTGGTTCACTTTCTAGTAACCAGGGTAGTATGGGAACCAGAATTCAGATTACCAGATGTGTGTGATGTCATTCTATAATCCAAGGCAAAAATGATGTTTTAATACTAGATGAGACTGAAGTCTCAGGGCAGTCTGTTTTTTGAACCTGACAAAGGAGGAAGACCACTCGCTTTCTTCATCTTGCCTTGCTCTAGTAAGTGACCAGGGAGCAGTAATTCTTTAGATCAGTCAGGAAAATATAGTGAGATCAGTTAAGCACTGTTTTTCTGTATCTGTGTGAATCTATTATTCTGTGTTATTTTAATATTTCCTGTGGCTGAAACTCTGGTGTTTATGGTAAATAGATATTCTATATTTTCATGTTGTTTTATTATTTAGTATTTATGGTAAATAGATATTCTATATTTTCTTGTTGTTTTATTATTTATTATTAAATATATTTAAACTCATTGTGGCTGGTCCTTTAGAGAATATTTTAACCTTTGAGAATACTCATATCTATTTGGTGACTATTTGGCCACTCCTGAAAGCTTTATTGCATTGGTCAATCATTATCATTTGTATTAATATTAATTTCACTCAGTATAATTGGGTCCCCTTGTACAAACCTTAGAGTAGCTGGCTTTGGAGAGTCTGATGGCAGTGTAACTACCTTATAGTCTGAGCAAAAGGGGGCATAGCTAGTAAATCTGTGCCAGCCTTTCCCAGGTGTGTGTGTGTGTGTGTGTGTGTGTGTGTGTGTGTGTGTGTGTGTGTGTGTGTAAAAATCAAATCTCAAAGATTGTGTGTGTGTGTCAGCTGCTTGGAGCAAGGACACAGAACACTGGTTTAACAGAGAGAGTGGTGGAGAACTTGGCTTGGTCACTCACCTGAGGACTCTAGTCTACAACTGTGCCAATAGGAAGTCTTGATGTGGACCTGGAAGGAGAGAGAGAAATCCAGAACCAGGATGGAGTGTGTTCCCTGTGTGCTGTTAAGGGAAATTGTGCTTGATGCAGAGAGCTGCATCTGGATATACTGTGGGTAAATATTTTTGTTCCAAGTGAATGTCCCCTCCAGTGTCAGTGGTGAGGATTAAGACTCCTTGATTACTGCCCAAGATAGGGGGTGTCACAAAATCCTAAGAAACTAAACATATACAAACAATAACAGTGATGCATGCAAAGTCATCAGCTTTTATGGTTGCATTCTTTAAGTATCAGACAGAACCAACCACAGAAGACACAACTTGTACCAAATACATCAACCAAGTTTATTGATGAATCTGTAAAGAAAACATAAATGACCCTTATATATTACATATTATATATATATATATATATATATATATATATATATATATATATATATATATATATATATTATATATATATATTATATATTATTATTATATTACCCTTAAATAAAAATATAGTCCTTCACTAGGATAAAAACATTGCTCAACTGTACAGGAATGTCACCAGTAAATCATGACTGATATATGCAACATAAATATTAATCTGTCCAATATTGTGCGTCATGCATTAAAGTCATCCAAGGTATAAACCCCAACAGTGACCAGGGCAATTTTAGCATAATTTGCTCAAGTGTATAAGCAAGCAATAATTACTAAATCATAGTATTGTATAACTAAGCATACAATAAAAATAAAATGAAGATCAAGATCAAGAAATGCATAACAAAATCACTTTTGGAAACATCATCATGAAAAAAAAGTATATAATTTTGATTAAAGCAATCATCTTCCTATGCAAGCATTACCTAACCTCTGTGCTATCAGGAATAGGCAACCCTAAGTCAAAAAGGAATGTGCAAAGGGCAGGGTACAGTCATTATCTCTTGACTTGGTGGTGTTACAAGAGGGCAAGCCTGATGCCAAAGAAGTGAGTGTTTATGAGTGAGAAATCATGTTAGCTGTAATCCATTGTCAGGACCTTTAGCAACAGATATAAATCATTCAATTGTAATGTTTACATATGTGTGTGTGTGTGTGTGTGTGTGTGTGTGTAGTTTTTAGCATGTGTGAGTCTACTGGAACACAATCAAACATGAATGATGTTTACTGGAAGAACTCTCGATACAATTATGTCTATGACCATGGCCACAGCTGGGTGTGGACATCTCAATCACTGATGGATCAGTAGAAGTAATGCCACTACAGAAGGAGGATCTTGCATGACCATATTAACTAACAATTGATGATCTAGTGGCACTCAGGGAACATGGATGACCTTCCTCCAGCAGATATTCCATTACAGATAATGATCAATCTAGAGTATCATTCATCAGGTCCAAGGAATCAACCATATGGTTCATGGAGTCTCACTTGTCAAAATGCGCAGCATTCTATATTCCAACTATCTCTTCCGGGGCTTTGGTAGAATGTGCCTGTGCCTCTCTGATGACCCAGCACATATGATGTGTGGCACCAATTGACACACCATCATGTGGAGGGAGCAGGTCTCCTCTGAGCACATCGTCCAACACCACTGTTTGACACTTCACCCTCATAATGGCTAGGGGGAGACTAGGTGAGGCTCTGCAAGTTCTGCAACTGGAATAACCATGCCATGTTGATCAGCTGTGTCCTCCTCATCTCTGATAGCTCTGTGTCATGAGTATGCACACATACATGGACTGTATCCAAATTCTGGGCAGAAGATGTAGGATCCACAAACTCAGTGTCAGATGTAAGCTCTGCATCCCCAGGCTGTGCATCTTCATCACAGCCATCATCATCATCAGATCCAACATCAGGTGGTAGGATTTCCAAATTGGCAGTGCACCTTTGCTAACAAGTAACAAAACACAATTAGACAAATGCAAGAAAAAATTATCAGACTAATGCTACATAAACCTGAGTTAATCATTGAGAGATGCACTATAATTAAAAAAAGGAATTCAGATAGACTATATTCTATATGGTAATGCAAGTAAAAAATTTATCGCCATACTATATGCAGGTCATCGTGGAACCTCAGTACCAGATATGCCTAGACAGACAGAATGGTGATGGAAAGAGGGATGATAAGCATTTCAATGAAGATGACACACTAAAGAAAAAAAATCACCTACTTACGCATATAAATAATGACATTATACACTCATAGCTCTGTCCTCTCCCTCTCTCTCTTTTCCCTCTGTCTCCTCCTTATCTGTCTCTATCCCACTCTCTACACCCCTCTTTATCTCTCTCTCTCTCTCTGGATATATATATATATATATATATATATATATATATATATACACATACACATATATAGGTATAGATATAGCTATATATAAATAGATAGATAAATAAAAGGTACTTCATGGCATACCTGGAGCTTTGCCAGCAGACACCCTTTGATTGTCCTCCACAACAGCTATGTCAAGCACTAACAAGAATTCCATGATGAGCTGTCCAGATCTCTTTCAGTGGACAGGAACTCTTGTAACTTAGTGAGTAGTGTTTCAGTACCAGGAAAACCACCAGTAGCCCTTTCCTACAATGCTATAGCAATAGCTCTTTTCTTTGTCTTTGTGATCATGTCACTTGTCTGGTGTCTGATTTGTTTGTACTCACAATCATGGCCAATTATAGCTTGATATCATTCACCACTTGCTGCCAAATACATTCATGGAAGGGCTGGTCAGCTAAGACTTTCTCTAATGTGCGTGATCCATGTCGATGGAGTGCCAGAACTAAGACCTCATTCTTAGATATTGAAAATGCAGGATTATATGGCCCAGATTTTTTTTTGAGCCATATTCCAGCACAGGATGAAAAATAACAAACACAAATATATGTTTCAGCAAAAGAAGCAAAGTGACTGGCAAAAAAACAAATATGAATATATGTACGCATCAGTAACATAAATTAACTTACTAATCCATAGGAATATGCACATGTAATACATAACTTGAGAGTGACCCCCCCACACCCAAAAAAAAATGAAGGACAAACCTGCTAAGGATGAAAAGATGTGCAACTACTGAATACTTTGCAGCATTAACAAATAATCAAAGGGTAAGGAATGTAATGTTAGCATTTGGGATAACCTTTGCTGATGTTAGGGATATATAACAGGCTTAACACAGCTGTTGTTCAAAAATGTAACCTGGACTTAATACTCATCAAAAACACTAATAGAACAAAATAAACAAAAAATATACTGCCAAGACACACTCCGCTAAACCAAAGTGAAAAATTTATTGGTGCTTCCTAGTACCTCGGCAAATGTGTCTTCAATGGGAATAAAGTTCAACACCAATACAATAACTTTAAATAACACTACTGACATTGATTGTGTGTGTTAGTAACATTATTAACCAATTAAATTTGTTTCATTAGATCAATTTAAAGTAAGAATATACAAACTTGATCTGAAATAAATACAAAAATTAAAAAGAAGGACAAAAAGACAAACCAACAGAGTCTTGCAAATGCTTATATAAAACCAAAGAGCTCTATTGAATACATTTAATTCATATTGAGTTCCTGATTTAAGCCTTTGGGATGAAGTGTGTTAAAATTAATAATAAATTTAACCTCCAAATTATTAAGTTTATTCAAAAAATCCTCCCCCTGTGTATAAAAAGGTTTTGCCAAGATGCACCCACAATTGAGGATGTAAACCACCCCACATTACCTACAGGTAAAATGGTCCCTCACTGTGTATCTAACATTATTTATCTTGGTTCCATTCAAGTTTTTTAACCTACTGCAGACCTTACATCTACCACATGCAGAGCTTCCCCTCCAACCACTTCTCAACGAAGGTCTCATTAAATTTAGCAGTTCCTTTAAATTAAGGAACCTGCTGTAAGAGAAAACCACTCTGTCTGGGAACAAATGTCCTATACTCTCATCCTCACATACGATGGGCCAAAACATGTCCACTAGTTTTTTAAGCATCATCGTTAAGGGAGAAAATTTAAAAACAAAAAATATCCTATTCCCTTCATCATCCTTTTTAAGTCCTCCTGTGACTGTTCTTCTAACACCTGAGTCCCTTACATCACATGTGCTCAAAACCTTGTTATCAGCTTTATCCAAACAATCTAGTTTATACCCCTTATTAAATAGGTTTTGTCTGACTTTCAAAATTTCTCCCGGAATCGATGATTTATTATATGCATTATTAAAAGTACGTTTGTATTCCCCATATGGAAGTGATGTTAAAAGGTGTGGTGGATGCATGCTTTCAGCCAACAAGAAGTTGTTGGCAGCTTTCTTCTTAGTAAAGGGCCTGAAATGTATCCTTTGTTCCGAAACAAAAAAATCAACATCCAAAAATTGGCTGCTAATATCATTAGTTTCAAAAGTGAATTCAAGGCCCCATGGATTTTTATTCATCTGTTCCATTTAAACACTGAATTTCATTGGATCTACCTCACAAATAAAAAACAAGTCATCAATAAATCTTTTATATGTGATGACATGGTGGATAAAGAAAGTAGTGTTGCACATATGCCTATTTTCAAAAAAAATTCATAAACAAAATAACATATGCTGGGGCCTATGATGCCCCCATTGCTGTCCCTTCCTTTAGTAAAAATATTGTCCACCAAAACTAAAACAATTGTGTGTGAGGAAGAATTTCAAAAGTTGTACCAGATAACTGGTCCATGGACCTTCACCAAGTATAGATTTCACTACCTCCAAACCCCAGATGTTCCTATTGCTTGTGTACAAAGCTCTTACATCCACACAAGTCCAATATAAATTTGTCCCCCAACATTTTCCACCAACAAGGTCACATAATTCCTTGGTATTCTTGATATGCAAAGTTACCTTGGATAGGTACCCCTTCAGTTGGTAATCCAAAAAAATACCCAAGCTTTGCAAATATGACCCTTTCCCCAAGACTATAGGTCTGCCCAGAGGGTTCACCATAGACTTATGTATTTTTGGAATGATGAAAAGTGTTGCATCCCTTGGGTTCTTAACATACAATTTTTTTGATATCAGCCGCTGAAAAAAAGCCCAGTCTCTCACCCCTTTCTAAGAGTTCTAACAAACTTTTGTTGTACTCTAAAGGTGGATTGCCCATCAACTTCTCATATACCCCAACATCCGTGAGCAAGTTCTCAGCTATAGTTACATAATTGACTTTTGAAAAAACACCCAGTTACCACCTTTATCTGATCGTGTAAAAATGTATTTATCATTAATATCCCTCATACTTTGTAGGGCTTTCCATTCATTCATATTCAAGTTACAATTCCTGAAATTCTTTCTAATTTTGTCATATTCTAATCGTAACTGTTTATATAATATTTAAGTAAAAAAGCAGTCCCAAAATAAAAGAATGGTAGCGATGCAGGTATACCAACAGTTGATTTATTATCAGGTCGAACAATAAACTTTCATCAGATTAGCGCTTTCACTCATAGAGCTTCTTCAGATCATAAATAACAGAGAATACCAAATACAAAATATATACTCTACCACTTAGCTTATTAACTTATCACATTCAGTTACTAATCAAACCTTAAAGTAACCATGTATCTAACTATAAAAATACATGTATTAAAATTCAAAATTTTAAAAGACAGATATTACACATTATATGAAACAATATATAAAATATAAATGACCTCTCTACATATATTACAGAGATATACTATCTAAACATTTTTGTGTGGATATATTTCAGTTTGTGTACATATACTTCTTAAAATATATACCTACATTAAATCTTGGTACTTATTTCTGTCAAGCCATATCCTATTTGATGTTCCTACGTTTCCTAAGTTTAGGTTTTATAGAGGCTCTTTCATTAAGTGCAGAGTCCCTGTCTGCTCTCAGCGTAATTATCCAGTTACTCTCCTGACATTCTGTATGATTCCTAACGTCACCTCCACGCTTACTAGGTGTGATGACTTCCAAAGCTTTAAAAAAAAATGTATGTGTTTCCCCTTGCTGGATAACATGTTTGGCTAGAGCATTATGCGGGGACTTCTTCTTCATGTGATATATATGCTCACGTATCCTTTCTTTGAAAGCACGATTCGTTTTTCCTACATAGAAGGAAGAACAAACTTGGCAAACTGCTAAGTAAACCAAGTGAATTGTCCTACAATCAGCAGTAATTTGTGTGATGAACTCTCTACATAAATCTGGATGTATAAAACTAGTGCTTGTGTCAATATAACAGCAATAATTACATTGCCCACATGGTTTAGTACCCCCAATATCCGTAGTATCGAGCCTCTGTCTAGGATAACATAGCATTCTTTTCAAATTATGTCTATTCCTGAAGAGAAAATGTGGTTTGTCTCCAACTATTTTCTTTAAATCATTATCCACACATAAGACCGACCAGTGTCTAGTGACTAAATCTCTAATATCAGCATAATCTGAAGTATAGAAGGTAGAAACTTGAACACATGATGGCTCATTACTTGTTCCATCCCTTTCATAAGTATGAGGAGGTCCAAAATATGGTGCAGCTACATCTAACCTTAAATCAGAAATGTTTTTCAAACTGTCATCTATCTTCTGGTGGCTATAGCCTCTGTTCAGGAATCTCGTTCTCAAATTGTCCAACTCTGCCTCAAACCCTACCTCACAGCTCAATGCCAAAAGGTGCATTGTCATCCCCTTTGCTAAAAACTCTGTAGCCAAGAACTACAACATAGGCAGTAGTATACTTAACACTGAAAGTGTGACAAGAGATCTTGGGTCACAGGTGGACAGTGGACACAACTGTGATAATCACATCCCCACAGTAGTCAGGAAACCCTCCTATGTGGCACACCTCATCACAAAATGTGTCTCATGCAGAATAGAAGAGGACATTTTTCCCCTCTAATCATCACTCACTAGAACTATAATAGAGTACAGCGCCCCTTTTGCTATGTACCTCACAAGACAACTACAACAACTGGAAAGCCTGTAGCAATACCTCACAAAGAGCATTAGAGGCCTGAAATACATGCCATACACAGACCATCTCAAAATGCTCCATCCGTACTCCCTTGCATATCGCCTACTCAGAGGTGTTCACTGCCTAACATACAAAGCTATGTCAAACACAGAGCTGTTGGACATGCTCCACGTAAAACAGTCACAATCCCTCTGACCTTCAGACCCAAAATCACGAGTGAAATACAAAAGGAAGGGGTGTACCCATTTACCTTATGGATACCCACACCTTCAGGTTAATGGCACAGCATGAGGCCTTGGAGACCATGCAAGTGCAACTAACATTGGGCAAAGCTGCTCATCAGATTGTAGCCTGCTACAGATCACCTACCTTGTCTCAGGAACCTCACTCAGTATTCCTGAGAAAATGGAAAATATAAAGGTCCTATCAAACATCATTATATGAGATTTCAACTACCCAAACATTGAGTGGGAGAACTACTCATGTACAACATCCTTTGCCCAATGTTTCCTAGAGTTTAAAAACTCTAACACACTGGAACAGCTGGTAACCATGCCCACTACAGGTGACAACATACTGGACATGATCATCACCAACATGGGGTACCAGTGTTCCACAACAGAGATAAACCCCTCGCTGGTAATATCAGATCATAAAGTAATCACACTGGACATCCACATCCCACCCCACCCCCCACCTAGTCAATGAAACCACTGTGAAGAAATTTTCAAAAGCAAACCGCACACTTCCCAAGACCAAAGTGGAACATTCCAAAGACCTCTTGCTATAGGATAATGGTATACAATCTGCCAAATCATTTACAAGTGCATCCTATGAGCATCTACAGGGATGCATGGAACGAGACATCACAAATAAAACCAAGATGCACTCCTCCAAAAATAAGAAAACAATCAGGTGGTTGCTGCCCATAAATTCTCTAAACAACAGAAGGAGGAAACGAACACATGATAGAGCCAACTTCACTAAAGGAAAGGCATCACTGATCATTATTAGGAAGAAACAATGATCGCTCATAAAATAATCCAAGGACAGTTTCTAAAGACAAATAGCCAAGGAATGTAAGAATAACAACCACAAAGCCTTTGGTAGCTATACCAGACATGTAGGTGCCAACTTCCAAATATGCTGTCAGCTACTGAAAAATGGCAAGAAATACACTGAACCAACTTTCATTGCCCACATCCTGGGGGAGAAGTTCAGTGTAAACACCCCCCATCTCCCCCAAAAGGGCCTGTGTCCATCACAGAAGGATGCAGAGCCACAGACATCATGGACATGCTAAAGACAGCCATCTCCAAAGCTAAGAACACAGCATCAATGGGACTGGATGGTGTCCCAGGCTGAGTCTTACACTAGGCCCAAAAGGATGTACACCCTCACCTACATTCACTGTCCAGACTCAAGTGTACCACAGGCTATGTACTCAAAGTATGGCATACACTAACAGTCATCCAGCTTCAGAAAGGGGGTGCTACAACAGAACCTGGAAACCATTGCCCTATATGTCTACTCAGCCTGGTCTACAAAGCTATTGAGCAAATTGTCATGGAACCCATAAACAGAGACATTGGAGACCTCCAGACACTGGACTCTACACAACTTTGCCTTGTTAAAGGCAGACCCTGGCTCCTAAACCTAGTTGACTAATTACAAACAGTTACCAAGGACATAGATGGAGGTGAA
Source organism: Protopterus annectens (assembly GCF_019279795.1). Lineage (NCBI taxonomy): Eukaryota > Metazoa > Chordata > Ceratodontiformes > Protopteridae > Protopterus > Protopterus annectens. The sequence continues at coordinate 264,849,825 of NC_056732.1, read as the reverse complement.
AGTAGTCCACACAGCCCACCTGGACCTCACTAAGGACTTTCTACACCATTCCCAACACTGTCATTATGGACAAGCGTACCAGCTTGAACATTAACAGCTATGTAACAGGATGGGTGGCTAAGTGGCTCACAGATGAAACACACATGTCAGAGTTGCGGGTGCCATGTCCGACTCTAAGCCAGTCACAAATGCCATCCCACAGGTCTTGGTCCTGGGACACCACCTGTTCAGTAGATACTGCTCAGAGGCACAGGCAAGCACGGGAGATGTTTGGCTGAACAGGTTTGCAGATGACTGCTAACTGTGGTCCATAATCGACTCTATGGCTGACATAGACATCCTCCAGAAGTGTCTTACAGAGACAGATACCTGGTGTCAAAACAATGCCCTCAAGCTGAATGCCAAAGAATGTATAGTCATCCCCTTTGGGTAAAACAAAGTGCACACAAATTATCACATAGGTGGTAATCCAGTATGTACGGAGAAAGTCATTATTGCTCTGGGGACACAGTTAGATAGTAAACTCTCCTTTGATGATCACATGGCCAAAATGTTTAGACATTCCTTCTATGTAGCCCACCTAATGTCACCTAATGTAACCCACTTTGTATAGTCTGATGATGTCACCATCCTACAAATATACCTGTGGACAAGAGACTTTCCAATAATGTGTATAGCATGACGTGTTAATGCGTACTTCTCTAGTATCATGAAGTAGTTAGGTAGGGGTTTGAATCCTGAATTTGACAACTGTGTGTAATTACCTTGGAGAAGAACAACCTTACTGGAGAGTAGTAGAACACCTTACAAGTGGTATACTTATCTTTGTCAAGTCTGAGGATGTCACCATCCTACAAATATACTTGTGGAAAAGCAAACTCTCAGTAATGTGTATAGCGCATCATGTTAATGCACTCCTCTAGTATCATGAAGTAATTAGGTATGGGTTTGAATCCTGCATTTGACAAGTGTTCGTGTGTGATCTTCTTGGTGAGGAGCAACCTTTTTGGAGATCAGTAAAACACCTTAAAAGTGGTATACTAATCTTTGTCAAGTCTGATGATGTCACCATCCTACAAATATACCTGTGGAAAATAGACCTCCCAGTAATGTGTATAGTGTGTCATGTTAATGCATGTTTCTCTAGTATCATGAAGTAGTTAGGTAGGGGTTTACATCCTGCACTTGGTGAGTGTGTGTGACACTGTTGGTCAATGTGTTGTGAGTTTTGCTTTTGCTACTGTATTACATATCAGTATGCATTGCACATGAGGTAGCTGTTTGGCAAACACATATACGTGCATGTTACCTCAATTATTGCATGTGTGGGAACCCTGCTTTCTCCAAGAACACATCTGTCATCTTTGCCAGAGTGTACTGCTGCTTTCCAGACCTTAGGTCATATCTGTATGCTTGTGACAAGACCAGCTACTGCAGTGATCCCTGGCCTAGGTCATCCGTGTCACACACACTCATTACGATTTCTATTGAATTGTGTGAGTGAGGGTTTATGGCCGAGATATATGTCAGACCTGTTCAAACGCAGAAAAGTCTGTCAATGATGGCTATTCATTATAGGTGTACAACAACTTTTGTGGATATGCATGCAGAACCCTTATTGCTTATGTGATCCACCGAGGGATTTCAAAATACCTTTGGAAATGTGATTATCAAAGGAGAGATGACGCAACTTGGGAACAGCTAGTCACTGTTCCCATGAGAGGAGAAAATATACTAGATCTCATTATCACAAACATGGAGACAAAATGCTCCACACCGGAAGTATATCCCTCATTGGTGAGATCTGATCATATACTAATCTCACTGGAAATCCACATCCCGCCCCCACACCAAACAAAAAAGACCACAGTGAAGAACTTCTCTAAAGCAAACTTCACACTACTCAAGACTGGTGTGGTATCCTTCATGGCCCCTCAGCCAGTGGAAACCACAACCCAAGCTGTGGAAGCCCTTACAAATGCCTTCTATGAACCCCTCCAGGACTGCATGGATCAGGCAATCCCAAATAAAACCAAGACTCTTTCCACAAAGGGCAAACGTCCAGTCTGGTGGACCCCAGCCATTAACAAACTTTACAATAAGAGGAGAAAGCTATTACATGATAGAACAAAATCCATAAAAGGGAAGTCACCCCTGATCATTATTAGTAAAAAAATACGAGCACTCATAAAATCAACTAAGGCCAATATTGAGAGAAAAATTGCCATGGATGCAAAGGACAATCATAAGGCCTTTTTCAGCTATGTTAGGAACCTGGGTGGAAACTCCCAGATATGCTCAGAATTAGTCCAAAATTATACAAAAATCACTGAACCCACAGACATTGCCAACATACTGGCAGACAGGTTCAGTGCAAACTTCACCCCTCTCTCCCCCCCCCTAAAGGAGAGATAACTATCCCAGCGGAGTGTAGCCTCCCAGACATCTCAAATGCGCAGGTGAAAGCTGCTCTCTCTAAAGCTAAAAACACAGCATCAATGGGACCGGATGGTGTTCCCGGCTGTGTGCTATATGAGCTAAATGAGGAATTAAACCTGCACATAAAGCAGCTGTTTAATCTCAGCCTTACCACAGGATACGTGCCCAAGGAGTGGCGTATGGCAACTGTGGTCCTACTCCACAAAGGCGGTGCCTCTACGGACCCTGGTAATTACCGCCCCATAAGCTTAACAAGTCTAGTCTGCAAAGCTATGGAGAGGATCATAATGGAGCTCATAAACAAAGATATAGGGGACTTGCAGACATTGGACCCGACCCAGTTTGGCTTCGTCAAGGGCAGATCATGCCTTTTGAACTTGGTCGACTTCTTTGAAACAGTCTCCAAGGCCATTGATGAGGGAAAGGCAGTCCATACAGCCTACCTTGACCTTGCAAAGTTTTCACACAATACCCCACTCGGGTATTGTAGAAACACTTACCAGCTTAAATGTAAACCCATATGTCACAAGATGGGTTGCAAACTGGCTTAAGGACAGAACCCACAGGGTTAGAGTTGCTGGCGCTATGTCAGACTCCAAGCCGGTCACAAGTGGTGTTCCACAGGGCTCGGTCCTTGGCCCCGTATTGTTCGCATCTACTTCTCAGAAGTACAGGCCAACATGGGAGGACTTTTGACAAAGTTTGCAGACAACTGCAAACTGGGCCATAGTGGAAAGTGCATCGGACACGGATATCCTTCAGAAGGACTCACGGAAACAGATAGCTGGTGCCAGAGCCATGGCCTGAAGTTAAACGCCAAAAAATGTATAGTCATACCCTTCGGGAAAAACAAGGTAACCCCAAGCTACCATATAGGTGGCAATCCACTAAGCACAGAAGAGGTTATAAGGGACCTGGGGACCCAGGTTGACAGTGGCCTTTCTTTTGACACTCACGTTGCTAAAGTGGTTAGAAAGACCTTCTACATTGCCCACCTGATCATGAAGGGATTCACATCCAGATCTAGTGAGGTCATTGTTCCCCTGTACTCTTCACTTATCAGACCAATGATCGAGTACAATGCCCCATTCGGGATGTATCTCACCTGACATCTGCAGCAATTGGAGAGACCACAAAAGTTCCTCACCAAAAGGATAAAGGGACTCCAAAATCTGTCATATGCTGCCAGATTGAAGAAACTCCAGCTCTATTCAGTCGCATACCGTCTGCTCAGAGGTGACATGTGCCTGACATACAAGGCCATGTCCAACCCGGAATTAATGGACATGCTCCACCTCAAACAATCCAAATCCACCAAAACCACTAGAGCAAGCGACTTAAACCTTAGCATGGATATAAATAGGACGTGCTGGAGGGATAGATTTATCACTCAGAGACTCCCTATGCTGTGGAATAAAATCCCAGTCCATGTGAGGCAGAGCACCTCTCTGGCTCTGTTCAAGAGAAATCTTGACCTGTGGATGGGAGATCGTAGGTTTACCCCGGGAATCATCTCTGTGTCACTGCTGGACAGAGGCACAACAAACTAATGGGTACAGTATTTTTTCATATAAGGGGTGGCGTAAGCCACAAAACTTTGGGCTAGGCTTATAAATGCCTTAGGGCAGATAGCCTAGTATAAACCTATGAACCCATGAACACTTGGTTGCATGTACACATCGGTACCTGTTCATCATGTTGGTGGCTACTACCTATGTGGTACTGTGGGGATACTATGTTCCATAAAAGTGGATGACTATGCTTTGGTTGGCTTATAGCTTTACAGCATGGGTTTGACAACAGGTATCTGTCTGTATGATACCCTTGTGGAGGATGTGTGTGTCATATGGAGAATGCATTATAGGCCACAGTATGCATTACCAGATGTGGACAGACATATCCCTACTGTGATTGCTTGTACCTAAGAAAGCTATATGCCAAACAGGAGTGGTCTCCATAATGGGTGCAGGTGAATACCACTGGTTACTGGCATAGTATAGTACCTGAAGGATCCAAATGTTACTGTGTGTCCTACGTCTGTGTGTCAGTTGTCAAGACATCATCTAACGATTGGTTATGGTTAGGCTGTTGAAGTTATGTATACTACCAGAATGCAAAACAATGACAGATAGCAACAGTATCACCCACAGCACAGTGTCAAACTATGTCATACACACATGTGTAGTCAAGTTCCAAAATGTGTGTGGTACTTTGCATACTGGCCACCAATAGAAACTATGGAGTGTTACTGTGTAATACAGGGCATATCACCCTGCCCATTTGTCCACTATGCACGTACATGCAGACAGTGCACCTCCACCATGTTCACAAATGTACACCTGCAAATCTGTGCTACACACATCTCACACATACTGTCCACTCTCTAACACATGCTGCCAATACTACACACATCAGCCAAGTGGCACGTGGTCAGACAATACACTATTGGAACTAACCCTGGTGTAAACAATACTACATTGACAATCATAGCTTTAATGCATCATGCCTGCTCAGCTACACCTTCAAGCATATCATTACACTCTACTGCTGACAACATGCTAACATTGCTATACTGCTATAATGTCACCCTGTGCATCAGCACCATGTTAGCCATTTCCTGCATCAATGTTGCAGATGACAGGAGGTGGGACAGGTTTCATCATATGCACAGAGTGTGTTGTTGGTTTGCCAGAGGCCTACAGTGAGCCATACAATCGACATGTATGTGTGTGTGTGTGTGTGTGTGTGTGTGTGTGTGTGTGTGTGTGTGTGTGTGTTTGTGTGTGTGTGTGTGTGTGTGTGTGTGTGTGTGTGTGTGCGTGTGTGTGTGCATTTGTGTGTGTGTGTGTGTGTGTGTGTGTGAGGGGCAAGAATATTGCTATGGGCCAATGTTGATGCAATGTGTGCGGGAATGTGTTAGCCCTAGGTGTCTGGTTTATGTGTGTGTGTGTCTGCATTCACACAGTTCCACCATGTGGCTGCTGTATACGGGTATTTGTGGGACAGCCACAGACTGTACATGCCAGGCTTTACAGATCACTGTCTCTGGCCATGAATACGGTACCTGTGCCTGGCAGGGTTGCTACTGACACTATCAGGTACTAAGCCAGACTGGGTACTATCCCCAGAGGTAGATGGATGTACACTGGACCCAGGTCACTGCTGGGACAGTCCAGAGCCACGTGCACATGGTTTTCTAGGACGTTCTATGGACAGCCCAACCCCAACATTGCTGGGGCTGGTACTGGCACTACGGGAGCAGCTGTGGCTTGAGGGACATCTGCTGCGACTGCGAGCTGCTGATGTCACTGGCATACGTCCACATCAACAACTCAACTGTCCCCCACTGTCCTGACACATGGACATGACATTGCGGAGGACATCTAATGTCTCACCCCAATGTCTATCAATCAGTGACCTCAGTGTAATGACAGATGTCACCTGCTAGGTCATGGATACTGTCAATTATGGTGGTGTTATGTGCCCTCTGTGCCCTTAGTCCCTGTCTGGTGTACCGTTCCATACATGCCTGTACCTCCATGACAGCCTAGAACATGCATGAGGTTGTAAGACCTGTGGCACATATGCCAGTGGCATGATGAGCAGCAGTGCTCTGACGAGAACCCCTGGACATATGCCTATGTGGTATCCTTCCAGACATCTTGGTATGGCTGCTGTGTCGGGATGCATGTGCCATAGATACCACACTGTCCTGGCCAATGCTGACTGTATGCTGTCCACCAGTTAAGGGCATTGGTGATGGATGTATTGGCAGTATGACTGTGTGCATGGATGGGGTGGACACTTGTCTACTGTCGATTGGTGGCCCAACGACAGACCCTGGCAAACATGCCTGTGCCTCAGCACACCTATCATCATTATCACTATTTTGCTCAGTGACATCAGTTTCCCTGCTGCATTGAACCAGCCCAAAGTCAGCACCTGTGAGAGGAAGACAGGAAACACACTTTACGACCTGTACATGTTGTCAGCACACATGCACACATGCACACATGCACACATGAACACATGAACACATGAACACATGCACACATGCACACATACACACAAATGCACACAAATGCACTTCTCACTAAAACAGACACACACACACACACACACACACAGACACACCCACACACACACACACACACACACACACACACACACACACACACACACACACACACACACACACACGCACCACCAGAAATCCAGAACATACTCAATAGTGGGTGATGGTGGGGTACAGTATCACAAGCCAAACAGTTATATCACACGTGTCAGCATGCAGGATGTGTGTTGCTCAACAGCATGCAGTGCGAGTGTAGACAGCCCTTGCTAATAACAGTATACATGGCTTTGACGCATGTATGTTGTTGTTCGGTGATTGGCCTCACCCTGGAATGCAATGTGTACATGGACATAACATTGCTGTGCAAGTATTAAAAGCTCTGCAATGTCCTGTGCACCATCACTCACAGGTATACATACCGTGGCTGGATGTGTATCTGTGTGTCACATAGATATCCATTTCTGATTAGAGCATCTGTGTCTTTAGCAGATAATTGTGGACACAGGTTTAGCCCAAGCATGCTATGTATACACACAGGATGAGTGGTGTATGTATACCTGATGGAATACCATTGCTCAACATAGCCATTGTACAGTGGTTATGGTGAGTGTAGGACATATTGTGGACATGCCAGTGCTAACCATGACATGGCATGCTACTACACAACTACAACATTAAACATCACACGTACATAGTGGGTGTCATGTGACCTATGCACTCAATAGCATTACAAGACATATATGTGTCACTTTGTACAAATGGTGATTGCTATGCATATTGTGTATAGGTGCATATGTTTGCACACACACAACATTAAGGTGCATAGCAATTAATGCTATGTGTAGTACTGTGGTCACTGTAACTGGATGGGGTGTAGTACCAAGAGCCATCATCATGCAGCATCATGTGGTTTCTCAAGGCTACTAATGTGTGCCTGACCGGCACATACCGTGCTGTACCGGAACTGCAGTACCATGGATACATTTACCATTTCACAGCCAGTTTTACATGGGTTTGTAAGGTGCCCAATAGGGGGCATTGCCTAACATGAATGTGTTATGTGTTGAAGAGTGTTGCACAGCCACATGAGAGGCCTCTACCCATCAGGTATATTATGTGTGCTGTGTGGATGACATTTGGGATACTGGAGTGTGACCGTACAGCGGGTGTCTGAATACACCATGTGTAGCATGTTAACGTGTACTTAGGATGACAACGTTGTGTATGTTGTGTGCATGTGTATCGACTCTGCCTATCCAATTTCCTCTACAGTGTTGCCACAACTGTGTGGGATGCTCTGTATATTGCATGTGTTTGAGGCAGCTACTCATGTTACTGGGATGTGCATAGTCTCACAGCAAACATGCACAGCATGCATTATGCGTAGGTGCGTTACATGTACATGGCCTACACCTCACCTATGACATGCACATTTAATTAGCAATATTAAATTTAGAACACACTCACTAGCATGGGTCTGCTGCCTTGCTGTCACACCAGAGGGACCTACAAGGATATGAGACAGTTTGTCAGTGGCAACAACTGTGGCATTGCTACTGTGTGTTTGCAGTCTTACAGTAGTATAACGGTTGACAGTCACAGGCCTACAAATTATATTCCTAATAATTACTATTGCACAACACTAGGTACCACATCTTCTAACTACACAGTACACATCTCACATAAGCATGCTCTACCAATACAGGTAACAGTAGTCTACAGCTATACCATGTTACCTGCACGCTCCATGTCAACTTGCTGGGTGGCTCCGGCCTCTATGATGATGTGTGTTAGTTGTTGTTGTTGTTGGCCAGGAGCCACCTGGCTCAGTGGCAGTTCCTCCACTCTGGTGAGGGGGGGATGGATGGCTACCCCACATCTGTGGCAAGCTGTTGTCTACAGATATAGCAGGTTTAACCTATGTAGTCTGCAGCTATGCATGTTACCTGGCAAGATTTT